>NC_086444.1:325111143-325430072 GCF_028390025.1 Pseudophryne corroboree | reverse complement strand
AGTTATATAAAGTAAATATTTTAATTTGTTTATGATGTAGAAAGTAATTAAGACAATCACATTGATTCTAATGTCTGTTTCCAACACATTCTGTACATTGTGATCCTGACTGTGGCTCCTATTGGACTTTGGGCCTAATTCAGACCTGATTGCAGCAGAAAAATTGTTCTCTAATGGGCAAATCCATGGGGGTACGCTGCTGTGCGTTTTCCAATGCTGCTGTGCGTTTTCGCATAGCATGCTATCAGATCTGAACGGCGCATGGGTATGCACTGCAATGCACCTGCGTGTCGGACGACTGCACCGGGCATCGGTGCCTAGCATTGGGATGGTGCGAAAAAAGCGATCGTGCGGGCGATTGCAAGGTGATTGAGAGGAAGCGGACGTTTGTGGCAACTGATCATTTTACAGGAGTGTCCGGACAAACGCAGGAGAGGCCAGGCGTTTGGAGGGAGGGTGTCTGACGATAGCTCTGGCCCCGAACACCAGGAAACCATCGCAGCGGCTAAGTAAGTCCTGGGCAGTGCAGAGACTGCACAACTGATGTTTGTGCTGTGCAGCTGTGCTACAAATGCAATCGCACACCTACACACACACCATAAACTCTCCCCCTGTAGGCAGTGACTATCTGATTGCAAGGATGCAAAAAAACGCATTCTAGCGATCAGGTCTGAATTACCCCCCATGGGCAGTGCAGGTGGGGCAGATATAACATGTGCAGAGAGAGTAGATTTGGGTGGGTTGTGTTTAAACAGAAATCTAAATTGCAGTGTAAAAATAAAGCAGCCAGTATTTACCCTGCACAGAAACAATATAACCCACCCAAATCTAACTCTCTCTGCACGTTTTATCTGCCCCCCCCCCTGCAGTGCACATGGTTCTGCCCATTAGAGAACACTTTTGCTGCTGCGATCAGGTCTGAATTAGGCCCTTAATCTTACTAGAATTTTCAGATGTTCTTAATATTTCTCCTGCCATGGCTGCAGTAATGAGAAACTTATTACCACTGTATTTTAATCACAACCATGTGTTTACCCTGTAAAAGGGAAATGCTGGTGGATCTAATCCTTCAATGATTACACCTATTTTATAATAGAAATGGCACTTTGGTAAATGAAAATGAAGCATGGAAAAAGATAGTCTGTATGCACCATTAAGCAAAATTCTAGTTATGCTTTATGTTCTGTTGAATAAAGATATCACAATTATTTATCAATGTACGGTAACCTTAATAACATATTATCCACCTCAAAAGAGATGGATTTATTATTATAACCTTGAAGAAGAGAAGCGTTGATATATCAAAGCAGGTAAAACCTGTCTATTTTACATTCCAGATAGTAAGATAGAAAATTCTGGCTACAAACGAATGTTACAGTTAAAAATGATGGTGTATGTACAAACCCTCATATTTGTAAAGAAAATGACCCATTTGTGGAGGACATCATTTTTCAGGGGGTATTTTGAATATGGCCAAAGTACAGTGATGGCATGTTGTATGTGTATTGACATGAATTTTGGCCAATATAGCTGGCAGAAGAAGGAATATGCGCCTGCTTTGAAGGACCCGACTTGATGGCACTCAAATCCAGGTACAAGTTGTCAAGTTGATGAAGACGATGGATAAAGGTCATGTCTGATTGGTTGAATGTGTGTAATACATACCCATTAATACAAATACCATTAAGCTGCTGCCACTGTGATTGCACAATTCCTGAGTACGAAATCTTTTTATTTTATTTTAGTACAGTATGTTTCCTAGTAGCGTATCATGATCACTAATGGGCCCATTTATAAATAGGGGCCTGATTGGAACACCTTATATTCATCTAATGGGAAAACTGAAAGATTTCTGAGTTTGTGAAAACTAACTCCTTCCATCTTCAAATGGTAAGGAGCGCCGGGTTTTGAAGAGGGATCATGCATGCTCAGTTGGACGGATTGCCAACGATAATTAACACTGCTACTTCAGTGGGAATGTTAGGGATCGCGGGGACAGCTGGTTTTTGGATCAGTTGTCCCCACATCAAAAAAATACTTAGGGGATTCCAAGTATTGCTTCTTCACAGGGTCAGACTGGGGGTATCCCCAGGGTCCCCAGTGTTTGTGTGTCTCCCTCACTTCCTCAGAATACTGTATGTGCACAGAGGTGGCATGCAAAGCAGTTCCTAAGAGGGACATTTACTAAGCAGTGATAAGAGCGGTGAGCCAGTGGAGAAGTTGCCCATCATCAACCAATTAGCAGCTAGTATAATTTTATAGTATGTAAATTATAGATGTTACTTCAGTGCTGATTGGTTGCCATGGGCACTTTTCCACTGGCTCACTTCTCCACTCTTATCACTGCTTAGTAAATGTCCCCCTGAGTCCTTTAAGCATTAAGGTAACCAAGGACTGCTCTTTCTGCATACAGCAGCCCGGCCCAGAGGAGTGCAAGCCACAAAGTCAGAAAGAATGTGCCTCAACATGGAGACATTACCAGTAGCAGTAAGGATACATAATATTCAGGTTGAGGATGCTGTGTGACATAATTGGTGGTATGTACTAAAGGGAAAATGTGGTAAGAGTCTAGTTTTATATTTTTCATATCCCGGGGTTTCGCTGCAGAGAGTAACACAAGATTTTGCTGGCATTTGTGGCCAGCTTTTGCTGGAATCACCCTATAGAAGCCTATGGCCTTCTTTCCACATTACCCCTGAGAGTGATCTGGTCGGATCCCTCCCAACACCACCTGCGGCCAGTGCATTCCTCTGCGCATGTGTAGGTAGACTTCCGGGTCATAAACTCAGGAGTCCAGTGACCGGCGCTGATCACAAAGGACAGCTCTTTTTGTGAGATCTGCCCTTTGCGATGCTAATCACATATGTTAGTACACATGTGATTAGTCTGTAAGCAATGTTTAGCAGAATAAACTGCCCTTGTTTAGTACATCCTGCCCACAGTACATAACGGGGGCAATGTGTAGAGTAGTGTGCATACTAGGGCACTGTGTGTGGCATAATGTGCAAACTGGGGTTACTTAGTGGCATAATGTGCTGGGGGCACTACAGTGTGGAATAATGGGAAATGTGGCACTAGAGTGTGACATAATGCAAAAAGATAGGTACGTCAGTATGTGGCATGTTGATAGCTACTGTACTTCATTGTGGGACATAATGTCATTCTATTGATAGGGACCCCCAAAAATTAAATGCCCTATAGCCGCAACCAACCTTAATCCAGCCCTAGCCTAATGTCTATATTAATGATAATATATAATTTGCTGAAAGTACATGTTCACCCCTTGCATAAAGCCATGGAAACTGCTCAGTTCTTCTCAGCCCACGTTCTTGTAGTTGCTCTGCCCATTTTTGTTCAGTGTGCAAACCCCTAATCTTTAAGCAGTTTAGACCAAGTTAGAAAGTTTAGTGCACATGTGATTAGAGTAAATGCACTTTATTTTTAGACTGTAGAGCGTATAGTAAACAATTATTTTATTATGGAACAATATTAATGTAAGTGCACTCTGATTTTCTACCACTGCCCCTCACAGAGCGAAGGTTTAGGAAAAGCTCTCCAGTTCTATTCAGGAGAGGAAGACATACAATTTACCCCCCCACCAGCACCTGCAGCAGCGCTCCCCCTTGCCCTGCACATCTCAGGATGGCGAACAGTTTCTCTTTCAAACTCTGAAAATAAAGCATTTTCGGAGTTTGTTGAATGTCACAATTCTACATCCACTGGGGAGTGTAGAAATTGTGACATTTAAAGGTAATTAATATGCATCTAGCAGTCAGTACAGTAGAGTACAGGAAAAGTGTGTGAAAAATGCATTTCTTCATACCGCAGGAAGCAGGTTCAAAATGGGCTCAATTTTAAGATTTCGATTAGACAAGCTCTAAGCCAGTGCAAGGCTCAAGGCCGCTTGTGGATTGGATGTGATGTGCAACTGCAGGGAATGCTGCTGTAAATGGGCAGTCTGCATTCTGGAATTTCATTAGGTATAAACTCTGTCTCTCCGCAAACTGAAATGTTATATCTACGCTGTTCTGCAAAAGGAGGGACACTGCTGTGCCTGCTCCTCCTCTCTGCAATTCCACTAATTTTGGGGGTCAGTCCAAGTTGATCGCACACTGCCAATTTTCACAGCGCAGTGATCAGGTAAAAAAATGGCAAAACTGTGCATGCGTATGCACCGCAATGCGCACACGCATCGTACGGGTACAAAGAGCATCGTTGCTGTGCAATGCTTCTAGCAACGAATCCATTCGCACAGCCGATCGCAAGGAGATTGACAGGAAGAGGGCATTTATGGGTGTCAACTGACCATTTTCTGGTAGTGGTTGGGAAAACGCAGGCGTGACCAGGCGTTTGCAGGACGGGTATCTGACGTCAATTTCGGAACTTCCGATGCTAGAATCATCGCACAGGATAAGTAACTACAGGGCTGGTTTTGTTTTGCACAAAATGTTTTTGTACCGCTCGGCTGCACATGCGATCGCACACTTGCAAAGCGAAAATACACTACCTGGTGGGCGGCGACTATGCATTTGCATGGTTGCAAAAAGTAGCTAGCGAGAGATCAGCTCGGAATGAAGGCCCTTGTCTCTGCAATCCTACCATACACGTGCCGGAGTAAATCTATGTGCACTTGTACAAATGGAGGCGCACAGCACATCCAAAGCACTTGGTAAATGATCTTCTGTGTTCATCCATGCTGCTAATTTTTCATTAATTGAATGATTAAATAAACATCCAATATGGTTTCATACACATTACACTGGAGATTCCCACTGCATCCAAAGTCTGAAGTCCTGCTCTGGACATTTGTTGCATGATGAATGTGTTTAATCCTGGGAGGGTGGATGAGTTGTCAGAACTAAGCTTGTGTGATGAACTAATCCTGTCATTCGGGGATGGAGCGAAAAGTGAATTAGAAGATCTCATAAAGTCATTTCCTTGGTGATTAGCTATAATGATGTTGACACTAATGCAGTTTTTGCTCATTTCGCTAAGCATACATACTATGTGCACTGAGGAAAACATTGATCAAACAAAGAAAGTACATATTCTATTAATGCTGGTTTAGACATCTTTTCAGCACTGACTTTGAATGCCAGCCATGAACAGTTCATTACTGGCAAAGGGATGGTTTGCAGTTAATTATACCTCTGCATAAAGGAAAGAGAAGTGTTCACCTGTCAACCAACTATATAGAAGATGGATATAAAAAAATAAATCTCTGACTTAGAGATTCTATTATTATACTAGTGATTTGCCCACAGAAATCAAGATTCCATATTAGCTTAAATCGCGGTGATTTGGAATGGTTTTTCTCTATCGTCCTAAGTGGATGCTGGGGTTCCTGAAAGGACCATGGGGGATAGCGGCTCCGCAGGAGACAGGGCACAAAAAAGTAAAGCTTTACTAGGTCAGGTGGTGTGCACTGGCTCCTCCCCCTATGACCCTCCTCCAGACTCCAGTTAGATTTTGTGCCCGAACGAGAAGGGTGCAATCTAGGTGGCTCTCCTAAAGAGCTGCTTAGAGAAAGTTTAGTTTAGGTTTTTTTCTTTACAGTGAGTCCTGCTGGCAACAGGATCACTGCAACGTGGGACTTAGGGGGAAAGTAGTAAACTCACCTGCATGCAGAGTGGATTTGCTGCTTGGCTACTGGACACCATTAGCTCCAGAGGGATCGAACACAGGCCCAGCCGTGGAGTCCGGTCCCGGAGCCGCGCCGCCGACCCCCTTGCAGATGCTGAAGCGTGAAGAGGTCCGGAAACCGGCGGCTGAAGACTCCTCAGTCTTCATAAGGTAGCGCACAGCACTGCAGCTGTGCGCCATTTTCCTCTCAGCACACTTCACTGGGCAGTCACTGAGGGTGCAGAGCGCTGGGGGGGGGCGCTCTGAGAGGCAAATATAAACCTTATACAAGGCTAAAAATACCTCACATATAGCCCATAGGGGCTATATGGAGATATTTAACCCCTGCCTGACTGGAAAAATAGCGGGAGAAGAACCCGCCGAAAAAGGGGCGGGGCCTATCTCCTCAGCACACGGCGCCATTTTCTGTCACAGCTCCGCTGGTCAGAACGACTCCCAGGTCTCTCCCCTGCACTGCACTACAGAAACAGGGTAAAACAGAGAGGGGGGGCACATTAATGGCTATATATATATATATTAAAGCAGCTATAAGGGAGCACTTAATATAAGGATATCCCTTGTATATATAGCGCTTTGTGGTGTGTGCTGGCAGACTCTCCCTCTGTCTCCCCAAAAGGGCTAGTGGGTCCTGTCTTCATTAGAGCATTCCCTGTGAGTTTGCGGTGTGTGTCGGTACGTGGTGTCGACATGTATGAGGACGATATTGGTGTGGAGGCGGAGCAATTGCCAAATATGCAGATGTCACCCCCCAGGGGGTCGACACCAGAATGGATGCCTTTATTTGTGGAATTACGTGATGGTTTATCTTCCCTTAAACAGTCAGTTGAGGACATGAGGCGGCCGGACAATCAATTAATGCCTGTCCAGGCGCCTCAAACACCGTCAGGGGCTGTAAAACGCCCTTTGCCTCAGTCGGTCGACACAGACCCAGACACGGGCACTGATTCCAGTGACGACGGTAGAAATTCAAACGTATTTTCCAGTAGGGCCACACGTTATATGATTTTGGCAATGAAGGAGACGTTACATTTAGCTGATACTACAGATACCGTAAAACAGGGTATTATGTATGGTGTGAAAAAACTACAAACAGTTTTTCCTGAATCAGAAGAATTAAATGACGTGTGTGATGAAGCGTAGGTTGCTCCTGATAAAAAGTTGATAATTTCAAAAAAGTTATTGGCATTATACCCTTTCCCGCCAGAGGTTAGGGCGCGCTGGGAAACACCCCCTAAGGTGGACAAGGCGCTCACACGCTTATCCAAACAAGTGGCGTTACCCTCTCCTGAGACGGCCGCACTTAAGGATCCATCAGATAGAAAGATGGAAGTTATTCAAAAGAATATATACACACATGCAGGTGTTATACTACGACCAGCTATAGCAACTGCCTGGATGTGCAGTGCTGGAGTAGTTTGGTCAGAATCCCTGATTGAAAATATTGATACCCTAGATAGGGACAATGTTTTACTGTCGTTAGAACAAATAAAGGATGCATTTATCTATATGCGTGATGCACAGAGGGATATTTGCACACTGGCATCTCGGGTGAGTGCTATGTCCATTTCAGCCAGAAGAGCCTTATGGACACGACAGTGGACAGGCGATGCGGATTCAAAACGTCACATGGAGGTTTTGCCGTATAAAGGGGAGGAGTTATTTGGAGTTGGTCTATCAGACTTGGTGGCCACGGCTACTGCCGGGAAATCCACTTTTTTACCTCAAGTCACTCCCCAACAGAGAAAGGCACCGACCTTTCAACCGCAGCCTTTTCGCTCCTACAAAAATAAGAGAGCAAAGGGCTTGTCGTACCTGCCACGAGGCAGAGGAAGAGGGAAGAGACACCAACAGGCAGCTCCTTCCCAGGAACAGAAGCCCTCCCCGGCTCCTGCAAAAACCTCAGCATGACGCTGGGGCCTCTCAAGCGGACTCGGGGACAGTGGGGGGCCGTCTCAAAAATTACAGCGCGCAGTGGGCTCACTCGCAGGTAGACCCCTGGATCCTGCAGATAATATCTCAGGGGTACAGGTTGGAATTAGAGACGGATCCTCCTCATCGTTTCCTGAAGTCTGCCTTACCAACCGTCTCTTCCGAAAGGGAGAGGGTGTTGGAAGCCATTCACAAGCTGTACGCTCAGCAGGTGATAGTCAAAGTACCCCTATTACAACAAGGAAAGGGGTATTATTCCACTCTATTTGTGGTACCGAAGCCGGATGGCTCGGTAAGGCCTATTCTAAATCTGAAGTCCTTGAACCTCTACATAAAAAAGTTCAAGTTCAAGATGGAGTCACTCAGAGCAGTGATAGCGAACCTGGAAGAAGGGGACTTTATGGTATCCTTGGACATCAAGGATGCGTATCTACACGTTCCGATTTACCCCGCACACCAGGGGTACCTCAGGTTCATTGTTCAAAACTGTCACTATCAGTTTCAGACGCTGCCGTTCGGATTGTCCACGGCGCCTCGGGTCTTTACCAAGGTAATGGCCGAGATGATGATTCTTCTTCGAAGAAAAGGCGTATTAGTTATCCCATACTTGGACGATCTCCTAATAAGGGCAAGGTCCAGAGAACAGCTGGAGACAGCTTTAGCACTATCTCAAGAGGTGCTAAGACAACACGGGTGGATTCTGAATATTCCAAAATCCCATTTAATCCCGACAACTCGTCTGCTGTTCCTAGGAATGATTCTGGACACGGTTCAGAAAAAGGTTTTCCTTCCAGAGGAAAAAGCCAAGGAGTTATCCGATCTGGTCAGGAACCTCCTAAAACCAGGAAAAGTGTCAGTACATCAATGCACAAGAGTCCTGGGAAAAATGGTGGCTTCTTACGAAGCAATTCCATTCGGCAGATTCCATGCAAGAATATTCCAAAGGGATCTGTTGGACAAATGGTCAGGGTCGCATCTGCAGATGCACCTGCGAATAACCCTGTCACCAAAGACAAGGGTGTCACTTCTGTGGTGGTTGCAGAAGGCTCACCTATTAGAAGGCCGCAGATTCGGCATTCAGGATTGGATCCTGGTGACCACGGACGCCAGCCTGAGAGGCTGGGGAGCAGTCACACAAGGAAGAAACTTCCAGGGAGTATGGACGAGTCTGGAAAAGTCTCTTCACATAAACATTCTGGAACTAAGAGCAATCTACAATGCTCTAAGCCAGGCGGAACTTCTCCTGCAAGGAAAGCCGGTGTTGATTCAGTCGGACAACATCACGGCGGTCGCCCATGTAAACAGGCAGGGCGGCACAAGAAGCAGGAGTGCAATGGCAGAAGCTGCCAAGATTCTTCGCTGGGCGGAGAATCACGTGATAGCACTGTCAGCAGTGTTCATCCCGGGCGTGGACAACTGGGAAGCAGACTTCCTCAGCAGACACGATCTTCATCCGGGAGAGTGGGGTCTACATCCAGAAGTCTTCAACATGTTAATAGACCGTTGGGAAAGACCAATTGTAGACATGATGGCGTCTCGCCTCAACAAGAAACTGGACAAATATTGCGCCAGGTCAAGAGATCCACAGGCAATAGCTGTGGACGCACTGGTAACTCCTTGGGTGTACCAGTCAGTGTATGTGTTTCCTCCTCTGCCGCTCATACCAAAGGTATTGAAGATCATACGGCAAAGAAGAGTAAGAACAATACTAGTGGTTCCGGATTGGCCGAGAAGGACTTGGTATCCGGAACTTCAAGAGATGCTCACGGACGAACCGTGGCCTCTACCTCTGAGAAGGGACCTGCTACAGCAGGGTCCCTGTCTTTTTCAAGACTTACCGCGGCTGCGTTTGACGGCATGGCGGTTGAACGCCAGATCCTAAAAGGGAAAGGCATTCCAGAAGAAGTCATTCCTACCTTGATTAAGGCACGGAAGGAAGTCACCGTGAAACATTATCACCGCATTTGGCGAAAATATGTAGCGTGGTGCGAGGATCGGAGGGTTCCGACGGAGGAATTCCAACTGGGTCGTTTCCTACATTTCCTGCAATCAGGATTATCTATGGGTCTCAAATTGGGATCCATTAAGGTTCAAATTTCGGCCCTGTCAATATTCTTCCAAAAAGAATTGGCCTCTGTCCCTGAGGTCCAGACTTTTGTCAAGGGAGTACTGCATATACAGCCTCCTGTGGTGCCTCCGGTGGCACCGTGGGATCTAAATGTAGTTTTAGATTTCCTCAAATCCCATTGGTTTGAACCATTGAAAAAGGTGGATTTGAAATATCTCACATTGAAAGTGACTATGTTACTAGCCCTGGCCTCTGCCAGGAGAGTATCTGAATTGGCGGCTTTATCTTATAAAAGTCCTTATCTAATCTTCCATTCGGATAGGGCAGAACTGCGGACTCGTCCGCATTTTCTCCCTAAAGTGGTATCAGCATTTCATCTGAACCAACCTATTGTGGTGCCTGCGGCCACTAGCGACTTGGAGGACTCCAAGTTGTTGGACGTTGTCAGAGCCTTAAAAATATACATTGCAAGGACGGCTGGAGTCTGAAAATCTGACTCGCTGTTTATATTGTATGCACCCAACAAGTTGGGCGCACCTGCTTCTAAGCAGTCGATTGCTCGTTGGATTTGTAACACAATTCAACTTGCACATTCTGTGGCAGGCCTGCCACAGCCTAAAACTGTAAAAGCCCACTCCACAAGGAAGGTGGGCTCATCTTGGGCGGCTGCCCGAGGGGTCTCGGCATTACAACTCTGCCGAGCAGCTACGTGGTCGGGGGAGAACACGTTTGTAAAATTTTACAAATTTGATACCCTGGCAAAGGAGGACCTGGAGTTCTCTCATTCGGTGCTGCAGAGTCATCCGCACTCTCCCGCCCGTTTGGGAGCTTTGGTATAATCCCCATGGTCCTTTCAGGAACCCCAGCATCCACTTAGGACGATAGAGAAAATAAGAATTTACTTACCGATAATTCTATTTCTCGGAGTCCGTAGTGGATGCTGGGCGCCCATCCCAAGTGCGGATTATCTGCAATACTTGTACATAGTTATTGTTAACTAATTCGGGTTATTGTTAAGGAGCCATCTTTAAGAGGCCCTTTCTGTTGTCATACTGTTAACTGGGTTTAGATCACAAGTTGTACGGTGTGATTGGTGTGGCTGGTATGAGTCTTACCCGGGATTCAAAATGCCTCCCTTATTGTGTATGCTCGTCCGGGCACAGTACCTAACTGGAGTCTGGAGGAGGGTCATAGGGGGAGGAGCCAGTGCACACCACCTGACCTAGTAAAGCTTTACTTTTTTGTGCCCTGTCTCCTGCGGAGCCGCTATCCCCCATGGTCCTTTCAGGAACCCCAGCATCCACTACGGACTCCGAGAAATAGAATTATCGGTAAGTAAATTCTTATTTTTTTTTCTGTCTGCAGTTTATCTATCGAAAATCTTGTTCCTACTGTATAAAGATGTATTCTCCCCGTCACTGTCATCCTGATGCTGTTGCAGACGAGGAGTTCAGGCAACATGCGCAGTGATCAGGGCCGACTCCAGGCCTACTAATGATGCCGAGTTATACATTTTGTAGTGTCCCCTTCAATGCACACTCATGGGAAAGTGGGCATGGCCTTGCAACTTTATATTATGATATCAAACTATAAATATATATTTTCACACACCCCTCTACACACAATTAGCAGCCTTACACATAATCCCCACAGTAGTGCTCCTTTCACATAATGTCCCCAGTATAGTGTCAGATACACATAATGTTCCAGTATAGTGCCAGATATACATAATGACCCCAGTAGAGTGCCAGATACACATAATAACCGCAGTAGAGTGCCACATATACACATAATGACCCAAGTAAAGTGTCAGATATGCATAATGACCCCAGTAGAGTGCCAGATACACATAATGACCCAAGTAGAGTGCCAGATACACATATGCCCCCGGCTTGGCCAGATACACATATGCCCCCAATAATGCAGCACCAGATATACATTTGCCCCAATAGTGCAGTGCTAGATACACATATGTCCCAATAGTGCAGTTCCAGATACACATATGCCCCCAGTAGTGACTGATACACTTATGCTGCCAGTAGCGCAGTGCCAAATACACATAATGACCCCAGTAGAGTGCCAGATACACATAATGACCCAAGTAAAGTGTCAGATATGCATAATGACCCCAGTAGAGTGACAGATACACATAATGACCCAAGTAGAGTGCCAGATACACATATGCCCCCAGCTTGGCCAGATACACATATGCCCCCAATAATGCAGCACCAGATATACATATGCCCCAATAGTGCAGTGCTAGATACACATATGTCCCAATAGTGCAGTTCCAGATACACATATGCCCCCAGTAGTGACTGATACACTTATGCTGCCAGTAGCGCAGTGCCAAATACACATAATAACCCCATTAGAGGGTCAGATACCCATAATGATCTCAGTAGAGTGCCAGATACACATATGCCCCAATAGTGCAGTGCCAGATACACATATGCCCCCACAGTGCTAGATACACATATACCCTCACAGTGCCACATACACATATGCCCCCACAGTGCCACATACACATATGCCTCCACAGTGCCACATACATAGTTACATAGTAGTTACATAGTTAGTGAGGTTGAAAAGAGGCAAAATGCCCATTGGGTTCAACCTGTATGCCGCAAGCTGTTGGTCTCTGCTGCCGCTGATCTCCACTGTTGCTGTCACTGTGTCTGAGGGAAGGGGAGAGGAGGAGAGTGCAGCAAGTGCTTCTCCTGCCCCTCAGTCTTGTCTCCAGTGGCGGATGCGGCCTGCGAGTATGTCAAATCAGGCGCCGGTTCATGAGCCAATCAAAGCTCATGGTCTGGCAGCCAATCAGGAGCTGTCATTGCCGGCCCATGGGCTCTGATTGGCTCATGAACTGGTACTTGATTTGAAACCCTTAGGACTCCAGTGCAGCTGCTCCTAAGGAACGTGCCCTCAAAATGTTCCATCCAATCTTACCCCATGTACTCAAATCCCCCATCCCATGTTGAGTACAAAACTGTCTGGAGGAAATGGGAGTGTTGAAAAAATAGATATATTTGGCAATCATACCTGGAGGGTACAATTCTAATGCAATGACTAACGAGTGGTGTTGGGGGATGTGTTTAGGTTTTATATTGCATATTCAGTAATCCTGTTGGGTACCACTGGGATCTTGTCCCAATAGCCCTGTGGGACCCACCAATATTCTTAAGTATATAAAACCTAAATACATCCCCCACCACTGCTCCTTAGCTATTGTATTAGAATATGTGTCTCTTTACAATTAGGCACCAGCGAATTCTTGCAGCAGTTATTCAATTTCTCAGGGCAAACACTTACTGTTGCTCTCATGGCTTTTGGACTGGTGTCTTTAGCACACATCTTTAAATATTCCTCCATCTTGGTTGGCTCCTCTTCCTGGTTCCACTCCAATAACAGCGTTGACAGCTGCAGTGCTCCAGAAAGCAGGGTAGCTGGCCAGGTTGTGTTGTGCAGAGTAGGACCCTTAGGTTGTGGCATTGGCTCTGCTGCACTGTGCAGCTGCAGGCTGGCAATATATTAGGTTGCCCGAAATTCCACCAGCCCAGGGGCAAATACATCTTAGCCCAGTTCACCCCTGCAATAGAGGGAAGAGAAGAGTGGAACAGTGCAGCACCACAGTTCACATGAGGGCAGAGCTCTCAGTAAGCCATATCTTAACTGACAGGCAGTGAACTAGACAAGCAGTGTAGAAATTCAGACAATCCTTCCCACTCTGTACCAATGTGGCTGCATTATTGAAAAAAGCACTTAACATGTAGCACCGATTGCCGAAATTAGGGTGTGCCTGGGCACACTCCGCACCACCTATGCCATGACTATGGGAGGGATCCTACTAAGCCCCTTTGTCTTTGTTGGTGCACCATAGAAGGGTATAGGGTACTGTCATCTTAAAATGGAGTTACTTAGCATCAGAAAATGAAGTTTTCATCAGACACTGTATTTTCCATGGCATGATGTGGTAACCAAGGAAAAGAAGGACCCTCAGGGCAATCAGTGATTTCTCTATGGTATCTCTTCTAAAATACTGTGGTATCCAGTGGCGGCTCCAGTGAGATACAGTAAGTGTCCATAAAATGCTGTATAGTGGCAGGAGAGGGGGGAATTACCTGGCCCTGGTAATGTGTAGGGGCCTGTGAATGCAGGGGAACATTATAACCTTACCTCTGCTCACAATGCCAGAGAATGCGCTCTGATGCTCTTCACAGTAACGTGCACCATACTGTAGGGGCCGTAGCCAAACTCAGTCCAGTAATCAACACCTAAAACAATGCTTAGTGGCCCTGTATAGTAGCAGGACTATTTGCATTGCAGTGCATTCTGTTACAGAATAATTCAATCACTGCCTATAATATGTTAAAATCACACAGCAAGTGCAGTGACAGGGCTTTAATTATATTGTCATACCTTTCATTATTGGAGACCACAAAAGCAGGATGGGGCATCAGTAGGCATGGCCACACATTTTTTTCCACCCAGCTGAACATCTCCCAAGCCCCAGCAGATTGGTCCTGAACACAAAACAGGGCTCCATAATCTTGCTTGTCCTACAATAGATGGGCAGTTGCTTTAATGTGGTAATCAGGGGAGAAAAGACTGAATTCCATTTCCCCAAAAATGTTGTTTTGGGGACAAGGCCATAACTAGGGGTTGGCCGGAATGGCATTTGCCAGGATAGCTGGTCGAAGGGGGGATCCACCTGGCTCAGCCTGCCAACTCCTAGGAGGCCTGTCTGCTACATCCCGAACTGCAACCTGGACAGCTGTCGGGATGAGTTTACTTTCTGACTTATTAGCATTGGTATAGAGAGAAAGCTCAAATCTTTCTGACTGTACACTACAAAACATTGTCCGGGGAAAGTGACACATGGCATAACGTCTGTTTCCTCTGTAGAGGGGGCATGAATAGGTCATTTAAGGATATGGCTAGTGTTTTAGAAAATACCATCTTCCTCCAAAGCAGTAATACACCTCTTTTGTTTTGCCCCCCCCCCCTCCTAATTACCATCCTTCCTGCCCAAAAACCCACATCTCCTGCCACTGTTACTGCACAGTCTCAAACACCTCAGTTTCCACTAATTAGAACATAAGTCCATTGTCCCACATCCCCCTAATGTATATTACCCTGCCTTCTATAGAACATTTATATTTTTATAGACAGGGCCTTCAATAATATGTCCTATACAATATGTTTGGCAAGTTATAAACAAAAGATAGTATACAGTATGGATGATGGAAGGATCAAGCCCTTCACTTTGCCTGGGTCGCCCGGACCCCAAGGCACATCCTGGTATGGGGACTGTCAAAGCAGTGTATTGGCCCTCAAATGGGTGAATGCATTAAACAATCCCTGGAAGTGATCATTCAATGGGAACTGAAAGTTAAGTACCCCACTTTCTGTATTTTGCAATTCCCCAATGAGTATCATGGCTCCAGGTATTACTTTTCCTACCTACCTAGCGTAACCTATGTAGTGCACCCAAGATGGCTGCTTCATAAGGTACTTTTGTGGGTGTTATAAACAATTTGAGGAACCAATTCTTTTTTCCATATAATGATGCTTGTATATTGTATATTCATACTTTATTTCTCCCCAAATGCAATTATAGCTTCATGTATTGGTGATCTCATCCTTTCTAACCTATGTAGTGTGACCAGGATTGCTGCTTCACTTGGTATCTCCAAGTGTGGGATAAATAATTGTGGAATTGATGATTCTGTGGACATCTTATATTTCAGTTTCATAATTTATAGTATTTCACTGTATATATTTTAGTGCTCCTAATATACTGCAGCTGCCTCTTTAGTAATATAGGGGTGGATGAACAGTATCAAGCAGTACAAAGAGGGGAGAAGTGGACAAGTGGAGGAGTTGCCCATAGAAACCAGTCAGCTTCGAGGTAGCATTGTTATGCACATTCTATAAAATGATATGTAGAAGAAGCATACTTGCCAACTGTCCCTGATTGTCAGGGAGACTCCCTGAAATAGTAACAATCTCCCGGACTCCCTGAAGAGTCTAGATATCTCCCTGATTGCACCTTATCCCCATTATGTAACTGTTATATTCTAGGGATGGGGGGGAGAGAAAAAAATCAGAGATATATACATTTAAATGTGATCATCAGTGCCATTTCTATGCATTGTTTATAAAGTACAAATGACTACATGCATATTTTTAAATAACGTTTCTCGGGACCATATATATATATATGGAACGTCTCACACGAGCAAGCCCTGAACAATATAAGTGTCTTTTCACCAATGAGTGGATCTTACTAACTGCTTTGGGGCTCATTTACATTTGGATGTAAGTTATTTTCATGACACGCTTCTCAGATGTACAGTAGCAGTACACGTCCATGCTTATAGGTGAAACTTTAACAATCTCCCTGAAATGCTTTCTCAAAAGTAACTTCTCCACTGGTCTACTTCTCTGCTGTTTTCACTGTTTGATACATCAACCCCATAGTGTCTTCAAATGTAGCACTGGGTCACCTTAGAGAAAAAGTGCTATATAAATAAATAGCATTATTATTATTAACTGCAAAACTAATGGTAGCTTTACCTACATTTCAGAGTTCATACTCTAACCCGTAGAAACAAGAGAAGTCTAGGGGGGTTGGGATCAAAATGCCATCCTTGGGATGCTGGCGGTCAGAGTACCGACCACGGCATCCCGATGCTCAGAATTATGAGTACACTTACCTTCCCCCAATGATTCCCTAACCCTAACCCTCCCTTCTAGCAACCTAACCCTAAACCTCCCTGGTGGTGCCTAAACCTAACCCCCACTCTCCGCAGCCTAAACCTAACCCGCCTCTCCGCAGCCTAAACTTAACCCCCCTTCACATATCCTAATCCTAACCCTCCCCCCGCAGCCTAAACTTACCTCCCACCAGCTTATCTCTCCTGTGGGCTGGCACATGATCATTTGGGATCCTGGCTATCGGGATTCCGGCACTGGGCTCATGAGCCTATTGGGGATGCTGGTGTCGGCATTCCAAGGGGTGTCGGGATCCCAGCATCGGTATTTCAACTGCCAGGATTTCGGCCACCGGGATCTTTACTGGATCCCATCAATTAGCACTTGCTCTTTATCATCCCTTTTCTAATGTACACCAGCATTTTGATGCACCGTTTTATCTCTTGGCAGTCACCTGTAAGGACAATAACAATACATTTTAATACATTAGTTTGGAATCTGATTGTAAACGTCTTATAAAGTGCTTAAAATCACACAATAAAATATACATAATAAATACTTTTATCTAATACTGTATAACAATAAAACGTGTTTGTGTCTGTAGAAACTGTTTATGAGACTTACATGAAGTCACAGAACCCAAATGTAACTGCTGTCATATTCTGATGTATGACTCTTTCTTAATTGCTTTACTTGGTTAGATTTTCATTTTTTTAAATAACCAATTGTATTAAACTCAAACAGAGTTGAATTTGTGCTATCTGCAAATTGTTTGTGCTCAGTGAAGCGCGAACACTTTGTGTTGTCAGCTTCATGTAAATGGTGAGGCAGTTGCCACTGGTAACAGGGAGCACTGGGAATTTATTTTAATATTGAAGAGATATGCAAATTGCCATGGGGCTTTAGATATCAACCACAGGTGACTGTCAGATGCATATTCCAACAAATGACAGGAAAATATGCATTTTTGCAAACACGATTCTACTTCAAAACTTTATGTGGTAACAGCTCTGTGAAAAAAAATGCTGAAAGCAATTTCTGCAGCTTCTGTTCCACTAAAAGCATCATTACACACAACACAAAATAGACATTTCAAACTTTAATAGGAATTTATGATTGGATCAAATATTTATAATTTGTAAGCTGTTTATTTTAGAATTAAATGACTGCCTCTCATTCCTGGAATGGCAGTTATTTATTATTACATGCAATATCAAAATTCTTACCGTAGTTTACTTTTGTATAGTGTTATTGGTTAGCACTGCTTCCACTCAGTGTTGGGTTTGTATGTTATCCCTTTGTCTGTGTGGAATTACTGGGGATTATCTGGTTTCCTCCCAGAGCCCAAAGACAGGTTGTGTTAATTGGCTTCTGTGTGTTTGTTTGTGTGATAGAAAGTATCGATTGAAAGCTCCGATTTGACAGGGACTGAATCATGTAATATATTCTCTGTAAAGTGGTTCATAATAAATATGTGATATAAAACATAACAATAAGAGATGAGTGGGTCAGGTACTGAGAGAACCATACCCACACAAACTTCAGGAATCCAAGGGTATCCAAGCTGCAGTTCGGATCTCCGCACCTTCCCCGGATCCCTATCCAAGGCAAAACCTCGATATCCCGTTGTCGGATCTCACGGGTTTTGCCTCGGGTGTCAGTCCCATTGTATTCAATGGGCTGACCACTGATTGGCCGAGGGAGCCATCTGTCAAGGCTATCAGCCAATCAGCATGTCTCCATTGACTTCAATGAGGGCAATATGGCGGCCCCCACCACCGACCGCACTTCCGACACCACCGGCAGCCCCACGCTGCCGTCACCCCACCTCTTTGAAGCCAACACCCCTCCCCCTGCTGCCGTCACCAGCACCCCTGCACTGAGGACACCACTCAGACACCCACACTGCTGACACTGCCGGCACCACTGCAGTGAGGTCAGCGTTGGCACCCCTGCACAGAGGAAACCGCTGGAACACCCACACTGCTGACACCGTCTGTACCCCTGCACAAAGGACACCACTGGGACACCTGCAATAAAGACACCGTCGGCACCCCTGCACTGAAGACACCGGGACACCTGCACTGCCGACATTGTTGGCACCCCTGCATTGAGGTAACCACTGGGATACCCGCACTTCTGGCACCTCTGCAATGAGGACACCGCTGGCATTCCTGCACTGTGGACACCACTGGCATACTTTGACTATGTCTGACTCTGGCATACAGCACATGTAAATGCAAACATCTGACCTCCTATTGCATATTTAACATGCCTACTTTGCCAATTTAGGAAGTGACTCCATGGAAACAATGTAAAAAAGGATTATCTTGAGTGCTGGTTGGCTAGATGAATCTATATTGAATAGCAATATTCCGGATACGTATCTCCGTGTTAGGACCAATAGTCCAATAGTAGTAAAAGTGAGAGTGGATGTCTAACAAAGATATAAATAATATCTTACAAAAATATTTATTCTAAACTTAAGGCATTATGAGCAGGTAACATATCATAGGCTTGTGCAAATTTTGTTTCCAAAGTATCGCTGCTCGCTTCTGCAGATACGGAAGTGTTCCGATGATAACAGGGACAGAGCTTGTTGTGTGTCAGAATTAAGGAGCCAGCAGTTTTCTATCTGTTGCAGTGAAACAACATGTGCCCTCTCTGCTGCCAGTCTTATGTGGGTGCCAGGGGATATCTCACATATACTCTTTATAAATATGCCCCAAAGTGTAATAAGAAATAATTCAGAGCATCCAACGGACCTCTGCTCTGGTGTTCTGAAAATCAGATCCTTGTTTTTGCACTAGACCCAAGTGCACAACAAATACAATTAGAACACACCATGCCTCCCAACTGTCCCGATTCCAACAGGACACTCATGCTGTTTTGCATGGCTGCAATAACTGGAAGGTATGGTAGAACTACAGATGTTTCAGAGTTACACCCCCCATCTACAGCATGTAATGACTGTATCTTCAGGCAAGATGTACTGGGTAATTTTGAATACAATTTGCTCTCTGCCAGGTTGTCAGGTAATAGCTCTTCAATCAGCAATTGTAGCTGCTACTAGAGATGCCCATCGACCATTGGTGATTTAAAATCATCGATGGTCTATGACCAACGGTAAACTACTTTTATCATCGATGGAGGAGAACCAGATGGTTTCCCACCATCGATGCTACTGAGTTACCAATTTTTTTTTAGTTATTTTCCAAGATGTCGGGACACGGAGCATAGCTCCGCCCCCAACACCTGTAAAGTCATGCCCCTGGGCCCTGAGTGGCTCGCAACTCACTAAACACTAAAACAGGGGTGTCCATCGGTGGGTGAAACCAATGATGGTTTCCTTGTAAACGGTTTCACACCATTGAGGTTAACCATCAATAGTTCCATTGATGGTTAAGCCACTGATGCCCATCCCTAACTGTTACATGCAACATGTGAGTCATTTTGATAGTTATATACTAAAACATTTTCATTTTGAATGACTAAAATACTCTGCGGACTTGCACTAAAATGGGAACATCTTCAATATGTTTATCTGCTACTTCTGGACGTTGATTGGGATATCTTTGTCCACAATGTGAAATCTAATTTTCATTTGTGTGCAGAGTATTCATTGTACAGTGTTACTGGTATTGAGGGTCCACCTGTACGAGTGATGCTTAATGCTACTTGGGCACCAATAGGGACCAGTAATGCATAGAATGCAGCCCAAGAAACAATTTTCAAAGCCAATGGGTTAAATAAGTAAGAGGAGAACACATTTTAATATTGCCGTCAGAGGTTACAAGGCCCTTCTCTGCTCTGCTACTGGACTATAGAGATTGGAAATCAATAGCAAGTGATTCATTATTGTGAAATGTGTTTCCATCACCCTTCAACGTATCATATCAGTCAGAAACACAGAATATCTTTCAATATGTTTACTGTGGTCTTATTTGCCTGGCAGCTTTTTGAAAATGACTAACTGCTTGAGATATACACGTTTGGATTTGCAGCAGTAACATTCCCCTGACTTTATCTATTAGCAGTGAAGCATACCCTACCAGTAAATTGAAAAAGGACATACAAGAACAAAACTTGATCAGGAACAAGATAAACCTCAAACTGAGAGAGCTCCTAATGCTTCTATACAGAAATCTGCTGTATAAGTTATACTATTCTTCAAAAATCTTCAGCCATTTGCTACAATACAACAAACAAACAAACAAACAAACAAACAAACAAACTATATATATATATATATATATATATATATATGTATATATATATATATATATATATATATATGTATATATATATCAAAAACATAGGCCGGCACTCCAAAAATAAAACATGCTACTTGCCACGGTGCCCTCCCGGGAGAGACAAGCCCAAATGTATCCGGCGTAGTAGGTGGCACTCACTGGTCTGTTTGCTGAAAGAATAAACAACTACCTAGAACGGAACATGGCTTTGTAGTCATTTATTCTTTCAGCAAACAGACCAGTGAGTGCCGCCTACTACACCGGATATATATATATATATATATATATATATATACAGTATAGTTAGATAGATAGATAGATAGATAGATAGATAGATAGATCTATATATATCCCAAATGGGACTGGCACTCTCCTGACTGGCGTAAAGGTACCCCGGTGCCTTCTGTGGAAGAAATGCAGAGATCCAGAAGAAACAGCGGCACTCGAGGATTTTCGTGAAGCAATGAAAATTGTATTCAAAAAAGGTTACAGATAGCCAACGTTTCGGGGCTTACATGCCCCTTTGTCAAGGTGTATAACAGTGGGTGAGTGCAAAAGCTTACCTTATATCCCCGTGAAGTTCAACGCAGTGCAGGTGTGTGGACGGAGCCGCCGGACTTCCGGTCGCGGCTTGGTGACGTCTGAAGGGCAGCGCCTGTTGCTATGGTGACTGAGACGCCAACAACGCCGATTGCGGCTAGGCGGCGTCTGAGTGAAGGAGCGCGTTGTTATGGCAACAAGGACGCTTAATGCCAAGTGCTCTAATCAGTGTCTCAGTGGGCAACCATGTTGCAAAGGAATAGTGTGAAAAAAATTGTGCGCAAAACTTGATGCCAAGGTGCCTGGGAACCACTACTCCACCGTGGGGCTCGATGTGTTCCGGGTGCCGCGGGATGAGTAGATGTATCAAGACCTGGTGGATGCCGGACTATTGTAAAAGTTTGAATGAATCTTGTCTGGCAAGTAAAACCGACCTTAGGCCTGGAGGTAAACTGTAGATGCCTCCTGCCTGGCAATGCACCCGGTGTGTAAATACTTAGGGAAACTACCAAGGCCCATTATGTGGCTGAAATGACTGCTTATGGCAGTGTCTGATCCTACTGTAGGCCAAGGTCCAATTATATGGGGACGTGCTTCCACCAGGTGCTGACAGATATGGGCATCTAAGTAATGTAAAACTATAAGACGCGTCAAACTGTGATGAGATGAATAAAGTGACTCTGGCTGGCTGGGCAGCCCTACGACACAGTGTGGAACAAATGCACTAGGTTATAGGAAAATGTTCCATGAGAATTTTTCGTTCAGCCCTCCTGGGCTGATGGTGCCCAGTTCAAAGATCCATTTGGATTCGATATGCAGTAATCTTCGATCCCTGTCTCCTCCTCTGATGCTACGGGGTACGTGATCGATTATCTGATGCCTCATATCGTTCAGTGAGTGGCCCTTCAGGGCAAAGTGCCTTGCAACGGGTTGTTCAGAAGGTTTACCTAATAAGGCCTGCTTGATCGCAGACCTGTGGAGGGCCATCCTCTCTCTAAATGTCCTGATGGATTTGCCCACATATACTGGGTGACACGGGCAGGTGAGTATGTACACTATGTGTGTGGTAGTACATGTAACCACGTGTCTGATCTGATAGATCTTTTCTTTGTGCGGATGCTTAAAAGAAGATCCCGTGGTCATATTATTGCAAGTGGTGCATTTAGGGCACTTGTAGCAACCTGGGGCCTTTGAGAGAAAGGTAGAGGGTCGTTGTATTTCACTTTGGAACCCCGTGATGTCCGAGTGTACAATAATGTCTCTTATGCTTTTGCCTCTTGTGAAGCATAGCATCGGACGCTTCTCTCTGAACGTGGGAAGTTTTGCGTCTGAGGCTACTATGGGCCACAGGGCTCTGGCTGCTCTCTGTAAAGCATAAGAGACATTATTGTACACTCGGACATCACGGGGTTCCAAAGTGAAATACAACGACCCTCTACCTTTCTCTCAAAGGCCCCAGGTTGCTACAAGTGCCCTAAATGCACCACTTGCAATAATATGACCACGGGATCTTCTTTTAAGCATCCGCACAAAGAAAAGATCTATCAGATCAGACACGTGGTTACATGAACTACCACACACATAGTGTACATACTCACCTGCCCGTGTCACCTAGTATATGTGGGCAAATCCATCAGGACATTTAGAGAGAGGATGGCCCTCCACAGGTCTGCGATCAAGCAGGCCTTATTAGGTAAACCTTCTGAACAACCCGTTGCAAGGCACTTTGCCCTGAAGGGCCACTCACTGAACGATATGAGGCATCAGATCATCGATCACGTACCCCGTAGCATCAGAGGAGGAGACAGGGATCGAAGATTACTGCATATCGAATCCAAATGGATCTTTGAACTGGGCACCATCAGCCCAGGAGGGCTGAACGAAAAATTCTCATGGAACATTTTCCTATAACCTAGTGCATTTGTTCCACACTGTGTCGTAGGGCTGCCCAGCCAGCCAGAGTCACTTTATTCATCTCATCACAGTTTGACGCGTCTTATAGTTTTACATTACTTAGATGCCCATATCTGTCAGCACCTGGTGGAAGCACGTCCCCATATAATTGGACCTTGGCCTACAGTAGGATCAGACACTGCCATAAGCAGTCATTTCAGCCACATAATGGGCCTTGGTAGTTTCCCTAAGTATTTACACACCGGGTGCATTGCCAGGCAGGAGGCATCTACAGTTTACCTCCAGGCCTAAGGTCGGTTTTACTTGCCAGACAAGATTCATTCAAACTTTTACAATAGTCCGGCATCCACCAGGTCTTGATACATCTACTCATCCCGCGGCACCCGGAACACATCGAGCCCCACGGTGGAGTAGTGGTTCCCAGGCACCTTGGCATCAAGTTTTGCGCACAATTTTTTTCACACTATTCCTTTGCAACATGGTTGCCCACTGAGACACTGATTAGAGCACTTGGCATTAAGCGTCCTTGTTGCCATAACAACGCGCTCCTTCACTCAGACGCCGCCTAGCCGCAATCGGCGTTGTTGGCGTCTCAGTCACCATAGCAACAGGCGCTGCCCTTCAGACGTCACCGAGCCGCGACCGGAAGTCCGGCGGCTCCGTCCACACACCTGCACTGCGTTGAACTTCACGGGGATATAAGGTAAGCTTTTGCACTCACCCACTGTTATACACCTTGACAAAGGGGCATGTAAGCCCCGAAACGTTGGCTATCTGTAACCTTTTTTGAATACAATTTTCATTGCTTCACGAAAATCCTCGAGTGCCGCTGTTTCTTCTGGATCTCTAGATAGATAGATCTATATATATTTAAAGAGATATGATTAAATATACCACTGGTGTTATCTATTATACATTACTTACTCTATAAGGCTTCTTAGTGATCCAGGAGGCAGATTAAAATTTTTAAAACATTTAGCATACCTCCTAATTTTAGATACTATAAACAGGGCGGCCATCAGAAATTATGGGGCCCGGGACTGGCAAAATAGGCAGGGCCCCCCCTTCAGCCCCCCCAAATAAAATAAATAATAATTAAATAAAAAAATGTGTATATATATATATATATATATATATATATAAAAAAAAAAAATTCTTTGTCCCCATAGTTTTGTCCCCAGCACATGTTATGCATCCCACACAGTCATGCCCCAATACCTACTCATTGGGGTACTGCTTGTTGTCAGGTGTTCTGCTCGTCCTCGTCCTTCCCACCTGCAGCCGCTGCCACCGCTGGAGCCGCTGCAGACTGTTCGTCAGCCTGTTTCAGGTAAAACTATTGAAAAGGTCCCTTCCAAAATGGCCGCCTCCTCGAAGGAGACCGTTATTAAAGATACTAGAGCCTCCTCTACTATCTTTAATAACTGTCTCCTCTCAGGCGGTGGCCATCTTGAGAGGGACATTTTCAATAGCCTGCGGGAGCCGGGCAAACAATGGCAGCAGAGGCGGCAGGAGGATGGACGGCAGGGGGTGGGCAGTGGCATGAGCAGCCCGGGCCCTCCCTTTTCTGTTAGAGAGGCTGGGCCCGGGACAGCTGTGTCCGGAGCACACCCCTGATGGCAGGCCTGACTATAAATGCGGGACCTGGCGCGTTGGAGGCGCAACTCCGTCCAACAAAGGGGTGGGACCATGGGTGAAGAAGTGGGACCTTGGATGGAGGGGCATGGCCTATCTTCATAGCCCCCAATATCATAATTTTGGGGGCATGCCCAGTGCTCCCTGACCAATTGGATATCCCCCAGATCACCTCCTCGCAGCTCACCTCCCCCAGGTCACCTCCTTGCTACACACTTTGGGTCCTGTTTATCAATGTGACTTAAACCCCTTTAGCACTCACAAAAGGGGTTATGTCCTCCTTTCAGTATTTAACCAACAGCAGTAAGCTTAGCTTACTGCTGTTTTTCACTATACCACATATGCCATAGATGTTATAAAAATATGGTCCCCATTTCCAGAGCCGGATTAAGGGGGGGGGGTCCCGGGGATACGTACCCCGGGCCCCCCTTTCCAAAAGGGCCCCCTGCCACACCACAGATCGGATCTTTCTTCAATCCGATCTGCGGTGCAGCGCTCACGAGCCCCGGCTCCCCGCTGCCCTGTCCCTCCTCCTCCTTCAGTACAGCGTGTGGCCAGTGCCGTTTAACGGCGGGCGAGCCGTGTAACCGCACGGGGCGCCCGCCGTGGCACTTTGTGACTTCTTATCTCCTCCCTCTCTCTCGCTCGGGGGGCGGGGCTTCGCGGAATGACGCGTTTGCGTCGTGACGTCACAACGCAAACGCGTCATTTCGTGAAGCCCCGCCCCCCGAGCAGGAGCACTCGGGGGGAGAGAGAGGGAGGAGAGGAGATAAGCATCGAAGGAGGATGCGGCCGGCGCGAGGGACGTGAGTCGGCGGGACCCGAAGAGCGGGAAGATGTAAGTATTTTTTTTCTCTCTCTTTCTCTCTCTCTCTTCCTCCCTTCCTCCCCCCCACTTGACACCTGCCTGCCGCACTATGTAAAATGAGGATACCTTCCGCACTGTGTAAAATGGGGATACCTGCCGCACTGTGTAAAATGGGGGCACCTGCCGCACTGTGTAAAATGGGGGCACCTGCCGCACTGTGTAAAATGGGGGCACCTGCCGCACTGTGTAAAATGGGGATACCTTCCGCACTGTGTAAAATGGGGATACCTGCCGCACTGTGTAAAATGGGGGCACCTGCCGCACTGTGTAAAATGGGGATACCTGCCGCACTGTGTGAAATGGGGGCACCTGCCGCACTGTGTAAAATGGGGGCACCTGCCGCACTGTGTAAAATTGGGATACCTTCCGCACTGTGTAAAATGGGGATTCCTGCCTGCGTACTGTGTAAAATGGGGATACCTGCCGCACTGTGTAAAATGGGGACACCTGCCTGCGTACTGTGTAAAATGGGGACACCTGCCTGCGTACTGTGTAAAATGGGGACACATGCCTGCGTACTGTGTAAAATGGGGACACCTGCCTGCGTACTGTGTAAAATGGGGATACCTGCCGCACTGTGTAAAATGCGGACACCTGCCTGCGTACTGTGTAAAATGGGGACACCTGCCTGCGTACTGTGTAAAATGGGGACACCTACCTGCGTACTGTATAAAATGGGGACACCTGCCTGCGTACTGTGTAAAATGGGGACACCTGCCTGCGTACTGTGTAAAATGGGGACACCTGCCTGCGTACTGTGTAAAATGGGGACACCTGCCTGCGTACTGTGTAGAATGGGGACACCTGCCTGCGTACTGTGTAAAATGGGGATATCTGCCTGCGTACTGTGTAAAATGGGGATATCTGCCTGCGTACTGTGTAAAATGGGGATATCTGCCTGCGTACTGTGTAATATGGGGACACTTGCCTGGTGTAATGTGTAAAAAGGGGACTTTTTTATTTTTATTTTTTCCCCCTGTGGTGGGTGTGATGATATCAGACGAGGCCATGCCCACTTTAATGAGACCACGCCCATTTTAATCAGGCCACACACCCTTGTCGGGAGCGTGCGCGCATGCTTTTTCTTTTTCTGGCTATATGGGGGGGGGCACGCAAATTTTTTTTATAGCAGGGGGGGGGGGGCGCATTTTGAAATCTCGCACTGGGAGCCAAATTGTCTAGAAACGGCCCTGCGTGCGGCGCACTAATGACGGAGCCGCAGGCTTGCTGAGCCGGACAGCAATTGGACAACTGAGCCGTCGCTCAGCTGCGCTGACTACAGCTCTAAGAAGAGTGCTCTAACAGCTGTAGTCAGGGCAGCTGAGCGACTGCGGCTCAGTCATTGGCGCGCCGCACGCTGAACTGAAGGAGGAGGGATTCTTAGATAAATATATATATATATATATATATATATATATATATATATATAATTAAATCCCTCCTCCTTCAGTGGACTAAAAAACTAATTAAAAAAAAAATATATATATATATATTTTTTTTTTTTTTTATTAGTTTTTTAGTCCATGGGGGCCCCCTGCAATTTAGTACCCCAGGCCTCCCGGGGCCTTAATCCGGCTCTGCCCATTTCCAGCAATGGGATCCCAACAATAGCCTTTCTGGCTTCAGTGACGCCTACTAAAGTTTGCAGAGGCCCTGCTGGGCGAAAGTTCATGCCCAGACTGGCCATCATGCATATGCATGACACAGTAGCCCATCACTGCCAGTGGTAGGCTCCAGGCAACAAAGTGGAGGATGCTGTAGAGGAGGGGAATATTACCTACATCTCCAGCGAAGTCCAGCGAACTTAAATACCAATGCCATATTTGTTAGTATCACTGCAGTTCTATAAGGCTGGCAATAAGTACCATTGTTAAATGATGCCCTTGGTGCCATGTTTTGCATCAATAGTATGAAACAATGTATTCTAAATACATTTTATATATATATATTTATAAATATATATATATATATATATATATATACCTTTAGTGCACACCGGCACTCAGCTGAGTCTCAAAATATGCCCGGGTGCCCTCCAATAAGAACCTAATGCAGGTCTAAACAGTCTTAGTATGGCAGTAGGCGGCACTCACAGGACTATAGTAATGGCAACAACAAAGGAGACAAGCAAACTACTCCATAGATCTTTAGATCAACGTTTCGATTTATAAGAAAACCGTCATCAGGATCATATAACAGACATCACATACAAAACATACTTACATAACCTCATATCCCCCCGCCAGGAAGCCGTCGGCGCCGCTCCGTCTCCCTGGTCAATGACGTCACTGACGTCACCACACGTGCGCCGCGCGCATACCGGCGCGCCCAGATGACAGCCCGGCGTCATGGCAACCCGGCACAACATAACAAACCCCTGTGAATACATGAGTGAAAGACATTTAGTAACAAGCTAACACACAATTACAGGTTAATACAAAAACATACTGTCAATCACTACACCGATGCTGAACGAAAAGTGGGTGTCTGGCCAGATATAATGCCGCTAGTGCCATCATAACACCTAATTACAGTATATATCTATACTCCAAAGTGCGATCAAGTTACAAGAAACAACCCAAAGACAACATTTCATTTAAACCGCGAGGGGAGACCGTATCCAAGCGGTGAATCCACCGCGATTCTTTCTGTAACAATACCCTGTTGCGATCTCCCCCCCGCATTCTCTTGGGTGCTTGGTCTATAATTATATAACACAGGGTACTTAGCCCATGATTGAAAGCTTTAAAGTGCCGTGCAACTGGTTGACTGTGTATCCCAGTATTATCTAATGCCTGTCTAATCGCAGTTTTTTAGTAAGAAAATTGGTCGGAACCGAATCCTGAAAGGAAAAAATGTTATTCTTAACCAACCAATCTTTAAGATTACGATCCCTAGCAAAGCTTGTTACAGGTGCACGGGGTGCACCACGTGTAGTTTCATGGAGACGGGGAGTTCTTTTCCGCACCCAAATACGGGAGCCAGGTGTGCCATCCGACAGGTTTTGACGTGCTCTAGCACATTTGTTGTTTATATTATTCGTTGTCCTTGTGGTCTCCTCTATGTGGGGAAGACCTCAAGGCAATTTAAAGAACGGATGGCCCTACACAGGTCTGCGATTAGACAGG
The DNA here is from genome assembly GCF_028390025.1 of Pseudophryne corroboree. NCBI lineage: Eukaryota > Metazoa > Chordata > Amphibia > Anura > Myobatrachidae > Pseudophryne > Pseudophryne corroboree. Next base: position 325,401,377 of record NC_086444.1, on the reverse strand, counting down.
CGTTAGATAATACTGGGATACACAGTCAACCAGTTGCACGGCACTTTAAAGCTTTCAATCATGGGCTAAGTACCCTGCGTTATAAAATTATAGACCAAGCACCCAAGAGAATGCGGGGGGGAGATCGCAACAGGGTATTGTTACAGAAAGAATCGCGGTGGATTCACCGCTTGGATACGGTCTCCCCTCGCGGTTTAAATGAAATGTTGCCTTTGGGTTGTTTCTTGTAACTTGATCGCACTTTGGAGTATAGATATATATACTGTAATTAGGTGTTATGATGGCACTAGCGGCATTATATCTGGCCAGACACCCACTTTTCGTTCAGCATCGGTGTAGTGATTGACAGTATGTTTTTGTATTAACCTGTAATTGTGTGTTAGCTTGTTACTAAATGTCTTTCACTCATGTATTCACAGGGGTTTGTTATGTTGTGCCGGCGCACGTGTGGTGACGTCAGTGACGTCATTGACCCGGGAGACGGCGCGGCGCCGACGGCTTCCTGACGGGGGGATACGAGGTTATGTAAGTATGTTTTGTATGTGATGTCTGTTATATGATCCTGATGACGGTTTTCTTATAAATCGAAACGTTGATCTAAAGATCTATTGAGTAGTTTGCTTGTCTCCTTTGTTGTTGCCATTACTATAGTCCTGTGAGTGCCGCCTACTGCCATACTTAGACTATATATATATATATATATATATATGGCATGGAAATGAGCTGGCACTCACAGAGACTTATTATTAAACATGCAAACAACACGGTTTGATGCCAACGTTTCAGGGTGTTACCCCTTTTATCAAGACAACCATGTAATTACAGAATAAGAAAATTTATACATTACCAAACACCGCGTGTGTAGTCCGTCCACGGTGCCGCAGAGACCAGATGACGTCATTGGCGCTGGCCAGCGCCGGCGACCCGGCGTCAGAGGGGGGCGTGGCCGAAATGTAAAATAGTGACCCATCACCATGGAAACCAGAATCAGCTGTAGGAGAACGTAATGGATATCCAATTAGTAATATGAAGTTTGCTGTGCAATCACTTACTGGTATGTAGGGAGGACAAATACCCTCTGCATAACGAGAACTCAATGCTTTATTCTATGAATCATTACTATTTCTGCTGGCCTTCATGTATAGTAATCAGCAGTGCCCAAAAGGGGGACCATGAGTTCATTGTTCATATGTATGAATCGTTAAGCAGGAGGCATACCCTCACCAATTATACAACAACAAATGGCAAACTGTACTGAATATAATCAATGACTATTAAATATACTAAACCATGAACATCCGACCATATTATCTCCCTGAAGTATACTAGATATGTCTATCTGTTTAAATCATAAAAAACAGGTATAAGATAATAAGTCATTGAGTCCTAGAGGTTTCACAGTCTGTAAAGTATGGATCCACCGAGCCTCCTTTTGCAGTAGAATACTGCCTCTGTTGCCCCCTCTTGAAGACTCTGGCACCCCGTCTATAATTTTATATCGAATAGAAGAGATGCTGTGGTTGAATTCCTTGAAATGTCGGGCCACCGGTTGATCTCCCCCTCGACCTTCTATGGCTGCTCTTATACTAGATCGGTGTAGGGCAATTCTTTCTTTGAATTGTCGGATGGTCTTTCCGATGTATAGGAGACCACAAGGGCACTTGATATAGTAAATCACATACCGACTGGAGCATGTGAATGATTGCTTGATCTTGAATTCCTTGCCCGACCTTGGATGGTAAAAGGTGGCACCTGGTTCCAGGCTGCTACATGTTGTGCAGCCGAGACACTTAAAGTTGCCCGGTTTCCGAGTTAAAAAATGTGTAGCCGGCGGAGATTTAAAGTTGGTGATGTCATTATGTACCACTGCATCTTTAATATTCCGCCCCCGACGATAGGAGGGCAGAATGGAGGTGTCCTTAAGGGCTCTTAATTGTTTATCTTGGGTGACAATCGGCCATATCTGTCTTGCCTTACGCATGACCTCCGTATTTGATGTGGAATAATCCTGTGGCCATACTATACAGTTGATCTTCTGTGCGGAATGAGATTTTGATAATAGACTTGAACGATCCTGCATCAGCGCTCTTTCTTTAGCTTTCCTTAAATGTTTGAATTTGTAACCTCTGAGAATGAATTTGCGGGTCATGATGTCCATTTGTTTAATCGCTTCCAATGGATCACTGCAAATACGCTTGATCCTAATGAATTGCGAATAGGGTAATCCCCATTTGAGAGCCGGAGGATGATAGCTATTAGCATGTAAAGTTGTATTTCTATCAGTGTCCTTTACAAAAAGGGAAGTGTGTAATTGATGAGAAGTATCTTGTCTGACAGACACATCTAGGAAATGAATTTCTTCAAAACTGGAAGAAAAAGTGAACTTGATGGAAGTATCGCGGATGTTAATATCTTGCATAGCTTGCTGGAAGCTTTCTTCAGTGCCTGACCACAACACAAAGATGTCATCTATGTATCTATAATATGCCTTAATGTTATCCGATACCTTGGGATTAAACAAAAAAAGGTCATTTTCAACTTCACGCATAAAGATGTTGGCAAAGCTCGGCGCTACGCAAGACCCCATCGCGCAGCCCGAGCTTTGCCTATACATCTTCCCGTCAAACAAAAAATAGTTGTGGGTCAGGATCAGCTCTAAGAGCTGAATAAAGAAATCTGCATCTGGACCAGAATATTTCTGGGTACTTGTGATGCAATGCCTGACAGCCTCAATACCTCTACGATGGGGGATGTTGGTATATAGGCTTATCACATCTATCGTGCACATCAGATATTTATCTGGTAAAGGAGATAATTTTTCAATCTCTACCAAAAATGCAGTCGTGTCCTTTAAACATACTGGCTGATCTTGTACAATGGGTTGTAGGTAAAAATCCAAGAATTTGGATATATTATAGAAAAGAGAATCCCGGGCTGCAATAATAGGCCGACCGGGGGGGCATGTTGGATTCTTGTGAAGTTTGGGAATGGTGTATAAAACGGGTATTACCGGCCAATCCTCTGTAAGTAATTCTTTGGTCCTGGAATTGATGATGTTCTCCTTGACAGCCTCATCCAGGATCTCGTCAATTTCTGTTTTATAAACTGCCGTTGGATCTGTAGGCAACAGTTGATAGGTAGCTGTGTCCGCCAATTGGCTGTAGATCTCTGATTTATACGCCAGTAGGTCTTGAACCACTATACCTCCGCCCTTATCCGCCGGGCGGATGACGATGTCCTTATACTTGGCGAGGTTGTTCAATGCTGTGTATTCCAAAGAAGATAAATTACTATCTTTGGATTTAAACTGTGGCTGGAAGTCATCATAGACACTGTTCATGTGGTTGATAAAACATTTGATGTTCAAATTAGTGGAAACCGGATCAAAATTCGAAGGTTTGTGTAGAGGAATGTCCCGAACCAATGTGGATGCATCATCTCCAAAGTGTTCCTTCAGCCGCACCCTCCGGCCGAATTTGTATAAGTCCACTTTATTGGTGAATGTATCTTATTTCTTGGTTGGAACGTACAACAAGCCTTTATTAAGTACAGCAAGCTCGTCCGATGTTAACAAACGGGTTGACAAATTGAAAACTAAGTTTTCTTGCTTTTCGCTTTTTTTGATTTGCCTTGCCCATTGTCCACCTCGGCGGGTGTAGGGCCTTTTTTGGGTTGACGAGCTGCCCGAGTAGTGACCCCCGCTGGGGGTTTTTTCAAGTTTTTTTGACGTTGTAGCCTCTACACATTCTACGTCGCTGGATGAAAGCGCGCTGGAGTTGTCAGTTTCCAAATTGAATTTCTTATAGCGTCTATATTTAGGTTTCCTATTAGTGTCTGGGTGCCGGCTATATGCCCAAGCGTATACCTTCTGCTCCAGGTAGTCTCTGTCCACAGTGTTGCGTTTAGTCTTTTTGAACTGTATAAGGTCCTGGTGGTACTTCTCTATATCAGCTGTAAGTTTACTTAATAGATCTTGAGATGTCTCTGCTAGAATAATATCAGAGTGACTCTCTTCAAAGGCTGTGGTTCTTTCTTTGGATAGAGAAAGCTCCCTGCGTGATTCCTCTATAACTAAGAGGATCAAATCATAAGAGCATTTGTTTAAAACTGCAGCCCAGCGTCGGCAGAATTCTTGATTATGTCGACCAATTGTGGGAATGTTGCGGATCCGGAATCCGCGAGGGATTTTCTTATCCCGGTAATAGTCCGACAAGGTTACCCCGTGAAAATAAAAATCAATTTCCCTTTTCTTGAGTCTGTTTAAAGATGTGAAGACTTGTTCCGCTGTTTCTGCTCCACATGCATCCTCCAACTTATCTGTAAATAAAATCGCGTCTGCTTCAGAATCTGTCAGACATAGTCCTTCCCCCACTGGAAGTGTTACACTGCAAAATCCAGGTACTGCATTCGCAGTAGTCATACTTCTCCAGCCAGTCAACAGTTAAAAACAAGCAACAGTCTTAAATTGTACTGTAGCACATCAGGTGCCCGAACAGTCCTTATTGGAAATTAATCCAAACGGGATACAAATATGATAAAGAGAAGTCCGGCACTCTAAGCTTGTGAATAACGTCAATCTGCTCCGGTGCCCTGCCCTCTGGAATCAGTATATGGCATGGAAATGAGCTGGCACTCACAGAGACTTATTATTAAACATGCAAACAACACGGTTTGATGCCAACGTTTCAGGGTGTTACCCCTTTTATCAAGACAACCATGTAATTACAGAATAAGAACATTTATACATTACCAAACACCGCGTGTGTAGTCCGTCCACGGCGCCCGCAGAGACCCGATGATGTCATTGGCGCTGGCCAGCACCGGCGACCCGGCGTCAGAGGGGGGCGTGGCCAAAATGTAAAATAGTGACCCATCACCATGGAAACCAGAATCGGCTGTAGGAGAACGTAATGGATATCCAATTAGTAATATGAAGTTTGCTGTGCAATCACTTACTGGTATGTTGTGAGGACAAATACCCTCTGCATAACGAGAACTCAATGCTTTATTCTATGAATCATTACTATCTCTGCTGGCCTGCATGTATAGTAATTGTCCTCCCTACATACCAGTAAGTGATTGCACAGCAAACTTCATATTACTAATTGGATATCCATTACGTTCTCCTACAGCCGATTCTGGTTTCCATGGTGATGGGTCACTATTTTACATTTCGGCCACGCCCCCCTCTGACGCCGGGTCGCCGGCGCTGGCCAGCGCCAATGACGTCATCGGGTCTCTGCGGGCGCCGTGGACGGACTACACACGCGGTGTTTGGTAATGTATAAATGTTCTTATTCTGTAATTACATGGTTGTCTTGATAAAAGGGGTAACACCCTGAAACGTTGGCATCAAACCGTGTTGTTTGCATGTTTAATAATAAGTCTCTGTGAGTGCCAGCTCATTTCCATGCCATATACTGATTCCAGAGGGCAGGGCACCGGAGCAGATTGACGTTATTCACAAGCTTAGAGTGCCGGACTTCTCTTTATCATATTTGTATCCCGTTTGGATTAATTTCCAATAAGGACTGTTCGGGCACCTGATGTGCTACAGTACAATTTAAGACTGTTGCTTGTTTTTAACTGTTGACTGGCTGGAGAAGTATGACTACTGCGAATGCAGTACCTGGATTTTGCAGTGTAACACTTCCAGTGGGGGAAGGACTATGTCTGACAGATTCTGAAGCAGACGCGATTTTATTTACAGATAAGTTGGAGGATGCATGTGGAGCAGAAACAGCGGAACAAGTCTTCACATCTTTAAACAGACTCAAGAAAAGGGAAATTGATTTTTATTTTCACGGGGTAACCTTGTCGGACTATTACCGGGATAAGAAAATCCCTCGCGGATTCCGGATCCGCAACATTCCCACAATTGGTCGACATAATCAAGAATTCTGCCGACGCTGGGCTGCAGTTTTAAACAAATGCTCTTATGATTTGATCCTCTTAGTTATAGAGGAATCACGCAGGGAGCTTTCTCTATCCAAAGAAAGAACCACAGCCTTTGAAGAGAGTCACTCTGATATTATTCTAGCAGAGACATCTCAAGATCTATTAAGTAAACTTACAGCTGATATAGAGAAGTACCACCAGGACCTTATACAGTTCAAAAAGACTAAACGCAACACTGTGGACAGAGACTACCTGGAGCAGAAGGTATACGCTTGGGCATATAGCCGGCACCCAGACACTAATAGGAAACCTAAATATAGACGCTATAAGAAATTCAATTTGGAAACTGACAACTCCAGCGCGCTTTCATCCAGCGACGTAGAATGTGTAGAGGCTACAACGTCAAAAAAACTTGAAAAAAACCCCAGCGGGGGTCACTACTCGGGCAGCTCGTCAACCCAAAAAAGGCCCTACACCCGCCAAGGTGGACAATGGGCAAGGCAAATCAAAAAAAGCGAAAAGCAAGAAAACTTAGTTTTCAATTTGTCAACCCGTTTGTTAACATCGGACGAGCTTGCTGTACTTAATAAAGGCTTGTCGTACGTTCCAACCAAGAAATCAGATACATTCACCAATAAAGTGGACTTATACAAATTCGGCCGGAGGGTGCGGCTGAAGGAACACTTTGGAGATGATGCATCCACATTGGTTCGGGACATTCCTCTACACAAACCTTCGAATTTTGATCCGGTTTCCACTAATTTGAACATCAAATGTTTTATCAACCACATGAACAGTGTCTATGATGACTTCCAGCCACAGTTTAAATCCAAAGATAGTAATTTATCTTCTTTGGAATACACAGCATTGAACAACCTCGCCAAGTATAAGGACATCGTCATCCGCCCGGCGGATAAGGGCGGAGGTATAGTGGTTCAAGACCTACTGGCGTATAAATCAGAGATCTACAGCCAATTGGCGGACACAGCTACCTATCAACTGTTGCCTACAGATCCAACGGCAGTTTATAAAACAGAAATTGACGAGATCCTGGATGAGGCTGTCAAGGAGAACATCATCAATTCCAGGACCAAAGAATTACTTACAGAGGATTGGCCGGTAATACCCGTTTTATACACCATTCCCAAACTTCACAAGAATCCAACATGCCCCCCCGGTCGGCCTATTATTGCAGCCCGGGATTCTCTTTTCTATAATATATCCAAATTCTTGGATTTTTACCTACAACCCATTGAACAAGATCAGCCAGTATGTTTAAAGGACACGACTGCATTTTTGGTAGAAATTGAAAAATTATCTCCTTTACCAGATAAATATCTGATGTGCACGATAGATGTGATAAGCCTATATACCAACATCCCCCATCGTAGAGGTATTGAGGCTGTCAGGCGTTGCATCACAAGTACCCAGAAATATTCTGGTCCAGATGCAGATTTCTTTATTCAGCTCTTAGAGCTGATCCTGACCAACAACTATTTTTTGTTTGACGGGAAGATGTATAGGCAAAGCTCAAGCTGCGCGATGGGGTCTTGCGTAGCTCCGAGCTTTGCCAACATCTTTATGCGTGAAGTTGAAAATGACCTTTTTTTGTTTAATCCCAAGGTATCGGATAACATTAAGGCATATTATAGATACATAGATGACATCTTTGTGTTGTGGTCAGGCACTGAAGAAAGCTTCCAGCAAGCTATGCAAGATATTAACATCCGCGATACTTCCATCAAGTTCACTTTTTCTTCCAGTTTTGAAGAAATTCATTTCCTAGATGTGTCTGTCAGACAAGATACTTCTCATCAATTACACACTTCCCTTTTTGTAAAGGACACTGATAGAAATACAACTTTACATGCTAATAGCTATCATCCTCCGGCTCTCAAATGGGGATTACCCTATTCACAATTCATTAGGATCAAGCGTATTTGCAGTGATCCATTGGAAGCGATTAAACAAATGGACATCATGACCCGCAAATTCATTCTCAGAGGTTACAAATTCAAACATTTAAGGAAAGCTAAAGAAAGAGCGCTGATGCAGGATCGTTCAAGTCTATTATCAAAATCTCATTCCGCACAGAAGATCAACTGTATAGTATGGCCACAGGATTATTCCACATCAAATACGGAGGTCATGCGTAAGGCAAGACAGATATGGCCGATTGTCACCCAAGATAAACAATTAAGAGCCCTTAAGGACACCTCCATTCTGCCCTCCTATCGTCGGGGGCGGAATATTAAAGATGCAGTGGTACATAATGACATCACCAACTTTAAATCTCTGCCGGCTACACATTTTTTAACTCGGAAACCGGGCAACTTTAAGTGTCTCGGCTGCACAACATGTAGCAGCCTGGAACCAGGTGCCACCTTTTACCATCCAAGGTCGGGCAAGGAATTCAAGATCAAGCAATCATTCACATGCTCCAGTCGGTATGTGATTTACTATATCAAGTGCCCTTGTGGTCTCCTATACATCGGAAAGACCATCCGACAATTCAAAGAAAGAATTGCCCTACACCGATCTAGTATAAGAGCAGCCATAGAAGGTCGAGGGGGAGATCAACCGGTGGCCCGACATTTCAAGGAATTCAACCACAGCATCTCTTCTATTCGATATAAAATTATAGACGGGGTGCCAGAGTCTTCAAGAGGGGGCAACAGAGGCCGTATTCTACTGCAAAAGGAGGCTCGGTGGATCCATACTTTACAGACTGTGAAACCTCTGGGACTCAATGACTTATTATCTTATACCTGTTTTTTATGATTTAAACAGATAGACATATCTAGTATACTTCAGGGAGATAATATGGTCGGATGTTCATGGTTTAGTATATTTAATAGTCATTGATTATATTCAGTACAGTTTGCCATTTGTTGTTGTATAATTGGTGAGGGTATGTCCCCTGCTTAACGATTCATACATATGAACAATGAACTCATGGTCCCCCTTTTGGGCACTGCTGATTACTATACATGCAGGCCAGCAGAGATAGTAATGATTCATAGAATAAAGCATTGAGTTCTCGTTATGCAGAGGGTATTTGTCCTCCCTACATACCAGTAAGTGATTGCACAGCAAACTTCATATTACTAATTGGATATCCATTACGTTCTCCTACAGCCGATTCTGGTTTCCATGGTGATGGGTCACTATTTTACATTTCGGCCACGCCCCCCTCTGACGCCGGGTCGCCGGCGCTGGCCAGCTCCAATGACGTCATCGGGTCTCTGCGGGCGCCGTGGACGGACTACACACGCGGTGTTTGGTTATGTATAAATGTTCTTATTCTGTAATTACATGGTTGTCTTGATAAAAGGGGTAACACCCTGAAACGTTGGCATCAAACCGTGTTGTTTGCATGTTTAATAATAAGTCTCTGTGAGTGCCAGCTCATTTCCATGCCATATACTGATTCCAGAGGGCAGGGCACCGGAGCAGATTGACGTTATTCACAAGCTTAGAGTGCCGGACTTCTCTTTATCATATATATATATATATATATATATATCGGTAAATGTCCTCTACTGTGGGGTTAGGATGTTATAATAATGAAACTTTGCTGTATTTCTCTGTAGGATACACCAGTGGGGCACCTAGCATTGTTTATCAAAATAAATCATTAGAAATATGACTTTTTCTGTTTTTGATGTTCCAACACCCACAAGAATATGGGTCTCTTTTGCACTGGAAGATGCAAAGACAGCATTCTTACGTCTGGTATCATAAAGTAGTGCAAATCAATGTGTATGAGGCGATGGGACAAGGTAGTGCTCCTTACATGTAATTCCCCCATTGTAGTGCCATAAAAATGTTATGCTCCCAGGAACACGTAATGCCTCAGTAGTGCCACATACATGTAATGCCCCCAGTAATGCCAGTTACAAGTAATCCCCCAGCAATGCTAGATACACATAATGCCCTGTGTAATGCCAGTTACAAGTAATGCCCCAGCAGTGCAAGATACACGTAATGCCCCCAGTAATGCCAGTTACATATAATCCCCCAGTGGTGCTAGATACATGTAATTCCCCCTGTAATACCAATTACACATAATGCTCACTGTAATCTTAGATACATGTAATCCCCCAGCAGTGCCAGATACACGTAATGCCCAAAGTAGTGCCAGTTGCAAGTAATGTCCCAGCAGTGCTAGATGCACATAATGTCCCCTGTAGTGCCTGTTGCATGTAATCCCCCAGTAATGCCAAATACATGTCGTGCTCCCAGTGATGCCAGTTACAAGTAATGCCCCCAGCAGTGCCAGATACACCTAATGCCCCCAGTAATGTGCCTTACATGCAAAAAGGGGGGCATATATGGGGGAGAGTGGAAAATCTGTTGCACAGGAAGTAAATGGTTAACTCTACCTAGAGAGTAAATATTAAAGAACCCCTTATAATAATAGGACAAGAATGCTGTGTCAAGCAATGGGGGTGCAACCACAAATCATACTGTCATAAGAAACAAAAAGAAAAAAAGAGAAAAAGGATCTGTCTAGGGTGCACTAATTGTTAAAATATAGCATTTATTAATTAATTTAAAAGTGGATAATATATCACACTATAAGAAACAACATTTATGCAAAATATAAAAAAAAACATATAAGGTGGTGTAAAGATTAAAGACAATGTTAATATTAAAGAGGAAAATGAATAAAGATATTAAGTTTAAAAAGCCTAAGCGTCTTTACTGTGTCTACTCCTTTTTGGTGTATCAATATGAACAGTAACTGTTATTTATCCTTGTTTCAATACATGTTACTATTTGTATGAAGATTAGCAACAAATGTGGCTGCTTGAGCTCAGCAAAGATTCTTATACATATTGGGGGTCATTCCGAGTTGATCGTTCGCTAGCAGTTTTTAGCAGCCGTGCAAACGCATTGTCGCTGCCCACTGGGGAGTGTATTTTCGCTTTGCAGAAGTGCGAACGCTTGTGCAGCAGAGCGCCTGCAAAATCTTTTTGTGCAAAACAAGACCAGCCCTGTAGTTACTCTTCATGTGCGTTGATTCTAACGACGGAGGGACGGCTTTTGACGTCACACACCCGCCCAGCGAACGCCCAGCCACGCCTGTGTTTTTTCTGCCACACCTGCGTTTTTCTAAGCACTCCCTGAAAACGCTCAGTTCACACACAGAAACGCCCACTTTCTGTCAATCTCCTTGCGGCCGGCTGTGCGATTGGAATCTTCACTAGAACCAGTGCAAAACCACAATGGACTTTGTACCCGTACGACGCGCGTGCGCATTACGGAGCATACGCATGCGCAGATTAGCCGTTTTATCCACTGATCACTACGCAGCGAACAACGGCAGCTAGCGATTAACTCGGAATGACCCCCATTATACACTATAAAAAGAGAAGTTGTGATTATTTGGATAATCCCTTGTAGTGAAAAATTCTTCCAAGGATCCTTGGTGATAATATTATACACTATACTAACTAGACAGAATACAGTACGTCATATATTATTCACAGTATTACAATATCTGGGTTAAAAAGAACGGTAGAATTTGCAGGCAAACGGCCAAGAATCTTTGCTGAGCTCAAGCAGCAACATTTGTTCCTAATCTTCATACAAATAGTAACAATGCAATCATGACAAGCCAAACACCAAGCAGCACTGATGGTACTCCCATTCACGCCAATGCTTTCAAATTCATCCAATTATTACACAGCTCTGCATTCTCTACTAACAGTCCTATTTCATGTCTCTCATTCCCACTTTGCCTCTTTCTCCTCTTCACCTCACTACTCTGCTGCTGCCGCTCCCCCCCCCCTCCCCCGGCAAAATGTGGTAAAAACCCATTGGCTATTGCTGGTGTTACCCTATAGAAGCCTATGTTACCCTATAGAAGTCTTTCTGCATTGTGCTGTCAAAGGTTTCTGATCAGATCCCTCCCAGCACCCCCTGTGGCTGCCATATCACTCTGCGCACGCGCAGATGGACTCCCGGGTCATGAACCTGGAAGTCTAGTGACCGGCGCTATTCACAAAGGGCAGCTCTTAACGAGGGAGCTGCCCTTTGTATTACTTTGTATTACTAATTGCATGTTGTATATTAGTATATATGCAATTAGTATCAGCGCGATGTGTGGTGGGATGTACCACAAGATGTTAGTATATCCCACCCAGAGTCAGTAGGATTCAAGAGGAGCCGGCAGTGGGAGGTAAAGTACATACTTAGGACTCTGCAGCATATAGGAAGCTGGTTGGGGGAGAGCTCAATTACTGTTGAGCAGGATGTGGATACTGAATAGATGGCATGCAAAAAGCCTAGTGGCATCCCAGTTGCTTGGCATGTCCCCAGTGAAAGAAACAAGGATGTGATGTGATACCACCCCCTTTCATGCACTAGATGAGTGCGGTTCCATCTATTTGTACCACCCAATGGGGAAAATATATACAGATGGTGCCGCACTCATCTAGTGCAGCTCCATCGCATACGAGCGCTCCCAGCATGACTAGGCAATCCGACGTAACTAGACATGCCGGGAACGCACAGAGACACTACCATTATGATGAATTGGGCGCATGCGCATCACGGACGTGCACGCATGCCCCAGACGTGGCGATAGGTGCGCCCCGGCACAGACAGAGCCACGATTAGTGTGGCTCCGTCTGTATTACAAATATAACACACAATTTTGCCAGGGAATATGGGCTCTTCTTAGTTCTGGGCCCCAAAACAGATGCACTCCCTGCACCTATGGTAGCTATGCCCTTGGGGTAGAGTATTTTTTAGTATTGGGCATAAGTCATACATGTTAGGTGCCAGAGGTAAATGTTGATAAAAATCTTTCAAAGCATGACACCTTACAAATAGATAAAACACAAAAATGTTTATTTTAAGCATAATAGTAAAGTGTTGCCAGGTGTGGCACGTGTGCATGCCTCTCTCCGGTGGCCCTGGGGGGTGCATGCCTCTCTCCAGTAGTACTAGGGGGCACATGCCTCTCCCCCAGAGGTACTGGGGGGGGGGGTGCATGTGTAACTCTTTATTGCTCCTGGATGTCAGGGCTGAGGTCTCGCTTGTGGTGGGACTTTTTGCAATGACAGTATGCCATCCAAAGACAAAGAAAACTGACCTCTGGTAGAATAAGCAGTGTAATGGAGATGCTGGGCTTTTCTAAGGTCATGGAGGTCCTGGCCCTTCCAACAGAACTGATCTCTCCAGCAGCGGCATTGTTGGCCTTGTCTGAGTAGGAGGAATCGTCGGACTAGGAAACTGGGTTGGCATCATCGGCCTCATCCGCAGTGGAGACATTGTTGGCCACATCTGCTGATGCAGCATCATTGGCCTCGTCCGCTGTGTCGGCATCATCAGCTTCATCCACTGGGGCGCCATGCTCGGCCTTGTCCACTGGGGCAGCATAGTCAACTGAGGCAGCATTGTCACCTTGTTCACTGGGTAATCATAGTCTACTGGTATGGCATTTCAGCTGGGGCAGCATCAGCAGTCTCATCCGCTGGGGGGAGAGCAGAGGCCTCTACCGCTTTGGCGAGAGGAGCAGCATCGACCGCTTTGGCAATGTAGTATTTTAATGAAGTAAAATAATAATATTAAATAGTCATTATTTCAAAACCCTCATATTAAAGCAGATAGTCTGTACTTTAAAACCATATTCATTATATAACTGTCAGTTGAATATATTTTGGTAAACAGCTAAAATAGAAATTGTGTTAGTGGCCAAATATATCTGAACCTAACTGTATATACTGTACATATACACACACACCTGCCCAACTCATGACTACACTGTTATTACTGGCACAAACTCCCACCTACCTTACTCCCACCTATAATAGTCACACAGTACATTATTATGTCCCAATTCCCTTCCAGAGTCAGTCTGCTCTTCTATACTGAGATGTGATATATTCCCTATTAGATTATAAACTTGCCCATAAGCAAGGTACACCCCAGCCTTTTAATCCATGTCTGTATTTATTTTGTCTACCACGTACAGTATGTGCTTGTATTGTGCATATTATGCAATAAGAGTCTAATTCAGAAATTGCAAAACTACAACTTATTTCTCTAGCATGCGGGGGGTGGGGGGGTGGCTGCCCAGCACAGGGCAAGACTGCCCCACATGCTGGGTCCCTCCCTCATTGAATTGCTAAACAGCGATGTGCTTGCATCATACGGTAGCCATCTTCCTCCGCAGCCTAGCTGCAAAGGCAGTCACCAGGCCGTCATATTTTGGGTCGCAGTGGCTGTGTGTGATGTCATCAACAAAGGTGATAACTATGAGGTTTGTGTATCGGTATAGGGAGAGTGGCTATACCACAGTGAAGCATTTACCTACTTTCCCATTCTGGCCTCTGGGACATCTGGGGGGGTCTAGGTGGGAGGAGCAGTAGTGTGGCGCTGCATATTACATCACTACGCCTCCCACCAGGGGCAGTATGAAAGAGGACATGGCCCATGTGCTAGCCTCCACTCTGTGCAAGAGGCTACTGTACATTAGAGATGAGCGGGTTCGGTTCCTCGGAATCCGAACCCGCCCGAACTTCAGCTTTTTTTACACGGATCCGAGCGACTCGGATCTTCCCGCCTTGCTCGGTTAACCCGAGCGCGCCCGAACGTCATCATGACGCTGTCGGATTCTCGCGAGGCTCGGATTCTATCGCGAGACTCGGATTCTATATAAGGAGCCGCGCGTCGCCGCCATTTTCACACGTGCATTGAGATTGATAGGGAGAGGACGTGGCTGGCGTCCTCTCCATTTAGATTAGAAGAGAGAGAGTGAGATTGAGACAGAGACACTTGATTTACTGGAGCTTAGGAGTACTAGAGAGTGCAGAGTTTACTAGTGACTGACCACTGACCAGTGACCACCAGTGCAGTTTTATTTAATATAATCCGTTCTCTGCCTGAAAAAAACGATACACAGTGACTCAGTCACATACCATATCTGTGCTCAGCCCAGTGTGCTGCATCATCTATGTATAATATCTGACTGTGCTCACACAGCTTAATTGTGGGGGAGACTGGGGAGCAGTTATAGGTTATAGCAGGAGCCAGGAGTACATATTATTAAAATTAAACAGTGCACACTTTTGCTGCAGGAGTGCCACTGCCAGTGTGACTGACCAGTGACCTGACCACACTGACCACCAGTATAGTATACTATATTGTGATTGCCTGAAAAAGTTAAACACTCGTCGTGTGACTTGTGTGGTGTTTTTTTATTCTATAAAAAACTCATTCTGCTGACAGACAGTGTCCAGCAGGTCCGTCATTATATAATATATACCTGTCCGGCTGCAGTAGTGATATATATATATTTTTTATATCATTATTTATCATCCAGTCACAGCAGACACAGTACGGTAGTTCACGGCTGTAGCTACCTCTGTGTCGGCACTCGGCAGTCCATCCATAATTGTATACCACCTACCCGTGGTTTTTTTTTTCTTTCTTCTTTATACATACTACATCTCATTATCATCCAGTCTATATTAGCAGCAGACACAGTACAGTACGGTAGTCCACGGCTGTAGCTACCTCTGTGTCGGCACTCGGCAGTCCATCCATAATTGTATACCACCTACCCGTGTTTTTTTTTTCTTCTTTATACATACTACATCTCATTATCATCCAGTCTATATTAGCAGCAGACACAGTACAGTACGGTAGTCCACGGCTGTAGCTACCTCTGTGTCGGCACTCGGCAGTCCATCCATAATTGTATACCACCTACCCGTGGTTTTTTTTTCTTTCTTCTTTATACATACTACATCTCATTATCAACCAGTCTATATTAGCAGCAGACACAGTACAGTACGGTAGTCCACGGCTGTAGCTACCTCTGTGTCGGCACTCGGCAGTCCGTCCATAATTGTATACCACCTACCCGTGGTTTTTTTTCTTTCTTCTTTATGCATACTACATCTCATTATCATCCAGTCTATATTAGCAGCAGACACAGTACAGTACGGTAGTCCACGGCTGTAGCTACCTCTGTGTCGGCACTCGGCAGTCCATCCATAATTGTATACCACCTACCCGTGGTTTTTTTTTCTTCTTTATACATACTACATCTCATTATCATCCAGTCTATATTAGCAGCAGACACAGTACAGTACGGTAGTCCACGGCTGTAGCTACCTCTGTGTCGGCACTCGGCAGTCCATCCATAATTGTATACCACCTACCCGTGTTTTTTTTTTCTTTCTTCTTTGTACATACTACTATAGAGTATAGTAGCTTACTGTAGCAGTCTGCGGTGCTGCTGAGCTGACAGTGTCCAGCAGGTCCGTCATCAGTCATCATTACCTAATAAATATATTATCTACCTGTCCGGCTGCAGTACTAGTGATATTATATATACATACATATATATATTGATTTCATCTCATTATCAATCATCCAGTCTATATTAGCAGCAGACACAGTACGTTAGTCCACGGCTGTAGCTACCTCTGTGTCGGCACTCGGCAGTCCATCCATAATTGTATACCACCTACCCGTGGTTTTTTTTTTCGTTCTTCTTTGTACATACTACTATAGTATAGTAGCTTACTGTAGCAGTCTGCAGTGCTGCTGAGCTGACAGTGTCCAGCAGGTCCGTCATCAGTCATCATTACCTAATAAATATATTATCTACCTGTCCGGCTGCAGTACTAGTGATATTATATATACATACATATATATATTGATTTCATCTCATTATCAATCATCCAGTCTATATTAGCAGCAGACACAGTACGTTAGTCCACGGCTGTAGCTACCTCTGTGTCGGCACTCGGCAGTCCATCCATAATTGTATACCACCTACCCGTGGTTGTTTTTTTTCTTTCTTCTTTGTACATACTACTATAGAGTATAGTAGCTTACTGTAGCAGTCTGCGGTGCTGCTGAGCTGACAGTGTCCAGCAGGTCCGTCATCAGTCATCATTACCTAATAAATATATTATCTACCTGTCCGGCTGCAGTACTAGTGATATTATATATACATACATATATATATTGATTTCATCTCATTATCAATCATCCAGTCTATATTAGCAGCAGACACAGTACGTTAGTCCACGGCTGTAGCTACCTCTGTGTCGGCACTCGGCAGTCCATCCATAATTGTATACCACCTACCCGTGGTTTTTTTTTTTTCGTTCTTCTTTGTACATACTACTATAGTATAGTAGCTTACTGTAGCAGTCTGCGGTGCTGCTGAGCTGACAGTGTCCAGCAGGTCCGTCATCAGTCATCATTACCTAATAAATATATTATCTACCTGTCCGGCTGCAGTACTAGTGATATTATATATACATACATATATATATTGATTTCATCTCATTATCAATCATCCAGTCTATATTAGCAGCAGACACAGTATGTTAGTCCACGGCTGTAGCTACCTCTGTGTCGGCACTCGGCAGTCCATCCATAATTGTATACCACCTACCCGTGGTTTTTTTTTTTCTTTCTTCTTTGTACATACTACTATAGAGTATAGTAGCTTACTGTAGCAGTCTGCGGTGCTGCTGAGCTGACAGTGTCCAGCAGGTCCGTCATCAGTCATCATTACCTAATAAATATATTATCTACCTGTCCGGCTGCAGTACTAGTGATATTATATATACATACATATATATTGTGATTTCATCTCATTATCAATCATCCAGTCTATATTAGCAGCAGACACAGTACGTTAGTCCACGGCTGTAGCTACCTCTGTGTCGGCACTCGGCAGTCCATCCATAAGTATACTAGTATCCATCCATCTCCATTGTTTACCTGAGGTGCCTTTTAGTTGTGCCTATTAAAATATGGAGAACAAAAATGTTGAGGTTCCAAAATTAGGGAAAGATCAAGATCCACTTCCACCTCGTGCTGAAGCTGCTGCCACTAGTCATGGCCGAGACGATGAAATGCCAGCAACGTCGTCTGCCAAGGCCGATGCCCAATGTCATAGTACAGAGCATGTCAAATCCAAAACACCAAATATCAGTAAAAAAAAGGACTCCAAAACCTAAAATAAAATTGTCGGAGGAGAAGCGTAAACTTGCCAATATGCCATTTACCACACGGAGTGGCAAGGAACGGCTGAGGCCCTGGCCTATGTTCATGGCTAGTGGTTCAGCTTCACATGAGGATGGAAGCACTCAGCCTCTCGCTAGAAAACTGAAAAGACTCAAGCTGGCAAAAGCACCGCAAAGAACTGTGCGTTCTTCGAAATCCCAAATCCACAAGGAGAGTCCAATTGTGTCGGTTGCGATGCCTGACCTTCCCAACACTGGACGTGAAGAGCATGCACCTTCCACCATTTGCACGCCCCCTGCAAGTGCTGGAAGGAGCACCCGCAGTCCAGTTCCTGATAGTCAGATTGAAGATGTCAGTGTTGAAGTACACCAGGATGAGGAGGATATGGGTGTTGCTGGCGCTGGGGAGGAAATTGACCAGGAGGATTCTGATGGTGAGGTGGTTTGTTTAAGTCAGGCACCCGGGGAGACACCTGTTGTCCATGGGAGGAATATGGCCACTGACATGCCTGGTGAAAATACCAAAAAAATCAGCTCTTCGGTGTGGAAGTATTTCAACAGAAATGCGGACAACAGGTGTCAAGCCGTGTGTTGCCTTTGTCAAGCTGTAATAAGTAGGGGTAAGGACGTTAACCACCTCGGAACATCCTCCCTTATACGTCACCTGCAGCGCATTCATAATAAGTCAGTGACAAGTTCAAAAACTTTGGGTGACAGCGGAAGCAGTCCACTGACCAGTAAATCCCTTCCTCTTGTAACCAAGCTCACGCAAACCACCCCACCAACTCCCTCAGTGTCAATTTCCTCCTTCCCCAGGAATGCCAATAGTCCTGCAGGCCATGTCACTGGCAATTCTGACGATTCCTCTCCTGCCTGGGATTCCTCCGATGCATCCTTGCATGTAACGCCTACTGCTGCTGGCGCTGCTGTTGTTGCTGCTGGGAGTCGATGGTCATCCCAGAGGGGAAGTCGTAAGACCACTTTTACTACTTCCACCAAGCAATTGACTGTCCAACAGTCCTTTGCGAGGAAGATGAAATATCACAGCAGTCATCCTACTGCAAAGCGGATAACTGAGGCCTTGGCATCCTGGGTGGTGAGAAACGTGGTTCCGGTATCCATCATTACTGCAGAGCCAACTAGAGACTTGTTGGAGGTACTGTGTCCCCGGTACCAAATACCATCTAGGTTCCATTTCTCTAGGCAGGCGATACCGAAAATGTACACAGACCTCAGAAAAAGAGTCACCAGTGTCCTAAAAAATGCAGCTGTACCCAATGTCCACTTAACCACGGACATGTGGACAAGTGGAGCAGGGCAGGGTCAGGACTATATGACTGTGACAGCCCACTGGGTAGATGTATGGACTCCCGCCGCAAGAACAGCAGCGGCGGCACCAGTAGCAGCATCTCGCAAACGCCAACTCTTTCCTAGGCAGGCTACGCTTTGTATCACCGGTTTCCAGAATACGCACACAGCTGAAAACCTCTTACGGCAACTGAGGAAGATCATCGCGGAATGGCTTACCCCAATTGGACTCTCCTGTGGATTTGTGGCATCGGACAACGCCAGCAATATTGTGTGTGCATTAAATATGGGCAAATTCCAGCACGTCCCATGTTTTGCACATACCTTGAATTTGGTGGTGCAGAATTATTTAAAAAACGACAGGGGCGTGCAAGAGATGCTGTCGGTGGCCAGAAGAATTGCGGGACACTTTCGGCGTACAGGCACCACGTACAGAAGACTGGAGCACCACCAAAAACTACTGAACCTGCCCTGCCATCATCTGAAGCAAGAAGTGGTAACGAGGTGGAATTCAACCCTCTATATGCTTCAGAGGTTGGAGGAGCAGCAAAAGGCCATTCAAGCCTATACAATTGAGCACGATATAGGAGGTGGAATGCACCTGTCTCAAGCGCAGTGGAGAATGATTTCAACGTTGTGCAAGGTTCTGATGCCCTTTGAACTTGCCACACGTGAAGTCAGTTCAGACACTGCCAGCCTGAGTCAGGTCATTCCCCTCATCAGGCTTTTGCAGAAGAAGCTGGAGACATTGAAGGAGGAGCTAACACGGAGCGATTCCGCTAGGCATGTGGGACTTGTGGATGGAGCCCTTAATTCGCTTAACAAGGATTCACGGGTGGTCAATCTGTTGAAATCAGAGCACTACATTTTGGCCACCGTGCTCGATCCTAGATTTAAAGCCTACCTTGGATCTCTCTTTCCGGCAGACACAAGTCTGCTGGGGTTGAAAGACCTGCTGGTGAGAAAATTGTCAAGTCAAGCGGAACGCGACCTGTCAACATCTCCTCCTTCACATTCTCCCGCAACTGGGGGTGCGAGGAAAAGGCTCAGAATTCCGAGCCCACCCGCTGGCGGTGATGCAGGGCAGTCTGGAGCGACTGCTGATGCTGACATCTGGTCCGGACTGAAGGACCTGACAACGATTACGGACATGTCGTCTCCTGTCACTGCATATGATTCTCTCAACATTGAAAGAATGGTGGAGGATTATATGAGTGACCGCATCCAAGTAGGCACGTCACACAGTCCGTACTTATACTGGCAGGAAAAAGAGGCAATTTGGAGGCCCTTGCACAAACTGGCTTTATTCTACCTAAGTTGCCCTCCCACAAGTGTGTACTCCGAAAGAGTGTTTAGTGCCGCCGCTCACCTTGTCAGCAATCGGCGTACGAGGTTACATCCAGAAAATGTGGAGAAGATGATGTTCATTAAAATGAATTATAATCAATTCCTCCGTGGAGACATTGACCAGCAGCAATTGCCTCCACAAAGTACACAGGGAGCTGAGATGGTGGATTCCAGTGGGGACGAATTGATAATCTGTGAGGAGGGGGATGTACACGGTGATATATCGGAGGATGATGATGAGGTGGACATCTTGCCTCTGTAGAGCCAGTTTGTGCAAGGAGAGATTAATTGCTTCTTTTTTGGTGGGGGTCCAAACCAACCCGTCATTTCAGTCACAGTCGTGTGGCAGACCCTGTCACTGAAATGATGGGTTGGTTAAAGTGTGCATGTCCTGTTTATACAACATAAGGGTGGGTGGGAGGGCCCAAGGACAATTCCATCTTGCACCTCTTTTTTCTTTAATTTTTCTTTGCGTCATGTGCTGTTTGGGGAGGGTTTTTTGGAAGGGACATCCTGCGTGACACTGCAGTGCCACTCCTAGATGGGCCCGGTGTTCGTGTCGGCCACTAGGGTCGCTTATCTTACTCACACAGCTACCTCATT
This sequence comes from Pseudophryne corroboree, assembly GCF_028390025.1. Taxonomy (NCBI): domain Eukaryota; kingdom Metazoa; phylum Chordata; class Amphibia; order Anura; family Myobatrachidae; genus Pseudophryne; species Pseudophryne corroboree. The sequence continues at coordinate 325,380,213 of NC_086444.1, read as the reverse complement.
GCGCCTCTTTTTTTCTTTGCGTCATGTGCTGTTTGGGGAGGGTTTTTTGGAAGGGACATCCTGCGTGACACTGCAGTGCCACTCCTAGATGGGCCCGGTGTTTGTGTCGGCCACTAGGGTCGCTTATCTTACTCACACAGCGACCTCGGTGCAAATTTTAGGACTAAAAATAATATTGTGAGGTGTGAGGTATTCAGAATAGACTGAAAATGAGTGGAAATTATGGTTTTTGAGGTTAATAATACTTTGGGATCAAAATGACCCCCAAATTCTATGATTTAAGCTGTTTTTTAGGGTTTTTTGAAAAAAACACCCGAATCCAAAACACACCCGAATCCGACAAAAAAAATTCGGTGAGGTTTTGCCAAAACGCGGTCGAACCCAAAACACGGCCGCGGAACCGAACCCAAAACCAAAACACAAAACCCGAAAAATTTCCGGCGCTCATCTCTACTGTACATATGTAGGTCTCCGGGAAAATAGCCCCTGCACCTTATTCCATTGGATCTACAGTATTTCCAGTGGCAGGTGAAAACTATAGTACCAAGAGCAGAATACCACAGAGGGTGATATAACATGCACACAGCAAGTAGGGTACAGAGGGTGTTATACTATCTATATAGTTAGCAAGGTACGCAGGGTGATATAATAGGTATGTATTGAGCAGTGTACCGAGGGTGATATAATAGGTATATAGTGAGCAGGGTAGAGGGTACTATAACAGGTATTGAGCAGGATATAAACAAACAGAAAGATATACAGTGCTTAAACACATTAACAAATTGTAATATGGATTCAAAATTTTATATCACAAAAAAAAGACACAATTATAAAAATACATGATTCATCAATGGATATAGCAGCAGTCTTAAATGAAAAATGGACCTGATGTAAAAGCCAGAGAGTGGAGTCCAGAGAGTGAGTGTCGCCGTAAGGTGAATTGACACCTGGACAGTCAATATACACTTGAATCAAGCAATTTGTAAAGGCCAGTACTCACTGGCTGATGTGGGAGAGATGTGTGCTGAGCGAACCGCTCAGCACACATCTCTCCCGCCTCTCAGCACAGCGCGATGTGTGCTGAGCGTACGGGGGGAGACGGGGGGGGCGCTCATTTCACCCAGCGGGTGAAGTGAGCGACCTGCTAGACTGGAGCGAGCGATCATGCTTAAAATCTAAGCAATCTAGTCAGATTGCTTTTATTTTAAGCAGCGATCGCTCCGTGAGTACCCCCCTTAAGAAATGCTCCAGCAGAATGCTTATTTACCAATTCCATGTTCCAGTGTTCAGAATCCAAGAAAGTGCTGGTTCATGTGGCAACGGCAACCAATATTAATGGAATCCTGGTCCACAGATGGTCAGCTGGAGTAAATTAAGTGAAGCTGTCCTTCAGATGTTTATATGAAATAAATCCAACACAGGTCAACTCTGTATACTGGCCGGGTCTTAGGGCTGACACGTTTCACTGCCCCCAGCAGCTTTAGGTCTAGATTTGTCAAGCCTTGGAGAGTGATAAATTGCACAGTGATAAAGTACCAACCAACCAGCTCCTAACTGCCATGTTACAGGCTGCATTTGAAAAATTACAGGAGCCAGTGCCAGATTAAGGTCCTGATGAGCCTTGAGCTGAAATTTATAAAAGGCCTATTGTGCGCTGTTGCAGTGGGTGTGACCAGCATTGTGGGGTTTTACTTCTGATATGGGGGTGTGGTCTGACCCATGGGGTGTGGTTAAAACCATGGAAGGCATAGCTACCCTTATACCTTAAACCACCTGAATCTCCCTCCCCTCTTTGCTTATATGAAGCATACCCCACCAGTTGTGAGTGCCACCCCCATGGATGTACTATATTATATATATATATATATATATATATATATACATACATACATACAGGTTGAGTATCCCATATCTAAATATTCCGAAATACGGAATATTCCGAAATACGGACTTTTTTGAGTTAGAGTGAGATAGTGAAACCTTTGTTTTTTGATGGCTCAGTGTACACAAACTTTGTTTAATACACAAAGTTATTAAAAATATTGTATTAAATGACCTTCAGGCTGTGTATAAGGTGTATATGAAACATAAATGAATTCTGTGAATGTATATACACTTTGTTTAATGCACAAAGTTATAAAAAATATTGGCTAAAATAACCTTCAGGCTGTGTGTATAAGGTGTATATGTAACATAAATGCATTCTGTGCTTAGATTTATGTCCCATCACCATGATCTCTCATTATGGTATGCAATTATTCCAAAATACGGAAAAATCCCACATCCAAAATACCTCTGGTCCCAAGCATTTTGGATAAGGGAGACTCAACCTGTATATATACTGGCATATGAGTATATTACCCGATCAATGTTTCAGGGTATCCGCACCATTCAATGTATTGTATGTGGTCCTGACCCCCTGAAATGCAGTTAGTGGGATATACTTGTTGCCCCCAGAACGCCAGACTGAATCCCTGCAGCAATCTCAGCTACTTCGGAGATAGTAGTGTGCGTCCTCGTCCAGCGGTGTCTCGTCTCAGCTACTTCGGAGATAGTAGTGTGTATCCTCGTCCAGGGGTGTCTTGTCTCAGCTACTTCAGAGATAGTAGTGTGCATTCTCATCCAGGGGTATCTCGTCTCAGCTACTTTGGAGATAGTAGATAGATAGATAGTAGATAGATAGATAGATAGAGATAGGACTATCCAGTGGTGTCTTGAGTCTTGACAGAAGTCACCGGGGAGACAGAGAGGGAGATTTCAGCCTTTCTGTATGATCCAGGAATGTCGTAAACAAACTGAAAGGTCTGGACCATACAAGGAGGCTGTAATATCTCTCTCCCCCCCCATCTTCCCAGTGACTGCTGACACATACACCCCCACAGAGAGGATACCACCCAGACTGGGACGGAGGGGAACATGCAGTCCTACATCACAATGGCTGAAATAGCTACACAAATCCAGTTTGGCATTCCGGGGTCCAGAACGTTCCAGTTTATAATATACTCTTCCAATGCATTTCTACCCATATCGGGTCTTTGTCAAGGAACAAGAGTGCCTGTAGATGAGATTACAGGCACTCTTGTTCCTTGACAAAGACCCGATATGGGTAGAAACGCGTTGGAAGAGTACGGGTGTTGTTGACACAGGCATCCCTCTTGAGGCTGGATTTGTGAGTAACATTAGACCAGTTGCGCTGTTTTCGTCCAAAGGCTGAGCTGGCAAACAAGTACCCGTTTTCAGAGTGGATTGTATGTGTCATACAGTGTATACCCATTTTTTAGCACTGGTGTATATATATATTGTATTTTGTTTTTAAATTATTTATGGTGTAAATAAAAGTTGTTGCCACTTTTTACATCATCATCACATTCATTGTGCATGTAGAGGAGTGCAGGCTTGAAAACCACTCCATAAAGTAACCCAGATAGGAGGGTCACAATCTGATCGAGAGTGAGTATGGTATGCATCTTCGTCTGGGGGAATGCATAAATATTACACCAATCATAAAAGATACCTTTATATGCGGAATCACACATGATACATTGTGAGTCCAGTACTCAGTGTTGTGAAGATTCTGACATTTGGGAAATTAACTTGTGAAATAGGACGTATTACACTATGTTCTTTGTATTATCTTTTTTTTATATATGGAGTCGACACTACTCACACATTATATAAACACATACACACAGGGCCGGTGCTTGGGTGTTCGGCGCCCTCCTGCAAACTATATATTTGCGCCCTCCCTCCCATACTTCACAAAGGGACAGCATCACAAATAGGAGTGTGGTCTCACAAGGAAGGTGTGTGGCCACACAATAGTACCATCAATTCAAATTATGCCATAGTATCATCCCTTATAATATACACATTATACCACACAGTAATACCCCTTACACCTTATGTCACAGACAGTAATGCCCATTACACATTATGCCACACACAGTAATGCCCCTTACACATTTTGGAATGCCCTTTATACATTATGTCGCACACAGTAATGCCCTTTACACATTATGTCACATCTGGCGCTGGTTGTGAGCCACTTCAGCCATTCCTGATGAGCTGCTGGTGCGCAAGCTTCAAGATGGCTGGGGGGAGGTGACACAGTGACTGGGACAAAACAAAAAGATTGTGTGTGACACAGTGACTGGGACAGAACACACATGGGGTGACACAGTGACAGGGTGTTATATAGTGACTGAGACAGAACACAGGGGTGAGGACACAATGACTTGAACAGAACAAGGGGGGGAGGGTGACACAATGAGTGAGACAGAACACAGGGGAGGGGTGACAATGGCTGGGACAGAACATGGGGGATTACAATTTCTGGGACAGAATACGGTGGGTGACAATAGCTGGGACATAATATGGGGGGTGACAATGGCAGGGACAGAACACGGGGGTGACAGTGATAGAACACAGAATGGGTGACAATGGCTGGGACAGAACACGGGGGGTGACAATGGCTGGGATAGAATACAGGGGTGGCTGTGACACTGACAGAACACAGGGGGTGGTGGTGCAGTGACTGGGACAGAACACAGGTGTGGTGACAATGACTGGAACAGAACACAAGGGGGGTGACATAGTGAATGGGATAGAACACTGCGAGGTGACAATGGCTGGGACAGAACATGGGGGGCAATATAGTGACTGGGACAGAACACGGGGGTGGGGGGGTGACAATGGCTGACACAGAATAGAGAGGGGGTGACATGACTGGGAAAGAACACAGCAGGGTGACAATGGCTGGGACAGAACACAGTGGGGGTCACTAGGACAGGACACAGTGGGGTGACATAGTGACAGAACACAGGGGTGGTGACAAGGATTGGGACAGAACACAGGGGGGGTGACAATGGCTGACACAGAATACAGTTATATTAAATGTAAAAAGGAGTGCTGAATATGTAAATAGCACCAATACCTGTGAAAATAATGTGAGATTAGTAGAACAATGTTTAGAGCACTTTTAAGTGCAGATTTGTGAGTCCATGAGTGATCCGTTTTATTATGGGTTTCGAATATTTGCCTCTGGTCAGTACCGTATTCAGGTAGAGGTGCAGAGAAAAGCTATCTGATACAGCTTTTACACCAAGAAAGCGGGTTGCAGCCGGGAGCCCTGACACGGGAGCTACCCGGCTGCGACCCGCGTCAGCCCCCATTTAAACCGGACTCACTAACCCGGCATATTGCCGGGTTGGTGACAATGCCGGTGACGCGACGGGGGAGGCACTTGGAAATCACATGATCTCCAAGCGCCGCCCGCACATAGAGTGTAAACGGGAAGCCGGGTCGCGCGATCCGGCTCCCGTTTACACTGAACAGTTTGCCGGGTTGAACACGTGTTCAACCCCGCAAACTTCCAGAGTTGGAATACCGGGTCACTTGACCCGGACTATTCCAACTCGACCCTTTTACACCAGCCAGCAACACAGGTTATGCGCGTTCATGTGCAATAACCCGTGTTACTAACTGGCGGTGTAAAAGGGGTATAACTTTCCCTACTGCTGCCTACAGTACCTGTATGATGTCTCTCTCGGTGCTTCTTCGTCCGGCTGGTTACCGTTGGTGTCTTCCTGCTCTCTCGCCCGTCGGTGCAATGCAGATGACGTAATGGATTCCCGTAATGGATAAGCGCCAGAGACCAGATACCAAATGCGGGAATCCATTACGTCATCTGCATTGCGCTGACTGACTTTTCTCTGCACCACTACCTGAATGCGGTACTGACCGCCGGCAAATATACAGAAGCCATAATAAAACGGATCACTCGTGGACTCACAAATCTGCACTTAAGTGCTGCTAAAATTGTACTACTAATCTCATTTTATTTTCACAGGTGTTATTGCTATTAACACATTCAGTACTCCTTTTTAGATATAATATACTGTATGTTACCCCGGCCGCTGCCCCCATGTTCCCTCCCCCTGCCCAATGACTAAAAATCTCACACTGCTGATGAAATACTGTTAGCGGCTCCAGCGTCTTTGCAGTGACACCCGCCGATGTAAGGACTCCGATGTAAGGAGTCTTTCCGGCGGCCACGCGAGAGAAGGGGGCGGAAGAGCGAGCGGCCGCAGCAATATGAAGCATAGCGAGACTGGCCGGGCGGAGCTTGCTGAAGTGTGGTCCTCTATCAGCGCAGCTGCCGGCGCCGCTGCCTGACATAAAGTGTTACAGGCGTGGCCGGCAGCAGCAGGGGGTCAGGGATGCAGAGCAGGGAGAAGCGCCTCTCCTGTCCGGCGCCTCCCTGCACTGCATCCCTTTGCTGAGTGGGATGTGCCGGGCCTACACACACACACACACACACACACACACACACACACACAGGGCCGGCAAGAGAAATCTTGGGGCCCGGTACACCAATTTCTCTGGGGCCCCCCACCCTGCCTTGACTCCCCCCTCCCCTTATAAAGCACAAAGTCGCTGTAAAAAAATTATATATATATATATATATATATATATATACAAAACAGATACTCTCCCTTTTGCGCTATTAAACAGAAAGTGAGAAAGGATTGGGTTAAGGCTGCCAAATTCCACTAAGTCCCTTGTTAGGAGGGACTAAAAAGATACAAATATGTGCCAGTAGAGGAATGGGCGCACTTGGGTTGTTTTTCCACCCAATATTCAGTGGGGAAAAACAGCAGTCTCCCTAAGATATTTACTCCTAATTCGTGAGCATAAAACCACATTTAACATGTTCCATGTAAAATTTATTACAACATAAAAGCAATGATACAAAACGGTATAGTATCTCTTCTTGCAGATAACACCATATAGTACAGAGGACCAGTTGAAATAACTTTGATAGATTCCTCCTTCTCCTTTGACAATTCGGAGATTTGATGTTTATGAACAAATAACCCAACGCGTTTCGTCTTACTCTAAGACTTCATCAGGGGTATGCCTAAAAATATATATAAAATATTTATATCAGAATCTTATCCCGATTAAAACAATAATATGAAGGAACATGTCAATAAACGAGGAAAAATGCAAGACAGAACTTAAAACATGGGCAAAATATACAAATATATATATAAATATGTGAGGAAAAAATATACATACACATATGGTATAACATACAAGGAGGATGATCTTAACATATCCATGGAAAACAATTATGTGATACAATCTCAGAACAAAGAATTCACAATTATACCAAAGAGAAAGAAATAGACACATAAAGAGGAGTTCATCATCACAAGAACATAATAATTACATATGGCATACCTCTAGTGCTTGATAAATACTGTTAGTGCATCAATGAATTGGCAATTACGTATTCTGGATACTTGAAAAAAACCACACACCGGTATGTGTGTGTGTGTGTGTATATATATATATATATATATATATATATATATATACACACACACACATATATACTGTATATATATATTCTACCCCAGGTCGTGGCCCTTTAGGAGTGGCGGAGAGAGACCAGGCAGGAGGACGAAACCCCATCAAACCAGGCGAGGGGGACAAGGGGAAAGGATCCGCAAAGCCACCAGCCAGGGCGTCCAGAAGGAAGAACTGATTTTTAATCTTTCAAAGCGACAACTGACGGTGGCAGAAACAAGGATTTTGAGCAAAGGTCTATCATTTATACCCACTAATCTCCACTACCCATTCAAATGGAAGGTGGAGGAATATCGTTTTGGGAGATCTCTGCGATTGAAAGAACATTTCTCCAGACAACCACCGACTATCAAAGATCCATTTCTCCCCTCTGGTGCTAATAATAAATCCTCATTTGATCCACCGTCTGTTACAGAATCAGTTAAAACCTTTACACGCCTTCTGGATGGTTCAATAAAGAAGTTTGCTGAAGCCCAACCCTATGTACATAGAAACATATCCAGAGAAGAGGATAAAGCCATTAAAGACCTGTCATCCTATACGGACATAGTCATACGCCCCGCAGATAAGGGCGGGGCTATAGTAATCTTGGATAAGATCCAGTACATAGAGGAGATAGACAATCAGCTTAAGGAGCAGGGTACGTATAAAAGACTGCCTGGTGACCCGACTAATGTCTTTAAAAAGAAATTAGACGCCCTCCTGAAGGAGGCTGTCACGAAGAACTTAATTGATCAGAAGGCGGTGAAGGCTCTCACGCAACCTTTTCCCATCACTCCGATATTTTATACGGTCCCCAAGGTCCATAAAGATAGAGACAACCCACCGGGTAGGCCGATAATCTCCGCAAGAGGCTCCCTGACCCAACCTGTATCCCAATATCTGGATGCACTTTTACAACCGTTGGTAACGAACCAGCCGACGTATCTCAAGGACACGACACACCTGCTGAATTGCTTGAAAGGCTTGGGGAAGCTACCTCCAGATACAACCTTGGCCACACTGGATGTTAAAAGCCTCTATACAATCATCCCTCACGCCAGGGGGATGGAGGCCATGGAGAGATTCCTGGTCCAAAACAAGTTTGATTCTTTGGACATACAGCTTTTTCTTCAGCTATTGCACTTTACCCTGACACATAATTACTTCATCCACAATGGGGGATATTACCTCCAATTGACCGGCTGTGCCATAGGATCTAATGTAGCGCCAATGTACGCGAATGTGTACATGTTTGATATAGAAAAAGACCTGTTTTTGACCCATACATGTATTAGTAGCAATATCCTATTGTACAAGCGCTATATAGACGACCTCTTACTGCTTTGGCGAGGAGAACAAGGAGTCTTGGAGGAGTTGGTGGACGGTAACAACAAGAGTGACTCACCAGTCAAACTGTCTCTTACCTGCAGTTACCAAACAATTAATTTTCTGGATGTCAGCATCAGTGTCATAGGAGGTGAAGTAACTACAGAGGTTTTTAATAAACCAACGGACCGGAATACCCTTCTCCTGCACAGCAGCTTCCACCCGCCGGCCCTTAAGAATGGCCTACCCAAGTCACAGCTCATGAGGGCGGCTAGGATAACAAGCGAAAGACACAAACTGGAACCGGCGCTGGATGCAGTAGTAGATAAATTTCAAGCAAGAGGCTATCACAAGGGCCCACTACTCGCCTTGAAGAATGAGGTACTGGGCATGCCCAGAGAGGAACTACTCAGTACGACTCCTAAAAAGAATGAGAAGAGGATTCCACTCATTACTGAGTTTACGACGGCTAGCTCAGTACTTCCCAGGGCAACGAGAGCCTTGTGGCCGCTGGTGTCCTCAGATCCAGCAGTACCATGCTTTAAGGGTAGTACTATTATGCCTAGCTACAAAAGGGGTCGCAATCTGAAGGACAGAGTGGTGAAATTGGATGTCACTAAGAGAGCCTTGGGCCCCAGTCGTAAAGGGTGCTTCAAATGCCCGAAATGTGAGACCTGTAACTATATGCTGACAGGGAGCAGCTTTAGACATCCCAAAACCAATAAGGAATATGACATTAGACACCATCTCTCCTGCACATCCCAGTTCGTCATATATGCAATAGTGTGCCCCTGTGGAAGTATATATGTGGGTCAAACCATAAGGACATTCCGCGAGCGCATGGCGCTGCATAGGTCTGCCATCAGAGCAGCACTGGAGGGAAGAGGCAATGACCAACCGGTAGCACGGCACTTCAAAGCATGTAACCATACGCTGGCACAGTTGAGACATATGATTCTGGACCATGTGCCTAAACCGGTGCGGGGCGGCAACCGAGCCAGGATGTTGTCGCAGAAAGAAGCTAAATGGATCCATATGCTGGACTCTCAGGCCCCCAGTGGTCTCAATGAACAACTAATGTGGAATGTCTTTTTGTGATAACTAACCTGACCTCTTTCAGCGATTTAGTTAGTCTTTGATCGCCCTGTAGTCTGCATATATTCATAGCAGTAAGCATTCCTCATAGGCTGTAGCATATGCTTGAATAAGTAATATCTAACTCTGCTTTTTCCTTAAATAGTTATGCACATAAATATATTGCTGTAAGTAGAGCTGTGCTGCAGCCCAGTAGTTGTCTCAGTATTTTAATTCTTTAATCTGTCTAGCCTTTCAAGTTTTTAATGTTTATTTTGCAATCACTTTTGGTTGCCCACCTATTAAATTGTCACTGTCACTTTATGCACTATAGTTTTGCACAGTGATCACCCCCGTACTGTCTCCATCTGTTAGGTCCGGTTCCCTAGGTTACGGCGCAGCCGCGGTTGCTAGGTAACGGCGCAAGGGACAGGAGTTCATGTCACAGCTGCGGCCCACGTGACCGGAACTCAGAACAGCCGCGGCTTCCGGCCTCGGGACGCCGGCTGGCGGGAGCGCACGGGGAGGATCGCAAGTACACTCAGGTATTTATACCCCTATGGAAAGTTGTTATAAATATGTTTGATGTTGCTGTTTGTCACGCTGCACTTTAGAGCATAGCACCTTGAAAAAAACGCCGGATGGGCGTTGAAACGTCGGTGGTCTGCACTATGCTGGATTAACTTGTTTGCACTGTCACTTTAATACAAAAACTTTTTGCTTAAACAAAACCCTTGGAGTGCCGCCTGGTTTCCTTTTCCTTTTTCTATGGATGATAGTTGAAGGTACCCCCTGTTGGTCTATATAATATACAGTATATATATTATAATTTATACATATATATATACACACACACACACACACACACATATATATATATATATATATATATATATATATATATGGTCCTTGTATGGGCGGCATACAAGGACCATATACACAGATGCAGATCTGAGGGGAGGGCACCGGAGCAAGGTGAACGGAAGTCCGGAGTGCCAGGGACATTTTTTGCATATACACACATTTATATAGAATAATATGGCAGTACCTTGACATAGTATACAGTATGACAGGCTGTGAGGGTGCCATCCAGGCACGTAGGGAGCAGGGTTCGACAGAGGTAGTGCTGCGGGCAGCTGCTATAAGGAGCCCTGACTCACACAGTCAGTGTAGCCTGTGTTTGCTGCTCTGCTGCCCGGCTCTTCAGCGGCAGCGGCAGCAGATCGTCAGACAGGGACGGGGCGGCAGAGAGGCACGCCGCAAGCATAATGAAGGCAACAAAGCGAAGACCAACCAGACCAAGCAAGTGATGGGGCCCCCCTGAAGCTCGGGGCCCGGGAGGGTTGTCCCCTTTGACCCCCCCTGTCGCCGGGCCTGCACACACACACATATATAGTATATACACACGCACACACATATATGTACATATATATATTTATATATACATACATACATGTGTGTGCCTCAGTAAGCCCCATTACTGTAACAATCAGCAGCAGCCAGCAGATAACGGGTCTGGTTCCTCAGCTCAGTCTGGAGGATATCGTACACCCTGCTGCTGCCACCAAGCCGGCCACCTTCATGTAGATGTTGCTTTGAGAGGCCCTACCTTTGGCTGTGTTGCGGACTACAGGTCAGGACAAGTGCGGTAGTGGCGGGGCGGCACCTCTTTGACGTTACTCGCCGTGATGTCAACCAGCGCGGAGGCGACACCACCGAGACACACTGAAGGGAAGGCTGAGAAAGCCTTCCTATGTCTCTCTGTCAGCTGCACCATTTAATCCACCGGTGCTGTGGCCGGGGAAGGTGGATCACGGGTGTTGAGGGAGGAGGGGGCAGGGCCAACTAGGACGCTGCAGACTGCAGTAGAAGGACATTTTATTTCCTGTCTGTTGCAGTTACAATGCTATGGGACTATTTTGGGAGGTGGGCCTGGAGCTGCAGCTCCTTCAGCCCCATGGTTAATCCGGCCCTGACAGGAGCTGATTGGTTGGTACCTTAGGGTCTATAATGAAGCAGTGAAAAGAGTGGAGAAATGAGCCAGTGGAGAAGTTGCCCATCTTCTTTGTGTTTCTGTTCTCCATAAAAAAAAAAATAGCTCTGTATTTACATCCTTGCTGGAAAGTATGTTTGTTTATCTAACCATATATGAAGCTCACGTATATAGCAATGAAAAGGCAAATCTGCTGCCTGTTACTTAGTATAAATACTAGTCTTTGTGATTAAATCACAAGACGGTGATAATTATCTGTTCCCATAAATCTGCCAAGAAGTGCTAATGAGCATTTGTAGAATCCATTAAACAGTTGAGATTGCCATTTTGTATAGCACTATTCTGTGAATGCCTTTTTGGTAGAAACTGAATTTTACCTGTTTACTTCTCAGCAGAAGTGACACCACATCAGACAATACCTCAGTGTGTGTATGACTTATCATGGATCCATGTTAGTAAATACTGTATGTTTGTATGACTTAACTTTAGCAACTCAATTTATATTCTCCAAATAACAATAAAATGATGTAAAAATATTATTTAGGTGTATTCAGGCTCACTCTTTTAAAAATTCATATTGAGAGGGCCAATTCTTCAAAGTGTGTGCAGTCCTTAGTGTTTGGTGACATTAATTAAAACACTATTGAAAACCATGTTATAAATAATGTTGAAAAGGCCACATGAAAAGCAAGATACAGAGAAGCTGCAAAATACCAAAAATAAAATAAAATTACATTTTAGACAAATACATTCAAAACACAATAAAATAAGATTTTACTCACCGGTAAATCTATTTCTCGTAGTCCGTAGTGGATGCTGGGAACTCCGTAAGGACCATGGGGAATAGACGGGCTCCGCAGGAGACTGGGCACTCTAAAAGAAAGATTAGGTACTATCTGGTGTGCACTGGCTCCTCCCTCTATGCCCCTCCTCCAGACCTCAGTTAGGATACTGTGCCCGGAAGAGCTGACACAATAAGGAAGGATTTTGAATCCCGGGTAAGACTCATACCAGCCACACCAATCACACCGTATAACTCGTGATACTATACCCAGTTAATATATGAAATATAACTGAGCCTCTCAACAGATGGCTCAACAATAACCCTTTAGTTAGGCAATAACTATATACAAGTATTGCAGACAATCCGCACTTGGGATGGGCACCCAGCATCCACTACGGACTACGAGAAATAGATTTACCGGTGAGTAAAATCTAATTTTCTCTGACGTCCTAGTGGATGCTGGGAACTCCGTAAGGACCATGGGGATTATACCAAAGCTCCCAAACGGGCGGGAGAGTGCGGATGACTCTGCAGCACCGAATGAGAGAACTCAAGGTCCTCCTCAGCCAGGGTATCAAATTTGTAGAATTTAGCAAACGTGTTTGCCCCTGACCAAGTTGCAGCTCGGCAAAGTTGTAAAGCCGAGACCCCTCCGGCAGCCGCCCAAGATGAGCCCACTTTCCTCGTGGAATGGGCTGTTACTGATTTAGGATGCGGCAATCCAGCCGCAGAATGCTCCAGCTGAATTGTGCTACAAATTCAGCGAGCAATAGTCTGCTTAGAAGCAGGAGCACCTATTTTGTTGGGTGCCTACAGGATAAAAAACGAGTCAGTTTTCCTGACTCCAGCCATCCTGGAAATATAAATTTTTAAGGCCCTGACTACGTCCAGTAACTTGGAATCTTCCAAGTCCCTAGTAGCCGCAGGCACTACAATAGGTTGGTTCAAGTGAAAAGCTGATACCACCTTAGGGAGAAACTGGGGACGAGTCCTCAATTCTGCCCTATCCATATGGAAAATCAGATAAGGGCTTTTACATGACAAAGCCGCCACTTCTGACACACGCCTGGCCGAAGCCAAGGCCAATAACATAACCACTTTCCACGTGAGATATTTCAAATCCACAGTTTTAAGTGGCTCAAACCAATGTGATTTTAAGAAACTCAACACCACGTTGAGATCCCAAGGTGCCACAGAAGGCACAAAAAAGGGGCTGAATATGTAGCACTCCCTTTACAAATGTCTGAACTCCATGCAGTGAAGCCAGTTCTTTCTGGAAGAAAATCGACAGAGCCGAAATCTGGACCTTAATGGAACCCAAATTTAGGCCCATAGTCACTCCTGACTGTAGGAAGTGCAGAAAACGACCCAGCTGAAATTCCTCTGTTGGGGCCTTCCTGGCCTCACACCACGCAACATATTTTCGCCAAATACGGTGATAATGGTTTGCGGTTACTTCTTTCCTGGCTTTTATCAGCATAGGAATGACTTCCTCCGGAATACCCTTTTGCTTTAGGATCCGGAATTCAACCGCCATGCCGTCCAACGCAGCCGCGGTAAGTCTTGGAACAGACAGGGCCCCTGCTGTAGCAGATCCTGTCTGAGCGGTAGAGGCCATGGGACCTCTGATATTATTTCTTGAAGTTCTGGGTACCAAGCTCTTCTTGGCCCATCCGGAACCACGAGTATCGTTCTTACTCCTCGTTTTCTTATTATTCTCAGTACCTTTGGTATGAGAGGCAGAGGAGGGAATACATAAACCGACTGGTACACCCACGGTGTCACTAGAGCGTCCACAGCTATTGTCTGAGGGTCCCTTGACCTGGCGCAATATCTAGTTTTTTGTTTAGGCGGGACGCCATCATGTCCACCTGTGGCCTTTCCCAACGGTTTACCAACAGTTGGAAGACTTCTGGATGAAGTCCCCACTCTCCCGGGTGTCGGTCGTGTCTGCTGAGGAAGTCTGCTTCCCAGTTGTCCACTCCCGGAATGAACACTGCTGACAGTGCTAAGATGTGATTTTCCGCCCATCGGAGAATCCTTGTGGCTTCTGCCATCGCCATCCTGCTTCTTGTGCCGCCCTGTCGGTTTACATGGGTGACTGCCGTGATGTTGTCTGATTGGATCAGTACCGGCTGGTTTTGAAGCAGAGGCCTTGCCAGACTTAGGGCATTGTAAATGGCCCTCAGTTCCAGAATATTTATGTGTAGGGACGACTCCTGACTTGACCAAAGTCCTTGGAAATGTCTTCCGTGTGTGACTGCCCCCCAGCCTCGAAGGCTGGCATCCGTGGTTACCAGGACCCAGTCCTGTATGCCGAATCTGCGGCCCTCTTGAAGATGAGCACTCTGCAGCCACCACAGTAGAGATACCCTGGTCCTTGGAGACAGGGTTATCAGCCGATGCATCCGAAGATGCGATTCCGACCACTTGTCCAAGAGGTCCCACTGAAAGGTTCTTGCATGGAACCTGCCGAATGGAATTTTGCTTCGTAAGAAGCTACCATTTTTCCCAGGACTCGTGTGCAGTGATGCACCGATACCTGTTTTGGTTTCAGGAGGTCTCTGACTAGAGATGACAGCTCCTTGGCTTTCTCCTGCGGGAGAAACACTTTTTTCTGTTCTGTGTCCAGAACCATCCCCAGGAACAGCAGGCATGTGGTAGGAACCAGCTGTGACTTTGGAATGTATAGAATCCATCCGTGCTGTTGTAGCACTTCCCGAGATAGTGCTACTCCGACCAACAACTGCTCCATGGACCTCGCCTTTATAAGGAGATAGTCCAAGTACGGGATAATTAAAAACTCCCTTTTTTCGAAGGAGTATCATCATTTCTGCCATTACCTTGGTAAAGACCCTCGGTGCCGTGGACAGTCCAAACGGCAGCGTTTGGAATTGGTAATGGCAATCCTGTACCACAAATCTGAGGTACTCCTGGTGAGGATGGTAAATGGGGACATGTAGGTAAGCATCCTTGATGTCCAGGGATACCATGTAATCCCCCTCCTCCAGGCTTGCAATAACCGCCCTGAGCGATTCCATCTTGAACTTGAATTTTTTTATGTATGTGTTCAAGGACTTCAAATTTAAAATGGGTCTCACCGAACCGTCCGGTTTCGGTACCACAAACAGTGTGGAATAGTAATCCCGTCCTTGTTGAAGTAGGGGCACCTTGACTATCACCTGCTGGGAATACAGCTTGTGAATTGCCTCTAGCACAGCCTCCCTGCCTGAGGGAGTTGTCGGCAAGGCAGATTTGAGGAAACGGCGGGGGGGAGACGCCTCGAATTCCAGCCTGTACCCCTGAGATACTACTTGAAGGATCCAGGGATCCACCTGTGAGCGAGCCCACTGATCGCTGAAATTTTTGAGGCGGCCCCCCACCGTACCTGGCTACGCCTGTGGAGCCCCCGTGTCATGCGGTGGACTCAGAGGAAGCGGGGGAAGAATTTTGATTCTGGGAACTGGCTGACTGGTGCAGCTTTTTCCCTCTTCCCTCGTCTCTGTGCAGAAAGGAAGCGCCGTTGACCCGCTTGCTTTTCTGAAGCCGAAAGGACTGTACCTGATAATACAGTGCTTTCTTAGGCTGTGAGGAAACCTGAGGTAAAAAAATTTCTTCCCAGCTGTTGCTGTGGATACGAGGTCCCAGAGACCATCCCCAAACCATTCCTCACCCTTATAAGGCTCTATGTGCCTTTTAAAGTCAGCATCACCTGTCCAGTGTCGGGTCTCTAATACCCTCCTGACAGAATGGACATTGCATTAATTCTGGATGCCAGCCGGCAAAATATCCCTCTGTGCATCCCTCATATATAAGACGACGTCTTATGTTCGCAAAATAGTATCCCTGTTTGACAGGGTTACAGACCACGCTGCAGCAGCACTATCTGCAGGTCTCAGTCTAGTACCTGAGTGTGTAAATACAGACTTCAGGATAGCCTCCTGCTTTTTATCAGCAGGTACCTTCAAAGTGGCCGTATCCTAAGACGGCAGTGCCACCTTTTTTGACAAACCTGTGAGCGCCTTATCCACCCTAGGGGATATCTCCCAGCGTAACTTATCCTCTGGCGGGAAAAGGTACGCCATCAGTAACTTTTTAGAAATTACCAGTTTCTTATCGGGGGAACCCACGCTTTTTCACACTTCATTCACTCATTTGATGGGGGAACAAAACACTGCCTGCTTTTTCTCCCCAAACATAAAACCCTTTTTTTTAGTGGTACTTGGGTTAATGTCAGAAATGAGTAACACATTTTTTTTTTTTAATTGCCGGGATCATGTAACGGATGTTCCTAGTGGATTGTGTTTATGTCTCAACCTCGTCGACACTGGAGTCAGACTCCGTGTCGACATCTGTGTCTGCCATCTGAGGGAGCGGGCGTTTTTGAGCCCCTGATGGCCTTTGAGACGCCTGGGCAGGCGCGGGCTGAGAAGCCGGCTGTCCCATAGCTGTTACGTCATCCAGCCTTTTATGTAAGGAGTTGACACTGTCGGTTAATACCTTCCACCTATCCATCCACTCTGGTGTCGGCCCACAGGGGGCGACATCCCATTTATCGGCATCTGCTCCGCCTCCACATAAGCCTCCTCATCAAACATGTCGACACAGCCGTACCGACACACCGCACACACACAGGGAATGCTCTGACTGAGGACAGGACCCCACACAGCCCTTTGGGGAGACAGAGAGAGAGTATGCCAGCACACACCAGAGCGCTATATAATGTAGGGATAAACACTATCACTGAGTGAATTTTCCCCAATAGCTGCTTGTATAAACAATATTGCGCCTAAATTTAGTGCCCCCCCTCTCTTTTTAACCCTTTGAGCCTGAAAACTACAGGGGAGAGCCTGGGGTGCTGTCTTCCAGCTACACTGTGAAGAGAAAATGGCGCCAGTGTGCCGAGGGAGATAGCTCCGCCCCTTTTTCGCGGACTTTTCTCCCGCTTTTTTATGGATTCTGGCAGGGGTAATTATCACATATATAGCCTCTGGGGCTATATATTGTGATTATTTTGCCAGCCAAGGTGTTTTTATTGCTGCTCAGGGCGCCCCCCCCCCCAGCACCCTGCACCCTCAGTGACCGGAGTGTGAAGTGTGTATGAGGAGCAATGGCGCACAGCTGCAGTGCTGTGCGCTACCTTGGTGAAGACTGAAGTCTTCTGCCGCCGATTTTCCGGACCATTTTCATGTTTCTGGCTCTGTAAGGGGGACGGCGGCGCGGCTCCGGGAACGAACACCAAGGACGGGTCCTGCGGTCGATCCCTCTGGAGCTAATGGTGTCCAGTAGCCTAAGAAGCCCAAGCTAGCTGCAAGCAGGTAGGTTCGCTTCTTCTCCCCTTAGTCCCTCGTTGCAGTGAGCCTGTTGCCAGCAGGTCTCACTGTAAAATAAAAAACCTAACATATACTTTCTTTCTAGGAGCTCAGGAGAGCCCCTAGTGTGCATCCAGCTCGGCCGGGCACAGAAATCTAACTGGGGTCTGGAGGAGGGGCATAGAGGGAGGAGCCAGTGCACACCAGATAGTACCTAATCTTTCTTTTAGAGTGCCCAGTCTCCTGCGGAGCCTGTCTATTCCCCATGGTCCTTACGGAGTTCCCAGCATCCACTAGGACGTCAGAGAAATATAAACAAATAAAACTAATGTGGAGTCCGAGGAGCCACATTGGATCTTGTTATGTTTGCTTTAAATTAGTTTTTTTATTATTATTATTATTATTATTATTATTATTATTATTATTTACATGGCACCACCAAGTTTATTATTACAATAGAACAAACAAACCATACAATTTAATTAAAAGTTCAAACAGACAGTGCAGAGACACTTGTGGAATTAATGTACTGTAATTGGGGGCATTAAACATTTCTTCTGAGTGGTGGCACACCATTGTAGGAGGAACAACCATCCTACTCTGGGAACCTGCCTAGCTTATTACAAGTGCTAGACAGGTCCCCAACCCTGTGCTGCTCTCTCCTACATGTTCTCACTACTGTACCTGTTGCTGTTGTTGGTGCCTTAAAAGTTGCTGCTTTATTGAATCCAGGAATACTCCTGGGCCGTGGAAAACAAAGAGGTAGTATTTACCTCCTGAGAGTACAATCAATAAGTGAACACTATAGATGGTGGCCAATCTTGAACTTGTAAATTTGGCTCTCAAATCACTGCTACAGGTGCCCCAGGCAGCTATGACAGGATTGGCCACCAGCAGGATGATCCAAGTCTGACTGTGGCTGAAGGAATTATAGGCCTCATTAGTGATGAGGACAGTGCACACTGCTGCTGCATCTTTGGATGCAGTAGCTACAGTATGTGAACATTTACTAATGCGGCAAGAAGCATCAGAGGGGAAAAAAAGACGCCTCCTGACAGCATAGCAGAACCAAGTGCTAAAACCTGAGACACATCATCAGATTATCTGAGAAACCATTGACCGTCTTGGTAAACAGGAACGTTTTCGGGAACGCTGCCCGACTCTGCCCACCCCCAAATGGCCCAGCCTATCAATCAGGTGTGTGATGATGACAGACTTGTTGGTGGGTGGGAGGAGGTAGTTTGTCAGCAGATCGAGGCAGCAGCAGGTGGGCCAGGGCAGAAACAGTGGAGAAATACAGTAAGAAGTGTATAGAAGGGATTCGCAAGGATAGAGTTTTCACATTGTGAATTTAGGTGAAAATATCACACCACAATTGCATTTTAAATGAAAGTTATGGTAAATATGCCCATAAAGCCTTTCTTTTGTTTTAAATAAAGTTTTTAATAAAGCATACAAAATACATGAACAAAGGACAAAGTCCAAGAATAGTAGGATGAACAATAATGATGTCGATCATACATATAGCAGAATGTTAGAGTAGGAAATATTCAATGACAATGAATAATAAACAGAATATAATGTCTCCAGTGAAAATAGAATAATATATGGAGGTCATACAAAAAAATTCAAACATATACATAAAAAAAAAGAAGAATTTACTTACCGATAATTCTATTTCTCGTAGTCCGTAGTGGATGCTGGGGACTCCGTAAGGACCATGGGGAATAGCAGCTCCGCAGGAGACTGGGCACAAAAGTAAAGCTTTAGAACTACCTGGTGTGCACTGGCTCCTCCCCCCATGACCCTCCTCCAAGCCTCAGTTAGGATACTGTGCCCGGACGAGCGTACACAATAAGGAAGGATTTTGAATCCCGGGTAAGACTCATACCAGCCACACCAATCACACCGTATAACTTGTGATCTAAACCCAGTTAACAGCATGATAACAGAGGAGCCTCTAGAAAAGATGGCTCACTACAGCAATAACCCGATTTTTTGGTAACAATAACTATGTACCAGTATTGCAGACAATCCGCACTTGGGATGGGCGCCCAGCATCCACTACGGACTACGAGAAATAGAATTATCGGTAAGTAAATTCTTATTTTCTCTGACGTCCTAGTGGATGCTGGGGACTCCGTAAGGACCATGGGGATTATACCAAAGCTCCCAAACGGGCGGGAGAGTGCGGATGACTCTGCAGCACCAAATGAGAGAACTCCTGGTCCTCCTCAGCCAGGGTATCAAATTTGTAGAATTTTTACAAACGTATTTGCTCCTGACCAAGTAGCTGCTCTGCAAAGTTGTAAAGCCGAGACCCCTCGGGCAGCCGCCCAAGATGAGCCCACCTTCCTTGTGGAGTGGGCATTTACAGATTTTTGGCTGTGGCAGGCCTGCCACAGAATGTGCAAGCTGAATTGTACTACAAATCCAACGAGCAATAGTCTGCTTAGAAGCAGGAGCACCCAGCTTGTTGGGTGCATACAGGATAAACAGCGAGTCAGATTTTCTGACTCCAGCCGTCCTGGAAACATATATTTTCAGGGCCCTGACAACGTCTAGCAACTTGGAGTCCTCCAAGTCCCTAGTACCTGCAGGCACCACCATAGGTTGGTTCAGGTGAAACGCTGAAACCACCTTAGGGAGAAACTGAGGACGAGTCCTCAATTCCGCCCTGTCCGAATGGAAAATCAGATAAGGGCTTTTACAGGATAAAGCCGCCAATTCTGACGCGCGCCTGGCACAGGCCAGGGCCAACAGCATGACCACTTTCCATGTGAGATATTTTAACTCCACAGATTTAAGTGGTTCAAACCAATGTGACTTTTGGAACCCAAAAAACTACATTGAGATCCCAAGGTGCCACTGGAGGCACAAAAGGAGGCTGTATATGCAGTACCCCTTTTACAAACGTCTGAACTTCAGGGACTGAAACTAGTTCTTTTTGGAAGAAAATTGACAGGGCCGAAATTTGAACCTTAATGGACCCCAATTTCAGGCCCATAGACACTCCTGTTTGCAGGAAATGTAGTAATCGACCCAGTTGAATTTCCTCCGTCGGGCCTTACTGGCCTCGCACCACGCAACATATTTTCGCCAAATGCGGTGATAATGTTTTGCGGTTACATCCTTCCTGGCTTTGATCAGGATAGGGATGACTTCATCCGGAATGCCTTTTTCCTTCAGGATCCGGCGTCCAACCGCTATGCCATCAAACGCAGTCGCGGTAAGTCTTGGAACAGACAGGGTCCTTGCTGGAGCAGGTCCCTTCTTAGAGGTAGAGGCCACGGATCCTCCGTGAGCATCTCTTGAAGTTCCGGTTACCAAGTCCTTCTTGGCCAATCCGGAGCCACTAATATAGTGCTTACTCCTCTCCATCTTATAATTCTCAGTACCTTGGGTATGAGAGGCAGAGGAGGGAACACATACACTGACTGGTACACCCATGGTGTTACCAGAGCGTCTACAGCTATTGCCTGAGGGTCCCTTGACCTGGCGCAATACCTGTCGAGTTTTTCCCAACGGTTTATAATCATGTGGAAGACTTCTGGGTGAAGTCCCCACTCTCCCGGGTGGAGGTCGTATCTGCTGAGGAAGTCTGCTTCCCAGTTGTCCACTCCCGGAATGAATACTGCTGACAGTGCTATCACATGATTTTCCGCCCAGCGAAGAATCCTTGCAGCTTCTGCCATTGCCCTCCTACTTCTTGTGCCACCCTGTCTGTTTACGTGGGTGACTGCCGTGATGTTGTCCGACTGGATCAACCCCGGCTGACCTTGAAGCAGAGGTCTTGCTAAGCTTAGAGCATTGTAAATGGCCCTTAGCTTCAGGATATTTATGTGAAGTGATGTCTCCAGGCTTGACCATAAGCCCTGGAAATTCCTTCCCTGTGTGACTGCCCCCCAGCCTCGCAGGCTGGCATCCGTGGTCACCAGGACCCAGTCCTGAATGCCGAATCTGCGGCCCTCTAGAAGATGAGCACTCTGCAACCACCACAGGAGAGACACCCTTGTCCTTGGTGACAGGGTTATCCGCTGATGCATCTGAAGATGCGACCCGGACCATTTGTCCAGCAGGTCCCACTGGAAAGTTCTTGCGTGGAATCTGCCGAATGGGATTGCTTCGTAGGAAGCCACCATTTTTCCCAGAACCCTTTCATTGATGTACTGAGACTTGGCTCGGTTAAAGGAGGTTCCCGACTAGCTCGGATAACTCCCTGACTTTCTCCTCCGGGAGAAACATCTTTTTCTGGACTGTGTCCAGGATCATCCCCTAGGAACAGAAGACGAGTCGTCGGAATCAGCTGCGATTTTGGAATATTGAGAATCCAATCGTGCTGCCGCAACACTACCTGAGATAGTGCTACACCGACCTCCAACTGTTCCCTGGATCTTACCCTTATCAGGGAATCGTCCAAGTAAGGGATAACTAAAATTCCCTTCCTTCGAAGGAGTATCATCATTTCGGCCATTACCTTGGTAAAGACCCGGGGTGCCGTGGACCATCCATACGGCAGCGTCTGAACTGATAGTGACAGTTCTGTACCACAAACCAGAGGTACCCTTGGTGAGAAAGGTAAATTGGGACATGAAGGTAAGCATCCTTGATGTCCCGAGACATCATGTAGTCCCCTTCTTCCAGGTTCGCAATCACTGCTCTGAGTGACTCAGTCTTGAATTTGAACCTCCGTATGTAAGTGTTCAAGATTTTAGATTTAGAATCGGTCTCACCGAGCCGTCCGGCTTCGGTACCACAACAGTGTGGAATAATACCCCGTTCCCTGTTGCAGGAGGGGTACCTTGATTATCACCTGCTGGGAATACAGCTTGTGAATGGCTTCCAAAACTGCCTCCCTGTCAGAGGGAGACATCGGTAAAGCCGACTTTAGGAAACGGCGAGGGGGAGACGTCTCGAATTCCAATTTGTACCCCTGAGATATCCCTTGAAGGATCCAGGGGTCTACTTGCGAGTGAGCCCTGGAGACGGGCCCCCACCGTGCCTGATTCTGCTTGTAAAGCCCCAGCGTCATACTGAGGGCTTGGCAGAGGCGGGAGAGGGCTTCTGTTCCTGGGAACTGGCTGATTTCTGCAGCCGTTTTCCTCTCCCTCTGTCACGGGGCAGAAATGAGGAACCTTTTGCCCGCTTGCCCACGAAAAGACTGCGCCTGATAATACGGCGTCTTCTTATGTTGAGAGGCGACCTGGGGTACAAACGTGGATTTCCCAGCTGTTGCCGTGGCCACCAGGTCTGAAAGACCGACCCCAAATAACTCCTCCCTTTAATAAGGCAATACTTCCAAATGCCGTTTGGAATCCGCATCACCTGACCACTGTCGTGTCCATAACCCTCTACTGGCAGAAATGGACAACGCACTTAGACTTGATGCCAGTCGGCAAATATTCCGCTGTGCATCACGCATATATAGAAATGCATCTTTTAAATGTTCTATAGGCAATAATATACTGTCCCTATCTAGGGTATCAATATTTTCAGTCAGGGAATCCGACCACACCAACCCAGCACTGCACATCCAGGCTGAGGCGATTGCTGGTCGCAGTATAACACCAGTATGTGTGTAAATACATTTTAGGATACCCTCCTGCTTTCTATCAGCAGGATCCTTAAGGGCGGCCATCTCAGGAGAGGGTAGAGCCCTTGTTCTTACAAGCGTGCGAGCGCTTTATCCACCCTAGAGGATGTTTCCCAACGCACCCTAACCTCTGGCGGGAAAGGATATAATGCCAATAACATTTTAGAAATTATCAGTTGTTATCGGGGGAAACCCACGCATCATCACACACCTCATTTAATTTCCTCACCGAACATAATACCCCTTTTTGGTGGTACTCGTATTATCAGAAATGTGTAAAACATTTTTCATTGACTCAATCATGTAACGTGTGGTCCTACTGGAAGTCACATTTGTCTCTTCACCGTCGACACTGGAGTCAGTATCCGTGTCGGCGTCTATATCTGCCATCTGAGGTAACGGGCGCTTTAGAGCCCCTGACGGCCTATGAGACGTCTGGACAGGCACAAGCTGAGTAGCCGGCTGTCTCATGTCAACCACTGTCTTTTATACAGAGCTGACACTGTCACGTAATTCCTTCCAACAGTTCATCCACTCAGGTGTCGACCCCCTAGGGGGTGACATCACTATTACAGGCAATCTGCTCCGTCTCCACATCATTTTTCTCCTCATACATGTCGACACAAACGTACCGACACACAGCACACACACAGGGAATGCTCTGATAGAGGACAGGACCCCACTAGCCCTTTGGGGAGACAGAGGGAGAGTTTGCCAGCACACACCAGAGCGCTATATATATACAGGGATAACCTTATATAAGTGTTTTTCCCCTTATAGCTGCTGTATCTTTAATACTGCGCCTAATTAGTGCCCCCCTCTCTTTTTTAACCCTTTCTGTAGTGTAGTGACTGCAGGGGAGAGCCAGGGAGCTTCCCTCCAACGGAGCTGTGAGGGAAAATGGC
Source organism: Pseudophryne corroboree (assembly GCF_028390025.1). Taxonomy (NCBI): domain Eukaryota; kingdom Metazoa; phylum Chordata; class Amphibia; order Anura; family Myobatrachidae; genus Pseudophryne; species Pseudophryne corroboree. The sequence continues at coordinate 325,355,870 of NC_086444.1, read as the reverse complement.
GCCAGTGTGCTGAGGAGATAGGCTCCGCCCCCTTCTCGGCGGCCTTATCTCCCGTTTTTCTGTGAATTCTGGCAGGGGTTAAATTCATCCATATAGCCCAGGAGCTATATGTGATGCATTTTTTGCCATCCAAGGTGTTTTTATTGCGTCTCAGGGCGCCCCCCCCAGTGCCCTGCACCCTCAGTGACCGGAGTGTGAAGTGTGCTGAGAGCAATGGCGCACAGCTGCAGTGCTGTGCGCTACCTTTTTGAAGACAGGACGTCTTCTGCCGCCAATTTTCCGGACCTCTTCTGTCTTCTGGCTCTGTAAGGGGGCCGGCGGCGCGGCTCTGGGACCTATCCATGGCTGGGCCTGTGATCGGTCCCTCTGGAGCTAATGTCCAGTAGCCTAAGAAGCCCAATCCACTCTGCACGCAGGTGAGTTCGCTTCTTCTCCCCTTAGTCCCTCGATGCAGTGAGCCTGTTGCCAGCAGGTCTCACTGAACATAAAAAACCTAAAACTAAACTTTTCACTAAGCAGCTCAGGAGAGCCACCTAGTCTGCACCCTTCTCGTTCGGGCACAAAAATCTAACTGAGGCTTGGAGAAGGGTCATGGGGGGAGGAGCCAGTGCACACCAGGTAGTTCTAAAGCTTTACTTTTGTGCCCAGTCTCCTGCGGAGCCGCTATTCCCCATGGTCCTTACGGAGTCCCCAGCATCCACTAGGACGTCAGAGAAAGAAGAAGTCATATCTCTCATCTCTCCCCCTGCATCCGTCAGCAAAGTGCCCTCAGTGTTGAAGCCAAAAGCCCCATCCACACCTTCTAAAATAGGAAGATCACTGCCCCTCTCCCGAGTCAAATACCATGAAGTACATCATAAACTTGTAGAATCTGATCCTTAATTTTGGGTGACTAAGTGTCTATATAGCTCTTCTACATGTCAAAAAAAACTTGACGTTAAATAGCGACACGGCAGGCACAGTTGGGTGATTTCATATCTGAAGGATGACCTTAAGGGTTGCTGTTCCGATAGCTACCAGCAATTGTCTACCACCAGGGGTGATGCGGGAATGAGCGGGGGATAATCACAAAGATAGCCCATTCCACTGTGAATGGCAAGAAGTTGACCAAGGAGGTCACAGAAACAATGAATCAAGGGTCATTGACAAAGACAATGATATAAGTCAGCCATAGGTTCAGCACATTTTTAACAAATATGTGAAGTAAATTGACCAATGACAAAGCCCCTATGAGGTGATAAGTAAATTCTGTGCAAGATATTAAAGATATTTCAGTGTACATTACAGAAGGTAACAATTTGTAGGTACTTACATGGGCTTTAAGCAACTGGTTCAGAGATAAATGTAGAACTTAGGAAGCCAGTGGGACAATTCCTGCAAAGATGAATATAGTATATAGAGAACGCCGTTAGATTGTAAAGGTTGCCTTAATTAGCTACCAATATGAAACGTACAGTGATTGAGCTGGATGAATGATAGTTTGCATGTTAGCAACCACATACAGTTATACTACACAGCATGCATTGTATGAGACTATGGAGCTGATTTGGATGCAGCCTTTAGATGCCACCATCAGTCGCACCATTGTAACTTGCACAAACTCAATGGTAGGAGCGGTTTCTCTCTGCGAGTATGGCCTCCTATGTGAGCAGTTGAGCATCTCTCTATGTAACCAGTTTCACCAACACGTTGACAACACTCCCCTAACATGCCCTGCCCATGAACCATCTCCGTGCATCCGCAAATCCATTTCCCTGCCCTGCCCATAACATTTGAATGAGAAAGTGTGTCCAAACTTTTGCAGTTTACATTTGTTAACTACCTTTACATGGCAGTGCTTCTCCCACTCGAGCCTCCTGCCCATTCTCTACTGGGACTGAGGAAAGGGACGAGTTAGGAAAATGTTTCCTAGGTGGTAGTGCAGTGCTAAGTGAGTTGTACAACTACTGCTTTTCAAATAAATCAGTCAGAACTTTTTTTTCATGGGATGCTATTCCTGCAAAAGGAGGCACACAATCAGTATTGAGAAACTCACAGTCTCTCATTTGCACTAACAGACCCCACTACCCATACAAACACCTCTAATGAAATAATTACAATGGGAGTGTATTATTATTATAAATTGTCACAAACTTTAAAAACAAGTCAAAATATGCATAATTACTTGCATTACCCCATAAACATACATAATAAGTTTGTATTATGCCTATTTAGGACTTTCACAGCTGGAGAGCTACAGGTTGGCCAGGCCTTGATTACAGGGACCGATTCAGACCTGATCGCAGCTGTGCGTTTTCGCACAGCGGACGATCAGGTCTGATCTGCGCATGCGTGTGCACCGCAATGCACAGGCGTGACGATCCGCAGCGCAAGGCCCGCGCCGGGCAGCGACGGGATGGTGCGAAAAATCCCATTGCACCGGCAATCGCAAAGAGATTGACAGGAAGAGGACATTTGCGGGTGGCAACTGACCGTTTTTGAGAAGAGTCCGGAAAAACCCAGGAGGGACAAGGCGTTTGGAGGGAGGGTTTCTGACGTCAGCTCCGGCCCCGATCATCACAGCGGCTGAGTAAGTCCTGCCTGAGCTGTGCAGAGACTACACAAACTTCTGTTTGTGCAGCTCTCTTGCACAAGCGATCACACACCTGCACAGCGAATTCCTTCTCCCCCTGTAGACGGCGACTACCTGATTGCAGAGATGCAAAAAATGCACCTTAGCGATCGGGTCTGAATTACCCCCACAGTGCCAAGCTTGCTCTTGAGGGAATAAAGGACAGATGCATGCACTGTGCACTGGAAGTAAGGTGTCAGGTGACTGCATAGGAGGAGAAAATAAGAAGCCTGGGAGAGAGAAGGATGTGTGCAGCAGTGTGGTGTTGGTTGGTGACAAGGTGTTTACTGCTGGAGAACCTGGTGATACTTTACATGCTTCCCTGTGACTATAGTACAGTGACTAAAGAAAGGAGATGCCTAAAAGAAGAGTAGACAACCAAGCAGCAGAGACATTCCTGCTATATGACAGCAAAGCAGATGTATATTTACCCAACCATATGACAGTGTGGTGGCGGAACAAAGTAAGTGCAGAAGGAAGGAGAGAAGAGGGAGATGGTCCATGATTGTAACCTCCTGTGATCTTTGGAGAGCAGGGATAGTCTGATGAGTGGGTAGTAGTCACCTTTCAAGCCATGTACGTACTGAGCGGAGCTCTAAATGTATTCTGACTGCAGAAACGTACTACAGAGTACATTAAGTGTCCCAGATTAATGTTCCATCAGATTTGGTGCAGGAAAGATGAAAGAGATCCAGTGTTTGCTCAGATTTGTATTTGCAAAATTAGTTACATTATTTCAATGCCTGCTGTGTCCAGCTATTAGGGGGGGATAATGTTAAGAGAGTCAGACAGGCTAATTCAGAGGTGGACGCTAATGGCACCACGGCTATGTCTGTTAAGACGCTGTTTTATGTTTTCCAGCATTATTTTTCCTTGCCAGTAGTGGGTCACTAGGCCATCTTATATGTGAGTTACAGTTCTGTATCTTGCCTGAGTTGCTGCACTTCTTACTCTGTGTTGGGGCCAGGTGCCAGGTGGTTAACACTCATCCATCAGCATGAATTGCATCTGATTCCTGGCTATTTAATGTGCTTGGTCCCAGCACGCCTTGCTGGGTCATTAGTGTCTTCTGCAATGTTTCTGTTCTTGTGAGCTCCTATGTTCTGTGCCTGCCAAGCTAAGGAACTTCTACCATTCACCGGGTTAACATTCTTTTTTTGCTTATTCAGTTATCCAGGACTTTTATTTGATCTGTTGCTGTGACCACTCTGCAATCTTAATTAGTCTGCAATTATCTCCATTTATTTTTGTGCATATTCTGGATTCTCAGTGTTTCTTCATTACCAAGTTTATCTGCACTTCCAAATGTTTCTGCATTACCCTGCCACTGTATCCTCCCTCAATAAGCATCCTTTGGAAATACAGTATTACTACATTTTGCTGATCCACACACAGGAGGTTCCTGACAGAGTTTTTGTATGCAGTGATGGAGTGAAATTATGCAAAAGCCACATGAAGCATCTCAGGTAAAAGATGTCCATCCCCGGCTTGCCTGATCTGCTATGTCTTAAGACCCAGCATCAGATCAACTGTGTGAATATTGGACATCTGAGTAACCCTCGGGTTAATCAGGATGTCCATGAAAATCACACTGCTGGGGCCAGTGAAGTTATGTCCAAGGACACAACCACTGCCTTCAGCACATCAGGAAAATATGGCCAACACTCTCACATTTATCCATTGCCAACCCCAATTGCCAGCACATGGCAAGAATGCTGAAGCTTTTGGGGCTTTGCGCCGAAGTTGCAGGACCAGATCTGCACATGCGCAGTGTGGCTCCTGTGCATGCGCAGATCAATTAACATCAGAGGTTTACGTAATATTGAAATTATTTGAAGCTGTAAATGAGGCCCATTGACTGATGTGATAGAAGCACTGGTAAAGTAATAAATGGGAGATATGTTTGTCCCAAGTTTTATGACTATGTATATTAAAACCCCAGTAATATGTTTGTGTTTGCTCTGCTAAGATCCTTTGGCCTTTTAGTAAAAGCCTCATAAGGGTTCCTGGGGTATGGATGTGAGAGAGAAGGGAGTGCTTCATCCACAAGACCCATTTCGAGCTTTTAGGCCTTCAGTCTCAGAGCAGGCTAATTAATACCTGCACCTGTAAGAGGGCAATAAAAGCTGTGTCAGGTCTTGACTCTGGGCCTCACTACCTGGGTAAACAGGCAGCGGGCCTGTGAGGAGACACTGTGATTTACTGATTGTAAGTACTGTGCAGATGCCTGTGTTTGTGGTAGGAGCATTATGTCTTACCACCCTGAGAGAGGGAATCTATTATGTTTAGTTAGTGCCCAGATGGGCTAGGTTTTTATTTTTATGTTTTGTTTTATGTATTGCACAATAAAACTAGCCATGGCTAGATTGCACGAAAACCCTGGACTGGTGTGCGGTTTTCCTGGCTGCTGTGTGTTTGGAGGTGCCCATCTACCCAGGGAAGGGCACCCCTACTTTGAGTACTCACACTTAATTTTCACTTTTATATTTAACAGCTCTGAAATACACAAAGAAAAGGCCCCAACTTGTGAACACAAAGACCCAAATGCAACCTGAGTTTATCAACATTTAAGCACTCTAGGAGAAATCAACTCATTAATAGCATTTTGGACATTATAGACCAGTGGCTCCCAAACTCAGTCATCAAGGACCCCCAACAGTTCATGTTTTCCAGGTCACCTAGCGCGTGCACCGGTGTATTCATTACTTCAAAAGATCCACATGTGAAGCTAATTATTTCACTTGTGTTTCTGTGAGGAGACCTGGAAAATATAAACTGTTGGGGGTCCTTGAAGACCGAGTTAGGGAACCACTGTTGTAGATAGTTGGATTGTGATAATTGTAGTTAAAGTGAGGTGCATAACCAGTGCTGATTGCACATAGTGATTGTACAAGCAAACAGCCAAAGTACTGTACAGTACCTATTAAATAATATTAGGACAGCAACTGATATATAGACAAGTGAACAGGAGTTCATAGTATTTAGTTTGTATTATGTAAGCTTCAGTTAAGTATGACAGCAATTTGTGTACAGAAAAATCTGTAATACATGGGACTTAATGATTGACCGAGGTAATAGTATATTGTTCTGTTTAGTAATAGTGTGTAGAATCATTGACTTGTGAAAATATCAAATGTCTTAAACTGTGAGAAAGACAAATCTGTGTGTATTTGTATTTTATGCAATCCTTGCCTCTCTGTTGTTGTGTGAAAATGTGAAATAACGAGAGAGCTTTTGAAGCAGACAATTAAGACAAGAGTCACTCCTTACTGGTGCACCAATAGAAGTTAACTGTTGGGAATGATGTGTGTGCAGGTTCTACTTATTGCAGAGTTATGTAGGCACACAGCAGTGAATTACTCAAACTATAAACAGCTCAGTTATTTAACCAGTAGTATTATTTTTTGAAGTATAACAGGTACAGACGTACTCACTGTTGTATACACACTAGTTCTAACAGATCGAAGCTTCAGTGTAGTGGGGTTTTATACAGCTCATCTGCCAAGTAGTGGTACAGGGTTGCTGGAACAGCTTTGTTATGAAGGACTCTTTGGCACTAAGTGGGATACTTGTGTCTCCATAATGTCACACTTCTACACAGAGGTGTCATCTGGTGTGGTGACACCCGGTGCACACCCTTCATATGCCAGCACGCCATTGGCGCACCCACAGCAAAAAGGCGGTGTGACCACAAAGAAAGGGTGCATTGCCTTGCGGTCATCACTCCGGGGCGTGCCCAGCATCTCCGGAGATGCTGGGCTGTACTGGGCTGCCCCTGGAGACTGTCTGCAGCGCTGTCAGCTCCTCTACTATGACAGGAGCCTGGTGCTGTAGCAGAATTTCACACTGCAGCACCTGGCTCCTGTCACTGCGGAGGAGCCCACAGATTGCTGTCACCCCCTTCTAGGCGTCACACCCAGGTGACGCCACGGCTACTACAGTCTCACCCAGTATTAAGTAATGATCTTCAAGATGGCTACAGCACATGTGCAGTAATACATAAAACTGGAGGACAGTCCGCACTGGTTCCTAGTGTCCAGTATGTATGCACAGTGGTGAGTGATGAATGCAGGAGAGTACTGCCTTCTTCCAATAACATCAATGACTGTGACAATCCATTTACCACAACATCATAAACAAACAAGTATAAATAGTTTCTGGGGTACCATAGTTACAATGGGTGTGGTATGGAAGGTCGACAGTAACTAGGTCGACAATGTCTAGGTCGACCACTATTGGTCAACAGTAACTAGGTGGACAGGGTGTCTAGGTCAACAGGGTCTTTAGGTGGACAAGTTCTAGGTCGACAGGTCAAAAGGTCGACATGAGTTTTTTATGTTATTTTGGTGTCGTTTTCTTCGTAGAGTGACCAGAATCCCAATTAGTGCACCGCGTCCCCTCGCATGGCTCGCTTCGCTCGCCATGCTTCGGGCAAGGTGCCTTCGCTCCGCTACTGCTTCGCTCGGCACAGATTACCGTTCCAATCGTAGTCCACGTGGATTGTTAAGTATGAAAAGGTTAAAAAAAAGAAAAAAATTGTGAAAAACTCATGTCGCCCTTTTGACCTGTCGACCTAGAACATGTCGACCTAAAGACCCTGTCGACCTAGTTACTGTCAACCAATAGTGGTCGACCTAGACATTGTCTACCTAGTTACTGTCGACTTAGAGACCGGATCCCGTTACAACGTACACCTATTGGTTGAGTTATTGAGTGTACAAGCTTTTAAGCAATTAATGTTGAAGCAATTTTTCCCATTGCAAACTTTCTAAACAAAGTTATCATTTCTTGATTTGCACAGTTTAATTTTGAATTGATCCTTTTTTAATCCAGCGAAGATCAATATACTGTGATTGATATGTACTGATACATATGGTCAATTCAGAGAAATGAATATTTAGTAGTTTCTTGCTCTCTGGTGGCCGCAGTGATATGTTTCCTGTTTTGTCATTCCACTGGATTTCCTGCTGCTCTGTATATTTTTAACATTCAGACAGCATCTGTGCTCATTCCATGATTTAACTAGTTAGGAGTTCAGTGATGGCAAGGCATTGCAGTTTTGTCATAAATGAATGGTTATAATGAGAATTGTGCCGTTTAGCAGGATGTCAGTCATTTGAATACATCTGCATATATAAGTAGAGTGCACTGCACAGCAACTGTAAAAACTAATCAAGAAATGCACAAACAATATAAATCAAAAGAGCATTTACAATTTATACAGCGTAGTCTTTTAATAGGAGTGTGCAGGATGCCATTACAGCTGACAATATGAAAATAACTATAAATGATTTCCTCTGATCAAGCTGGTTCTATTTTCTGTTGCAATTGTGCATTTCCTTTCTGCAGTGGTTTATGTATATATAGTTTATGTGGAATTGAGTGATAATGTGTTAAAATGAAAACTTATGGGCATTTATGAATTGCAACAGTGCAAAACCGCTGTTAAATTATATTTGCAACATCACATGTATACTTTTGAACAGATGCGCCTACATGGGAGTGTATAGATCTGTGAGCAAAGATGGGAGAAACTGGCCTGAGTGAGTCTGGATCTACCCACTGTGTGAAGGGCTAAGAAAAGTGAAAAAGTGCTAAATCAGATCTGTAAGCCATGTTACTTGGCCTATCATGGGGTTCTGTACGAATTACTGGCGGCTGGGATGCCGGCCGTCAGTATACCAACAACGGCATCTCAGGCGCCAGTATGCTGGCAGCGGGACAAGCGCAAACAGTCCCCTTGCAGGCTCGCTGCACTTGCCACAGGTTCTATTCCCACTCTATGTGTGTAGGGGACAACCACGATTGGGAATAGTCCTGTTTGGCCGGTATTCCGGCTGCCGGCATTGCCAGCTGTTGGGTTTACGGCGTTGGTATCCTGAACGTCAGGATCCCATCAGCCGGCAACGTAAACATATACCCCTTTCATGTAGTAATTAGATTCAAGTCATAGGTACAAAATAGTAGTTAATTTATACTTGGATGAATTTTGTTTGTGACAATGCTTAAACTGTATAACTGATATTATTTTGTATTATAGAATTTTATAAATTGAAGTTCTTTGAAGCTTCACTACCACTAAGCTAAAATATCTTCCTAAAGTTTCTTCTGCTGTTTCGGTGGGTCACGGGTGTGTGTGAGTAGCAGATCGAATCACAGGCTATAAACTCTTGATTGCTACGTGTAATTGGTCCTCTTGTTGACACCCAGAACACATCCTGGTTTTCAGCTGTAAGAAAAATGGAGGTCCCTGCTCCCTGGAGTTAAGCAACAAGCACAAAACACTTATGATATATATTTCCCAGTAATTATCTTATTCATTTTTTATCAGTATAAGGCAAAAAAGCATCAGACTGAATTTAATATGTATTCTTAAAGCAAGACATACATCAGAGCGATATCTTTCCAAGCAGCTAATATTCCAACCAGTGTGTAGGTACAAATGACAATCAACCGAAAAACGTAAAAAAATGGTTTGTCCAACTACAGTAGTTGGGAAAATCAAACATGTTTTAATTTTCCTAATGAATTGTTCAAGTGTACGGGGAACGTTCTCCCCAGCTGAATGATAAGTAGGTGTCTCTTCAGCAGAGCCGGATTAAAGCAGGGGCGACAGGGGCGGTCGTCCCTGGGCCCCCACACATTAGGGGCCTCCACATACATCTGTGTCCTGGGAGTGAGCCGGCAGCACTGAGCACCAAAGCACTCAGCTGTCAGCCCAGAGTCAGACGCTACCCCTGTGCGATGCGCCGCGTGACATCAGGGGTCACGCAGCGCATCCCCAAGCTGACCGCATCTTCAGCCGCGCCCACGCAGCAGTGCTGTACTCAATGTCCTACTGAAAATGGAAGCAGGTACCGGTACTCGGACTCGGGGCGGGACTCGGGAGGAGGAGGAGGAGGGAACCCTATTGCTGCAGACGAGACAGTGCCACATCCTGTTGCGAACTGGCGGCTGTGTGAGTCTATTAATTAATCATTTTATTACGGGGAAGGGGGGTGTGAGTATGTAAATATGATTATGTATTGTGTGTGTAGGGGGCTGGGGCGGCAGGCATGACTCCGTGCTGGTGCATGGTGCATGGGTGTGTGTGTGTGTACGCATAGGGGGAGTGGGTGGGTTTAGTTATAAGTAGAGATGTGCACCGGAAATTTTTTTGGTTTTGTGTTTTGGTTTTGGATTCGGTTCCGCGGCTGTGTTTTGGATTCGGACGCGTTTTGGCAAAACCTCCCTGAAATTTTTTTGTCGGATTCGGGTGTGTTTTGGATAAGGGTATTTTTTTTCAAAAAACCCTCAAAACCCCCAGCTTAAATCATAGAATATGGGGGTAATTTTGATCCTATAGTATTATTAACCTCAATAACCACAATTTCCACTCATTTCCAGTCTATGCTGAACACCTCACAATACTATTTTTAGTCCTAAAATTTGCACCGAGGTCGCTGGATGACTAAGCTAAGTGACCCAAGAGGGCGGCACAAACATCTGTCCCATCTAGGAGTGGCACTGCAGTGTCAGACAGGATGGCACTTATAAAAATTGGCCCCAAACAGCACATGATGCAAAGAAAAGAGAAAAAGAGGTGCACTGTGGTTGCTGGACGGCTAAGCTAAGCGACACAAACACCTCAATATCACAGGAATTATTTGTAATAATCAATGGTATTATTGGTCCAAATCACTGGAAGAAAATGGACAAAAATGGACACTTTACTCCTCCTATGTCATTTATAAATATGTTAAACAGAAGTGGCCCTAGTACAGACCCTTTGAGGTACACCACTTAATACCTTAGCACAGCTAGAATATTTTCCATTGACCATCACTCTCTTTTCTTTGTCTTCCAACCAATTTTTGACCCAAGTACAAATGCTGCTTCCAATCAGGTGTATGAATGCATATGTATTTTATATTTTATATGTTAAAAAATGTATTTATATCTAAGCTATCTGACTCAAACCATGCAAAAGTAGGCAGTCATGATCCACCTACTTCTGTGACATCACTAGATGGAGTGAAGTTGGCCGGTCAAATGAAAAAGTTGTCTGGTTGTCTTGTCTTATGAAAAGGTTGGTTAGGTGTGTGGGGTAGTGTTTTTGTTGGACAGACAAGTTGGACATTTGGTCAGTTGGAGGAAAGCTGGTCTGATGTATGGCCCACATAACTATGTAATGAATACTAAGCAATGAATACTAGTTGCTGTACTCCCAAAATGTGTAGATCTTTGAATAGATCCTGGCCATTGTATTCAATAATAAAAACACACTCCTCTTTTTATGAATGAAAACCAGAAGATCAAAAGAGTCTCTCCACTCTACAATGCGTCTTATCCAAGTTTGGACCATTTATTGATTCCTTTGTCTAAGGTCAGTTTTTTATTAGATGGATCCAAAGCAGAGATGCCAATGAAAAATGAAGCCCCATCCATAAGCATTAGCCATTAAAAGTACATAGAATTATCAGACAGAAAATTGCAATAATGTTCAGTTATTCAAGTATACAGATTAAAAGCAAATTCATCATATTCAATGAGCATTAGACTATTAAAGCAAACATGTTTTCATTGTTGCCTTTAATTCCATTTGCTAAAATCACACCTCTAAAAGTAATATTATGTTCTTTAACTGCATGTCTCTATATTAGCAACATAATAATACAATTTGACTTGCAGAGACTGCAGCCTATGAGCTAGAGCTGGAAAAGTTGGATGCTTTTCTCATACAGTTTAGATCAGTGGCTCATTTGTATCTTTAGAAAATCATATTACTGTAGGTAAACAACAGTTTACTTTGTCATTGTCAATCAAACATCGGTGACCAAGAAAATTCAGCTTAGGACAATGTATGATTATCATTGCTGATCTATTGAACAAATTTCATTATGCAACTGCCTATCATTTTAAATATTCAAGAGAAAACATAATATAGGTCCACGCCAGTCCAGGACTGTTACTCTCAATTTAAAATGTATTCATAGGTGTAAGACATACACACCATGTTATATAAAGAGAGGATGACAACAGAATATTCAGATCTATCTCCATGGTAACTGACATTTTTTTCATCTCTTTCCAGTGATACGCTTTATGATCTTTAAAGTCTTTAACTTTTTTTCTTAAATAATGATACCTATTACACACCCCTTTCTTTATATGTAATATTTATGACTTGTTCTATTGTCTTGGAAGCACCATATAACTGTCACCAGCTGGTATTACAATCAATATTAAATGTATAAGCTCTCATTACACACTGACTTTATTGCAAATTGGACTACAACATTAATAAAACATGAAATCTAAGTGCAAGAATTAATTCAGCTGAAGAGCTATTTGGAGATGTCAGCTAATTAGTAATGCTTCTTCGCAATGGCAATGATTTCACTTGGTTTTCTAGTGATAGATCACTGCCAGGAACTGGGGATCAATAGTGTGCATCCCTGCTGTCCCTACTGTGCTACCATGGAATGCAGAAGGTGCTTCATTTGCGTACGTTGCTTAAGTGCTATAGTGAGCCGTGAACAAATATTTATGCAAAGTTTTGCTTCAATGCACAATGTATGAGGTGTGAAAGACTACAGTGAATTAAATTTGCATGCATTTTCCCCAACCGCCTAAATTAAAAACTGTTGCTGTTCTGTGGTAGCAGTTCTGCTGAAACTCTCCCCGTGTGTTAGTAAAAAGTAAAGTGCCAACTTCAGTGCAGGCCTCACATTTGACCACTTAGTGTATTGCAGTGGTAATGCTTGTCACTGAACAGTTTTTAGAGACATACTGTATTCATGAAATCAGCCTACGCTTGGCCACATCACTACAGTCACAGGCAATCACTCACAGGCTGAGGATCTTAATGCTAGTCATGTTGAAAAACCTTCTTTTTGACAGTACAAGCACACCTAATGGCCCTTCTCAGGGGAAAACTGTTAGAACTGCTGCAATCATGTTCTGTGGTCACAGGCTGGTGTGTGGCTAGCCATGAGTGCTCCAGAATATTGTATATAGTAGGCGTTATACACGTATATTGTATATCTTGTCTTCCACAGATTTACATTGTATTTCAAAACTTGTGTATGTATCTGGATTCACTGTATTGCTGGACTTGAGAAAGATTTGTTTGTGAATCGAAACGTCGACTACATGGCTACATCTTTACCATAACAAATACTGCAATTTTGATGTTGGAGTTATATATGTGAGAGTGCACCCTCCACCACGTGGAACTTGCAATATCTATATCTATCTATCTATCATATATATATATATATATATATATATATATATTCTCTCTCTCTCTCTCTCTCTCTCTCATATATATGGTATATAGTGGATACATAACAAATACAGCTAATCTCTTTTGTTTGGATGTCCCATGTCCCCGGGGAATCTAGAGATTCTTGAAAGAATGCATAGGAACCGTCCAGTAGAACATGGATGGGTTTTCCTATTGCAGTTGTTATTAAAAAAAATGTAAACAAAAATGTACACAATAGACACTTTATTAGAAACACCTTTCTAGTAGAGATGAGCAGCCCTGAACTTCTGGGATCCAAGTCTTTCCAAGCTCTGGCTTGGGTTTTCCCGCCAGGCTCTAATTCCAAATCGAGGCAAACTGCCATCCTCCCTGCGTCAGATTCTTGCTGGTTTTGGATTTGCAGCTGTTTGCTGCGCTCTGCTTTAAGTGGCTGTGTGGTGTCCATCTAAGAGTAACTATGCAGTGTTCATCCACAAGTGGCAGTGCAGTGTCCATCTCATTAGTACTGCACTGACCCCACGCACTGTGTTCACATAACCAGTGGGTTAAAAAAAAGTTTAAAAAAAAGTTTTAAAAATGAAATAAAGTCAAAAAAGTAAATAAATTAACAAAAGCAATTTGTATAATCTGTTTGTATTGTTCTGTGCATTGCACTCCAGAATTATGCACCCTAGTATGCTCTGTGCATGTGTGGAAAACTGGTCTGACTCCACACAGTGTGAGAGGAGCTGGCAGTTAAAAAAGAGAACAAAGAAAAAAATATACAGTATTGTTGTATAATTTGTTTGTACTGTTCTGCATACTGCACCCAGTATGCTCTGTACCCCAGTGCAGGTGGGTAAAAGCGCTCTGACTCAACACAGTGTGAGCCGATCAGATCTAAAAGAATTGCCTAAAATTAGTGATACTTCTACCTTATCTCCATCTGATATGGTCACCATCCAAAGAATGGTGGAGGATTATATTCATGATACAGTACAAAATACAAATAGGCATTTCACAGTGTCTCTTTCACTACTGGAAGGAAAAAAGGCAATTTGGAGTCCCTTGCTTTGCATTACTTAAGCTGCTCACCCTCCAATGTGTACTCAGAGTATTATCAGTGTTTGGTGTAGGAGGCTACTTCCTCGATGTTGAAAAAGTATGTTATGAAAACCTTTACCGGCAATTACATCAAAGTACAGAGACTTCTGTAATGGTGGATTCCAGCTAGGATGTATTCATATTGTGTGAGAATGATGTACACACTGATGAGGGTGAGGATGAGGATGGCAGTGATGATGACATCTTGCCACTGCAGAGCTGTTAGCATAGCTGCCTTAGGCCCATTGACAGCTTGTTTTGTGGGGATGCAAAAAAAACAAGCACTTCAGCCACAAAAGTGGCAGTCTCTGTCACTGAAGTGCTTGGTTTGTTAAACGGTGCATGTCCTTTTTAATATCTAACATAAGGGTGGGTGGGGGTGTCAAGAACAATTCCATCTTGCACCACTTTTCCATTCTGCCAATGCTGTGTGGCAATGTTTCTTACAGTGCCATAACTAGACATTTTTGTGACCTGTGCCAGAAAGAGAATTACATGACACCACATATTAGTGTCTGTTATTCACATGACAACGCACACCAGAGCCCCATATGCACATTGCGCAACAGTAGAGCCCCTAATCCTCCTCATTCCTCCTCCTCATTCATTATCATTCCTCCTCATTATCGTCATCGTTCCTCCTCATTCATCATTTCTCCATAGCCTCATCTTCAGTCCTCCTCCTCCCTCTCCTACTCCTCCTCCCCCTCCCAGGGTGATTGTAATAGAGAGTAAATAAAGGTGCAATATCACAATACATTTTGGAATATACATTTTTTATTTGATATCAAAGTTCAATAAAGTAGTACCTGCCCAACTGAATATAACTAAAGCTGTAGAACAGGTGCCCCACTCATGGAGATGCATGCAATATAAAAAAATAAATAAACAAAACAGAAATAAATAATAACCAAAACAAAATAAAAAAGAATACCAGATGCAGTTTCCTTAGTATGCAGCATGATCCTACTGCTCAAGTGTATCCAGAGGTAATATTAAAGGCAACAAACCTTTATATCAAAAGTGTTAGGAAAAACACAATAAAAAGGAAGCCAGTGCGGTATGCGAAAGAAGTAGCAAGTATTGTGAAAGCCAAAAAGATGGCTTTTAGGAAATATAAGCAGACACAAAATAATGAAGACAAAGAGATATATTCTGATAGACAGAAGAAGACTATGAAGGTAATCAGATATGCAAAAGCACAAGCTGAGGAGAAAATGGGCCAGTCAGTGGGTGAAGGAGACAAAACATTTTTAGGTATATAAGCAAAAGGAGAAAAACAAAAGGTGGAATAATAAAACTAAAGACAGAGACTGGGAGTCTTGTTGAAGACAATGTAATAGCAGATCCTCTTAATAATTATTTTTGCTCAGTATTCACTACTGAAAGAGAGGGGAAGAGGTCACAATAAAGTTGCAGGGATATTCAGGAAAATGAAACAAGTACATTTACAGAGCAGAAGGTCCTAATAGAACTCTCAAAGCTGAAAGTGGACAAATCTATGGGGCCAGATGGGATACATCCAAGGATACTAATAGAGCTTGAAAAGGTGATGGTAGCACCATTAACAGAATTATTCAACCAGTCATTACCTACAGGAGTAATTCCAGGGGACTGGAAAAGAGCGAACATAGTCCCACTGCACAAAAGTGGAAGCAAGGAAGAGGCAAAGAACTACAGACCAGTGAGTCTTACATCAGAAGTAGGGAAATTGATGGAAATACTCTTAAAAGAAAAAGTTGTAGATTATCTCAAATCCAGCAATTTACAGGATCCCAAACAGCATGGATTTACTAGGGGGAGATCATGTCAAACAAACCTTATTGAATTATTTTGACTGTGTGACTAAAGTGATGGATAAAGGTGGAGCCGTGGATATAGTTTAGTTAGACTTTAGTAAGGCTTTTGACACTGTTCCACATCACAGACTGCTAAATAAACTCGAAAGCTTGGGATTGGATACTAAGATTGTTGAATGGATAAGAGCTTGGGTGCAGGATAGAAAATAGAGAGTTGTAGTAAATGGAGTGCATTCACAGGAGGTAAATGTTACCAGTGGAGTAAACAGGGATCTGTACTTGGACCACTGCTTTTTAATATCATTGTTGGTGACTTTGTGTGCCTTTTTGCAGATGACACAAAGATATGCAACAGGATAGACATACCAGGAGGGGTAAAATAAATGATTGAGGGTCTAGGTAGACCAGAGGAATGGTCAAGAGTGTGGCAATTACAGTTTAATGACAAAAAATGCAAAATCATGCGCTTGGTCTCAAAATCCAAATGCTAAATATAGTATTAATGGCACTATACTGGAAACTACTGAGGAGAAAAGGGATATTGGAGTCACTATTTCAGGTGACTTAAGGCAGGTAAGCAATGTAACAAGCAATGAGGATGGCTAGTCAGATGCTTGGCTGCATTGGGAGACGAATCAGCAAAAGAAAGAAAGAAAGAAAGAAAGAAAGAAAGAAAGAAAGAAAGAAAGAAAGAAAGAAAGAAAGAAAGAAAGAAAGAAGTAATAATGCCACTGTATACAGTAGGTCATTGGTACGGCCTCATCTAGAATACTGTGTTAATTTTGGAGGCCATATCTACAAAAGGATATTTATACATTAGTGACTGTACCAAGAAGGGCAACTAAAATGGTGCATGGCCTACATCACAAAGCATACCCAGAAAGACTAAAAAATATCAATATGTATAGTTTGGAGCAGAGAAGGGAAAGGGGGGGGCATGATAGAAACCTTCAAATATATCAAGGATTTTAACAAAGTCCAGGAAGGCAATATTCTTCAAATGAATAGAAGCAATAGGACATGAGGACATGCACTGAGACTGGAGGGAGGTAGGTTCAGGGGAAATTTTAAGGAACAACTACAGTACTTTACAGAAAGGGTAGTGGACAAGTGGAATAGCCTTCCATCAGAGTTGGCAGAGGCTAAGACAGTAGAGCAATTTAAACATACATGGGATAGATATAAGGATATCCTTACAAAGAAATAAGGATCAAATAAAGTTTTAGATAAAAATATGGTAAAAAAAGGGGCAGACTAGATAAGCCAAGTGGTTCTTATCTGCCATCAAATTCTCTGTTTCTATTTGCCAGAGGTAATCTGGTCCAGTCCCTTCTATAGGCTGCTCTTAGTGCTAGGTTCTCAGTTGTTCGATAAACCCCTAGACGCCATCAGCAGCTGGAGTTACACTGGCTCACCCTGCTTTCCGATCTTCCTATAATACATGGTAATAGCAGTAGCTGCACAGATTGTAGCAGCAGTGTAGTTACTAGCCTTGCAGCTGTATTAACGGTGGTTTACTGAATTCAGGGGCAAATGCAAGATTTATTGGGGGGGGGGGGGTCCGTATTGCAGACATATACACACTGCACATCCATACCTAGCACACCATACACACATACATATTGCTCACACACACATATATACTGTAGCACAGCACACACATACATGCTGTACATAGCACATAGCTCACATTGCTCACACAAACATACATAGTATACCACACACATACATATTGCACACACAGAAGTGGTGGATCCTGGGGGAGGAACGATTGGGGTGATTACCCCTTCCCCTAGCAGAGTCCATCCTTGATTATCTCTCTCTACAATTATCTCTCTCTACAATCCTGCACTGTGACTGCACTGCTTAAGGTTGCACCCTTCCCCTTATCTTTCTTCTATGGATGAATGGCCATGGGACCATCAACTCCTTTGCATGATTGATTAGGCTGCTGGCTGTGAACGGAGCTTGGAGATGGTGGGAGGAGGGTTGCTGTATCCAGAAAGTTATTCCTGAATGCAGCTCTCTCCAGGCCTAAAACTTGCACAAGCCAGGCAACGCGTACGGCAGGCCTGGCCAACCTGTGGCTCTCCAGCTGTTGTGGAACTACACTTCCCAGCATGCCCTGCCACAGTTTAAGCATTCTGTAATAACAAAACTGTGGCAAGGCATGCTGGGATTTGTAGTTTCACAACAGCTGGAGAGCCACAGGTTTGCCAGGCCTGGTGTACGGGAAGCTTTTTCCAGGAGATGGGGGCTTCTGAAAGTTCACCTAATGGAACGGCTGATCTACAGTAACCACCAGAACATGTTACAGAGAGTGGCCTGTGATCCCACAAACTGTGACACCTCCTACCGTAGAAAGTCCGGAGATAGATCAGGTCAGACCACTGCTATGCTCAAGAAACAGAACAGGAAGTCCACCACAACTGCAACCATGCAGTTCCCCTCCCCAGTCAGTTCCCATGGGTCATTCAGGGAGAGCTGCCTGCCACCAGGTGACTCGCTGTCCCAGATCTGCTATGTCCTGAAGCCGCAAGTGTGTCATGGTGCCACAGGTGTGTCTCGCAATCATAACTTTCTCCTGGAATGGGTCACGATGGGATGTATGGATTGTGTATATTAAATTTAACCCATGGTGTATATTAGATTTAAACTAATAGTTTAAAAATGCCTGGGTTCTGTTTATAGCTCCACCTCTTTGAATGACAACTATTATATTAAATGTTCTTGTAGTCGAACAAAGACAAGTTAAACAGCCTTAAAATACATAGAAAAATAAAATCTATAATTTTCTTGTCACGTGCAAAAATAGCAGCAGCCTCTGTACTACTTACACATTGGGACAGGACTCAGGAGGACTCTCTGTGTTTGTGTGTGTATCTCTCTCTCTAGACCCTCATTAGATAACAAGTTACACAGGGCTCAAACCCAGGTGTGTAGAGAGCTGTAAATGACACAGGGATCCCACCCTGTGTCACTTACAGCTCTCTCCACTCTCCTACCTCTCCTCTGGTTGTGATGCTCCGTCGATAGTTCATGAAATCTGATACTCCTATGTCTCTGCCTGCACTGCATACTATCTTGCTCACATTCTGGCTGTCTGGTTCTGCTGCTGCATGAGGGACAGCTAGTGATGTCTGTGTGCTCTGGCTGGGGGCCCCCTGACAGAGCGAGGGCCGGGGTACAGTATGCCCTGCATCCCCCCTTAATCTGGCTATGACTGGTGTACAGGTATGTTTAATAAAGAGTACACTGAGTGTACTGTAAATTATTTTTTACCCTCTTGTAGATACTGCAAAACATGGTTTGGCTATGGTTATCTCCTTTTATTTTAGTTTTGTGCCAATCACTTACAGTAGATGGTCCACCCAGCACATTTCCAAGTGTTTTCCAGTCTGAAGTAGAAATGTACCTACTGTATATTTTTGTTAATGTGAAAAAATCTGAAAAAGTGCCTTGAGAAAATATTTCAATGATAACCTGCCACTTTTCACATTTCTCTCTTAAAATACTGTACTAATGTACTTCTCTTCCAAAGGTACAAATAATGTCAAATTAAAAGTATAATGTAGGATGAGAGTCAATCTCCACCAGCTGTAAAATGAACAGAATAAGCAAACTCAAGGTCTGTTCACTAACTCGCAATAAAATGGACACTTTTAAATATGATCCTTTACATCTCTTTTATCACATTTTCGTAATATTACTGCGCAAAAATAAAGTTAATTGCAGAAGTGGATGCCTTGGGGGCAGAGTTGATCGCAGCAGAAAATTTGTTAGCAGTTGGGCAAAACCATGTGCTCTGCAGGTGTGGCAGATACAACATTTGCAGAGAGAGTTAGATTTGGGTGGGTTATTTTGTTTCTGTGCTGGCTGCTTTATTTTTACACTGCAATTTAGATTTCAGTTTGAACACACCCCACCCAAATCTAACTCTCTCTGCACATGTTATATTTGCCCCCCCCCACTGCAGTGCACATGGTTTTGCCCAACTCCTAACAAATTTGCTGCTGCGATCAACTCTGAAAAACCCCCTAAGAGCAGTGAAGGATAACCTAATACACTTATGGACCGCGTTAGGCAGCCATCTAAATTTCAAAAGTGCTGCACATTTCGATGAATCTCAGTAATAGTTTAAAACAATACCTTTAATCAATGAGAAACATACATCTGTACTGACTTATCTGTAACACTCTCTAGGGGATGTTAATAGAATAACACACCTGTTAGGGTTAAATGCAGCTGCCTATTGAATGTTATTTATTTATTTATTAATTTATTTATTACCAGTTGCATATATAGCGCACAAATATTCCGAGAGAATATGTGGCCATTGACATCATTCTCTGCCCCAGTGGAGCTCTTAGGTGGGGATTTGCTAAGCAATGATAAAAGTGGAGAAGTGAGCCAGTAGAGAAGTTGTCCATGGCAACTAATTGACATTGACGTAACATTTGTAATTTGCATACTATAAATGTGTACAGAGCAGCTGATTGGTTATCATGGGCAACTTCTCTACTGGCTCATTTCTCCACTTTTATCACTGCTTTGTACATGTCCTCCTTAATTCCCTATCACATGTACACGCTCACACATTCACACTAGGGTTCATTTTGTTGGGAGCCAATTAACCTACCAGTATATTTTTTGTATTGTGTGAGGAAATCCACGCAAATACGGGGAGAATATAAAAACTCCACACAGTTAGGGCAATGGTGGGAATCGAACCCACGACCTCAGTGCTGTGAGGCAGTAATGCTAACCATTACACCATCCGTACTGCCATATACTGTATCTCTGAGCCCCTGGGAAAGTTTTGTAGAAAAGAGAAATGTCCAAATCGTAGGACCCGAATAAAAGGGCACGATCAAGTGGGAAACATCATCTAGGCTGAGTGGAACCTTGGGAGCATATCCTATTAGCACCGATAATTAATCGCTGCTAATAGATCCGTCGGGGGCTATTCTGTTAGCCCTGAAGCAGCATGCTGATGCCCCAAAGCTGGCACTCTTTGGGGATTATGCTGTTGAGGCAATGTGGCTATAGAGAGGAGCCATTCCTGTATAAGAAGGTGGCCTGCAGCTCAGTGTCAGAGCTGTAGCTGTAAATGTAGAAGTATGTATACTGCTGTACCATGTGTTGTACATGGGTAGCAAGTAGAGGTGTGTGACTATCTGGTTATTGCTGGCCCTGGCTAGCAGAGAGTGGCAGACTGGGTGTGTGAGGCATTCTGTATATTGTCTGCAGAGTGGCAAAGAGAGGCAGATTGTAGTAGCACATAAGGGATGACAAAAGGCACTTGTGTAGGGTGTATCTTCCATTAAAGCAGTAAGAGAGGTGTATGGAGCTGTGAAATTACAGGCACCAGACAGTGAAGGGCGGCCCATCAGCCCTGTCTCTAAAGGCCCGTACACACTGGTCGATATATCGGTCGTTCTCTTGAACAGCCGATATATCGCGGGTCCGTCGGCCAGTGTGTACGGCCGATACGTCTGTGAACTCCGTCGTTCACAGACGTATCGCGTCGGCCACGCAGCACAGCCGACGGACAATATATCTACCGATATATTGGCCGACCGCCCGTACACATGCTGCGGCGGCCGGCGGTGATTGACAGCTGAACTGGGCGGGCGTGTGTAATTGCCCGCCCAGTTCATGACGTCAGTCCTCGACGGATCGGGCAGTGTGTATGCACAGCACACTGCCTGATCCGTCCATAGATATATCTGCAGTTCAATTGATCTGCAGATATATCTATTAGTGTGTATCCACCTTAAGACTGGGCTGCTGAAGCAGATGGAGTGTAATGTAACCATATTCTTAAGATTGTCTTATAACATCTAATATACCAAGTGTTTGAACTAGAGGAAGAGGAAAAACTTGCTGTAACTATTTTTGTGTCCTTTAAAGTCATATGCAGGAGGAGAAAATAAAAGTGGTATATTTGGCACCCAAATCTTTTCATCACACATCTCGGGTATTGCCCACTCCCTTGAGATCTAGCCTGGGGCAATGGGAGGTGTATCACTCCAAATACACTTTACACCACACCTCACATATTATTAGAGATGAGCGGGTTTGTTTCTCGGAGAACCGATACCACCCGAACTTTGCAATCTGATGCGGGATCGGAGTCCGGCTTGGGACTTCCCGCCTTACTTGGATCCCAAAGCAAGGCCAAACGTCCCCGTACATCCTGCCATCTTCACTCCAGCATTGGAGAGAGTACTGGAATAGAATGTGTCCATCTCAGTACTGGGTGGTGTGGCGTTGTGTGCGGTGGGCGGGGGTGCCCTGTCTGCTGTATCTGAAAAAGGGGTGCTCTTTCTGGCTACTGTATTTGAAAAAGGGGTGCTCTCTCTGTCTGCTGTATCTGAAAAAGGGGTGCTCTCTGCCTGCTGTATCTGAAAAAGGGGTGCTCTCTCTGTTTGCTGTATCTGAAAGGGGTGATTTGTCCATCCATCCAGGGGCTCTACTTTATAATTTTTATTTTATTTTCGTAAGTACTGTGACACTGCCGGTCAGACCGCAGTATATTACTTCCTACTCATACACGTATTGTGCGACTCTGTCAGCGAAGTCAACCGCAGTGTGTAGATATTATTATATACATTTCTGACTCATTTGTGTGACGCTTTTGGTGAAGTCAACCATAATGTGTAATTATTATTATATACATTTCTGACTCATTTGAGCAACGCTGTTGGTGAAGTCAACCACAGTGTGTAATTATTATTATATACATTTCTGACTCATTTGTACAACGCTGTCTGCGAAGTATACATTTCTGACTCATTTGTGTGACGCTGTCGGTGAAGTCAACCACAGTGTTTAATTATTACATACATTTCTGACTCATTTGTTCGATGCTGTCATTGAAGGTCAACCCCACTTTGTGTTGATAGAAATGGAGGCTACTACTAGTGCTAAGGCAGATGCCCAGGGGAATAGAGGGCTTAAGTCAGGGTATGTAAAATCATTTAATTTTAGAGTGATAAAGAAAAAAAAATCTAAAGGAAAGTAAGCTGCAGGGGTAGTAAGACAAACTGTGCATTCGGAATCAGACCATCAGACATTCTTGAGGAATGTTTTGCGGTGTTCATGCAGGGCCGCAACTAGGGGGGATGCATCTTGGGTGCACAATTTGAGGGGGCGCCGAGGAGTTACAGAGTAGCAGGGGCTTTTTCCACCGGTATTGCCATGCTGCTTCAGTGAGGCAGCAGATGGCTCCTGGGGCAATGTCTCCGACCAACCTGTCTGCCCGCAGCTGGCTCCAACACTGTGCGGGTGAGCTCCAGTACCTGGGATCTCTCCTATGCCAGCTACTGTCGTAAAACTCTCTTCTTTGCCATGTAGTGCAGCGATTAGCGCATGGTGCACCGTGCAAGCTATAGAAGCGAGCTGCTGGTGCTGTGTTTTTCAGCAGGCTATGATCCCGGCTGTCTACCCATCACCAACCGATAACAAGCTGCCCCAGGCTTTTGCTTGTTAACAGGTACAGTCACCGATGTTACAGAAATAAAAGGCTCACTCTGCTAGCTATCCACTTGACAGTGGAAACTAAGAGCATGGACAACCCCCAACTCTCACCAAGTATCACTACAGCAGCTTTGTGGTAAGTTTAAAGACAGACTTTATTATCAGCACTGTGCCCCCTGTTAGCAGTATCAACCTCCGCTTTGCTTCCCAGATGGGGGGATTTGGTGTAGTGTAGTGATGTAGTGCATTGTATAGGGGCATGAAGTGTAGTGATGCAGTTCAGCATGTAGGGGATGTAGTATAGTGATGTAGTGCAGTGGATAGGGGAATGTAGAACAGTGATGAAGTATGATATAGTGCAGTAATATAGTGCAATGTATGAAACACCCAGGGGGGCATGTAGTGGAACTAGAGATGAGCGGGTTCGGTTCCTCGAGATCCGAACCCCTCCGAACTTCACCTATTTTACACGATTCCGAGGCAGCCTCGGATCTTCACACCTTGCTCGGTTAACACAAACGTGCCCGAACGTCATCATCCCGCTGTCGTATTCTCGCGAGATTCGTATTGCATATAAAGAGCCGCGCGTTGCCGCCATTTTCACTTGTGCATTGGAGATAATAGCGAGAGGACGTGGCTGCGTTCTCTCAGTTTCTGTGTTCAGTGTGCTGCAAATATCTGTGCTCAGTGTGCTGCAAATATCTGTGCTCAGTGTGCTGCAAATATCTACGTTCTCTGCCTGAAAACGCTCCATATCTGTGCTGCATTGTAGTTGTGCGCAGTATATAGTAGGAGGACAGTGCAGAATTTTGCTGACCATCAGTATATATATAGCAGTACGGTACAGTAGTCCATTGCTCTACCTCTGTGTCGTCAAGTATACTATCCATATCTGAGCTGCATTGTAGTTGTGCGCAGTATATAGTAGGAGGACAGTGCAGAATTTTGCTGACCACCAGTATATATATAGCAGTACGGTACAGTAGTCCATTGCTCTACCTCTGTTCATCAAGTATACTGTCCATATCTGTGCTGCATTGTAGTTGTGCGCAGTATATAGTAGGAGGACAGTGCAGAATTTTGCTGGCCACCAGTATATATATAGCAGTACGGTACAGTAGTCCATTGCTCTACCTCTGTGTCGTCAAGTATACTATCCATATCTGTGCTGCATTGTAGTTGTGCATAGTATATAGTAGGAGGACAGTGCAGAATTTTGCATACCACCAGTATATATATATATATATATATATATATATATATATATATATATATATATATATATAGTGTTACGGTACAGTAGGCCATTGCTATTGATATATTACTGGCATATAATTCCACACATTAAAAGATGAAGAACAAAAATGTGGAGGGTAAAATAGGGAAAGATCAAGATCCACTTCCACCTCGTGCTGAAGCTGCTGCCACTAGTCATGGCCGAGACAATGAAATGCCATCAACGTCGTCTGCCAAGGCCGATGCCCAATGTCATGGTAGAGAGCATGTAAAATCCAAAAAACAAATGTTCAGTAAAATGACCCAAAAATCAAAATTAAAAGCGTCTGATGAGAAGCGTAAACTTGGCAATATGCCATTTACGACACGGAGTGGCAAGGAACGGCTGAGGCCCTGTCCTATGTTCATGGCTAGTGGTTCAGCTTCACATGAGGATGGAAGCACTCATCCTCCCGCTAGAAAAATGAAAAGACTTAAGCTGGCAAAAGCACTGCAAAGCACTGTACGTTCTTCAAAATCACAAATCCCCAAGGAGAATCCAATTGTGTCGGTTGCGATGCCTGACCTTCCCAACACTGGACAGGAAGAGGTGGCGTCTTCCACCATTTGCACGCCCCCTGCAAGTGCTGGAAGGAGCACCCGCAGTCCAGTTCCTGATAGTCAAATTGAAGATGTCACCAGGATGAGGATATGGGTGTTGCTGGCGCTGAGGAGGAAATTGACAAGGAGGATTCTGATGGTGAGGGGGTTTGTTTAAGTCAGGCACCCGGGGAGACACCTGTTGTCCGTGGGACGAATATGGCCATTGACATACCTGGTCAAATTACAAAAAAAATCACCTCTTCGGTGTGGAATTATTTTAACAGAAATGCGGACAACAGGTGTCAAGCCGTGTGTTGCCTTTGTCAAGCTGTAATAAGTAGGGGTAAGGACGTTAACCATTTAGGAACATCCTCCCTTATATGTCACCTGGAGCGCATTCATTAGAAGTCATTGACAAGTTCAAAAACTTTGGGTGACAGCGGAAGCAGTCCACCGACAACTAAATCCCTTCCTCTTGTAACCAAGCTCCTGCAAACCACACCACCAACTCCCTCAGTGTCAATTTCCTCATTAGACATGAAAAACAATAGTCCTGCAGGCCATTTCACTGGCAAGTCTGACGAGTCCTCTCCTGACTGGGATTCCTCCGATGCATCCTTGAGTGTAACGCCTACTGCTGCTGGCGCTGCTGTTGTTGCTGCTGGGAGTCAATCGTCATCCCAGAGGGGAAGTCGGAAGACCACTTGTACTACTTCCAGTAAGCAATTGACTGTCCAACAGTCCTTTGCGAGGAAGATGAAATATCACAGCAGTCATCCTGCTGCAAAGAGGAAAACTCGGGTCTTGGCAGCTGCGGTGGTGTTAAACGTGTGTCCAGTATCCACCGTTAATTCACAGGGAATTAGAGAATTGTTTGAGGTACTGTGTCCCCAGTACCAAATACCATCTAGGTTCCATTTCTCTAGGCAGGCGATACCGAGAATGTACACAGACCTCAGAAAAAGACTCACCAGTGTCCTTAAAAATGCAGTTGTACCCAATGTCCACTTAACCACGGACATGTGGACAAGTGGAGCAGGGCAGACTCAGGACTATATGACTGTGACAGCCCACTGGGTAGATGTATTGCCTCCCGCAGCAAGAACAGCAGCGGCGGCACCAGTAGCAGCATCTCGCAAACGCCAACTCGTTCCTAGGCAGGCTACGCTTTGTATCACCGCTTTTCATAAGAGGCACACAGCTGACAACCTCTTACGGAAACTGAGGAACATCATCGCAGAATGGCTTACCCCAATTGGACTCTCCTGGGGATTTGTGACATCAGACAACGCCACCAATATTGTGCATGCATTACATGTGGGCAAATTCCAGCACGTCCCATGTTTTGCACATACATTGAATTTGGTGGTGCAGAATTTTTTTAAAAACGACAAGGGCGTGCAAGAGATGCTGTTGGTGGCCCGAAGAATTACGGGCCACTTTCGGCATTCAGCAACCGCGTGCCAAAAACTGGAGCACCAGCAAACACCCCTGAACCTGCCCCGCCATCATCTGAAGCAAGAGGTGGTAACGAGGTGGAATTCAACCCTCTATATGCTTCAGAAGATGGAGGTGCAGCAAAAGGCCATTCAAGCCTATACATCTACTTACGATATAGGCAAAGGAGGGGGAATGCACCTGACTCAAGCTCATTGGAGAATGATTTCAACGTTGTGCAAGGTTCTGCAACCCTTTGAAGTTGCCACACGTGAAGTCAGTTCAGACACTGCCAGCCTGAGTCAGGTCATTCCCGTCATCAGGCTTTTGCAGAAGAAGCTGGAGAGATTGAAGGAGGAGCTAAAACGGAGCGATTCCGCTAGGCATGTGGGACTTGTGGATGGAGCCCTTAATTCGCTTAACCAGGATTCGCGGGTGGTCAATCTGATGAAATCAGAGCACTACATTTTGGCCACGGTGCTCGATCCTAGATTTAAACCTACATTGTATCTCTCTTTCCGGCAGACACAAGTCTGCAGAGGTGCAAAGACCTGCTGGTGAGACACTTGTCAAGTCAAGCGGAACGTGACACGTCAACAGCTCCTCCTTCACATTCTCCCGCATCTGGGGCTGCGAGGAAAAGGCTAAGAATTCCGAGCCCAGCCGCTGGCGGTGATGCAGGGCAGTCTAGAGCGATTGCTGACATCTGGTCCGGTCTGAAGGACCTGCCAACGATTACTGACATGTCGTCTACTGTCACTGCATATGATTCTGTCACCACTGAAAGAATGGTGGAGGATTATATGAGTGACCGCATCCAAGTAGGCACGTCAGACAGTCCGTACGTATACTGGCAGGAAAAAGAGGCAATTTGGAGGCCCTTGCACAAACTGGCTTTATTTTACCTAAGTTGCCCCCCCCCCCTCCAGTGTGTACTCCGAAAGAGTGTTTAGTGCAGCCGGTCACCTTGTCAGCAATCGGCGTACGAGGTTACTTCCAGAAAATGTGGAGAAGATGATGTTCATCAAAATGAATTATAATCAATTCCTCCGTGGAGACATTCAATAGCAATTGCCTCCAGAAAGTACACAGGGACCTGAGATGGTGGATTCCAGTGGGGACGAATTAATAATCTGTGAGGAGGGGGATGTACACAGTGAAAGCGGTGAGGAATCGGACGATGAGGAGGAGCTGGACATCTTGCCTCTGTAGAGCCAGTTTGTGCAAGGAGAAATTGATTGCTTCTTTTTTCGTGGGGGCCCAAACCAACCAGTCATTTCAGTCACAGTCATGTGGCAGACCCTGTCGCTGAAATTATGGGTTTGTTAAAGTGTGCATGTCCTGTTTATACAACATAAGGGTGAGTGGGAGGGCCCAAGGACAATTCCATCTTGCACCTCTTTTTTCTTTAATTTATCTTTGTATCATGTGATGTTTGGGGCCAATTTTTTAAATCTGCCATCCTGTCTGACACTGCAATGCCACTCCTAGATGGGCCAGGTGTTTGTTCCGCCCACTTGGGTCGCTTAGCTTAGTCATCCAGCGACCTCGGTGCAAATTTTAGGACTAAAAATAATATTGTGAGGTGTGAGGTATTCAGAAAAGACTGGAAATGAGTGGAAATTATGGTTATTGAGGTTAATAATACTATGGGATCAAAATGACCCCCAAATTCTATGATTTAAGCTGTTTTTGAGGGGTTTTTGAAAAAAAACACCCGAATCCAAAACACACCCGAATCCGACAACAAATTTTCAGGGAGGTTTTGCCAAAACGCGTCAGAATCCAAAACACGGCCGCGGAACCAAATCCAAAACCAAAACACAAAACCCGAAAAATGTCACGTGCACATCTCTAAGTGGAACACGCTGCTGGGGTGGCATGTGACACTTAGGGCATTTGGGGCACATAGGGAAATATTGTCTGCGGTGTCAGCTCTACAGAGCTGTCTGCCGCGCGATCCCCTCTACCTCCAGAGACTCACCTCGCTCCCTCCCAGAGGTTGATGTATGAAACCTGACAGATTGGCAGGCAAAGCAGTGCGGTGGTCCATTCCCTGTCACATGCAGAGGGCAGCGGCTGCGGGAGGAGAGGGCTGGAGCTCTGCAGCGCTGCCAGAGGTCTCACATGACAGCGGAGTAAAGACAGTGAGGTGGGCAGTGGGAAGAGTAAGGGAGCGAGTGGAGCAGAGCTGCAGTAAGCCAGATTCCCCTGCATCCGGAGTCAGTCCTAATGAGTTTTACAGCAATCCACACCTGTCTGTCTGCGAGCCCCTGGAAGCCACCGGGCCCTAAGCAACTGCTTATGTCGCCTTTACTTGTGTGTGTTTTCCCTGACTACTTCGGTTTCCTCCCACAATCCAAAATATACTGGGAAGATTAATTGTCTCCCAACAAAAATGAACCCTAGTATATGTGTGTACGTGGGCAGCCTAGATGGGCCAAGTGGTTCTTATCTGCTGTCAAATTCTATGTTTTCTATATGCTGCCCGTGGCGAAGGGTAAAAAGCGGTGGGTTACCCAAAGCATATTGTTACATTGTTGCACCTGGGCCCACCACTCTCTAGTTCCGCTACTGATTTGCTTATGTGCCTGGGCTGCACTTACCAAGGAATGGCCCTCACCTATCATTGGACTGTGGAACCTTCTGAACTACCCAGAGATGACGCCATCTACACTGCAATTTTATGGGCATTTGTGCAAACATAGGTAGTATTCACAATTTTCTAAATTACCCTTCATCATTTTTTGAGCCATTATGTACTAATTCCCTAGAAGTGCAGATTAGCAAATGATTGGGATTTAACTATGTTGCCTAGTCTACTACTTTGGTATACAGTAACACAGTCATTGCTACTGTCATGAAATTCTGTGTGATAAAATAAAACTTTAATTTTCTTTGCTTTATTTTTGTGCTAGTAACGTTATTTGCAGGGGCTTGATGCATTGTTGTCCAAGTATTGTTCAGAAAACTAATAATGTAAACACATTTCCTGAAACCTCCAAGTCAATTCTGAAAGTGTACTTGAAAAATCAGACTTAAGAGATTGAAAATCCCCATGAACAATTTTGAAAAATGTACTTGTGAATCAAGACAAAGAAAATAGTACTGTGGAAAACCCCCCACAAAAACAAACATGTAATAGAATTGTTAGTTATATCATCAGTCTACTATTGAAGTGTTCTGGCGCTGTTTATGCATTT
Source organism: Pseudophryne corroboree (assembly GCF_028390025.1). Lineage (NCBI taxonomy): Eukaryota > Metazoa > Chordata > Amphibia > Anura > Myobatrachidae > Pseudophryne > Pseudophryne corroboree. Next base: position 325,326,188 of record NC_086444.1, on the reverse strand, counting down.
TCAGACTTTGGGGATCTAAGGTCAATGTTATAACCGTTTTTAAATTAATGAATTCACTATAAATTAGTGGGAAAAAAGGGAACATTTTCTCTCAGCTCTCTGATTCATGCGGCAGTAAATTTTACATTGTTTTTAAAAGGTGAATAGACAGAGTCTGATTCTAAATTGGATGCAATTTATGTCCCAAAAAATAGCAGCCATTAATTATACCTTTATACTAAGGTCGTGTATGGATCTCAAAATGCATACAGGGCCTCACCAGTAACATACAGTATCTGCCCTTGTTTACCCCAGACGTATTTCACAAACCCTTGCACACATATTTTTAACCATTTGGTTTGCTTGCAAAATGTACATCTGCTATTGGTTTGAGTAATATTAATATCTGCATTCTTAATGCGGATGTGATAGATATTTTTCACATACATTTGAAAAGTGAAAATTTATATTTTTATGCAAATTGACTAACTTAGGCCCAGATTTGTCAAACCTTTGAGAGTGATAAATTCCGCGGTGATAAATGACCAACCAATCAGTTCCTAACTGCCATGTAACAGGCTGTGTTTATTGGTCGGTACTTTATCACTGCGCCATTTAGTACTCTCCAAGGCTTGATAAATCTGGGCCTTATTCTTGTCAGGAGCCCATCCTAGTTAAGAGATGGAAGCAATGTTATAGCATAACGTTATCAGTTATCACACATCTCACATGTTCAGGTCCTCAACAGCTAATGCATGGTCAGAGATATCTGTTGCAATCTCTCCATTATGTCTGGGGGATACCAAATATTTGTGGATACCCCCTAAAAAGTCTGTTTTCAAGGAATATACTGCAAATATTTAATAACAAATAGGCCCCTAATAGAGCAGCTGTAAGAGGTAAGATAAGATGCAGTCCAGGAAGGGGCACAATCAGAACTGCGTTTGCCTCATACCAACATATTGAAGGGGCCCCTATCTCAGTGCTTCTAGAGTGACACCTCTGCAGAAATTATTCATTTTATGCCTCATAATAGTGTCCCAGTTCATTTTCTGAACCACAGTAGTGACCTAGTTAATATTATTCCCATAATAAAGCCGTAGTTTATTTTATGACCCATAGTAGTGCCCTGGTTTACGCGATGTCACATTGTAGGGCTGCAGGTACACATTATGCCACATAGTATCCCCATTTCACATAATGACATAGTGTGCCCAGCTCATATTATGCCACATTACAGTGCCCCCAGTTCATATTATGGCACACTATAGTGCCTACACTTCATATTGTGCCACATTGCAGTGCTCCAGTTCTTGCTATGTAACATTACAGTGCCCTTCACATTACAATGAGCAGATCAGATTATGACACATTACAGAGGCCTCCAGTTCGTATTGTGCCACATTACAGTAGCCTCCAGTTCAAATGATGCCACTTCACAGTGCCCCCTTACCATTAAATGGTTAGCATTACTGCCTCACAGCACCGAGGTCATGGGTTCAATTCCCACCATGGCCCTAACTGTGTGGAGTTTGTATATTCTCCCTGTGCTTGCCCGGCTACCCCGGTTTCCACCCACAATCCAAAAATATACTGGTAGGTTAATTGGCTCCCTACAACTTAACCTTAGTGTGAATATGTATGCGTACACATGTGGTAGGGAATATAGATTGTAAGCTCCACTGGGGCAGGGACTGATATGAATGGCCAAATATTCTCTGTAAAGCACTGTGAAATATGTGTGCACTATATAAATGACTGGTAATAAATAATAAATAACTATACTACACACACCTCTCACTGAAAATATAATGTCCCACAATTCAGGACAGACAATGAATCAGACCCAATTGCTTAGCAGGCAAATCTGGGAAATTGGTTTGTAACTTGTGTCCAGGCCCCCCTAAGCCTCTGGGCCCCATAGCAATGGCCCCATTGCACCCACTATAGTTGTACCTATGAGTCTATGTAAAAAAATTCAGCATAGCGATTACTATCACTATACTTATAGGGTATGATAATGGTGTGGCACTTAAGTACCTTTAGACTAATGGGGGAGTGGAGAAGCTTCCAACCTATAGGATATTTTCTGTAGGCTGAGCCACTAACATCATTGTAAATGACGTTAATTAATAGAGACAAGTTACAAAAGAGTAAGCTTTTAGGAGCATTTTAAATTGCCCCATATCACCATCCCACAGAGCTGAGGTTCCCAAACTCCGCCACTACAGTCCAGCTTTTAAGGATATCCATGCTTGAGCACAGGTGACTTAAATAGTACTTCAGTAATTTTGTGTTAACGATCTGGACTCAAGTATGGTTATGCTTCAAACCTGGACTGTGATAACTGAGTTGTGAAACTCTGCTAAAAAGAATTATGCGGATGACTACTCCTTAGTAAATGCTGTGATACTTTAGTAAACACAGAATATATCTGTGAAATTTCAGGAGTTAGAAAATACATAAATAGCATTTACAACTGAACTTGTAATAATCCTGACTTAATAATTACTCCCCCTCCCCTTGTGTCCCTATTTTACACAGCTGTATCCTTACTGTACCACATTTGTACACCAGGTATAACTATATACTGCTGTTAGCAAAACACCGTAATTTTTATCATTTCCCAACATGAGATTTCTTTGATTGAATAATACTAAAATATGAAATCTATTTCCTCACAATTGAAAATAAATACAGCAAAATAGGGTTTAGCAAGGATCATGTAACACATTATTTTTCATTCACAAAGGCGTAATAATATTAGAAAACATGGTTTAAAATGCATCACATAGAGATGTCAGAGTCGAAAGGTTAATTTTTTTTTTAACAAGACTCAATGTTTAAATGATAATTCAATACAAACTGCCTTTCAATGTCTTTTGATTTTCTCTTGAACATGAGGTACTGTATGTCACTCATTCCTAATATACTGCAATCACAACCATATATATATAAGAGAAATACCACGGACTCATCACAAAATCTCCTAAAAGGGGTGAGATGATTATTGGCAATTCCCCCATCACAGTGGAGTGTTAAGACAGCCCACCCAGCCAGGGCTATAAAAAATGCATGGTGCTGGCAATACCAAGTCATGGAGGGGGGAGGACGCAATGCTCTTTTAGAGGACTTCCTTGCCAGTGGCAGTTGCAGTGTAGTCCATTATTCAGATAGGGAAGACACATCAACTGCCACCCCTGAACACTGTCAAACATCACTGGGTATGGCTCCCCTATTTGAATAATGGACTGCTCTGCAACTGCCAATGGCAGGCAGTCCAGACTTATGGTTCAGGAGATTTTATGATGAGTCAGTGGTATTTGCCTTTTATATACACATACTGTAGATTTCAGATATAAGTACTTAACCAACCTATTTCCAGTAGTCAGGAGAGGATAGTGTCTCTACAGGGTGATTCAAAAGTTGCAGTACACCCTTGTCAAAGTTGCAATACACCCTTTTGTTTCAAAAACTGTGCTGGAAACGGGAAAACTGACTTTGAACAAGATGGCCGATTTCAAGATGGCACCCATGTTCGGTACATACCCTAAAAGATAGCCCACCTCACTCATACCTTACTGGAGTATTAAGTTTTCCTAATTCCTGCACATTTTTTTTTTTAATATACTTTATTGGACAACTGCGTAATATACACATATATCAACAAACAGTAAAGGGTCACATGACATGTCGGCCGACAATAGGCCGGTATAATCAACATGGTACAGAAAGAAGAAGGTAGCTCAGGTTAGACAGAGGTTATTAAACATCTCATAATAATAGTTTTTTTTTCTTTAAAAGGGTGGACGTCCTTGATCAAGTACTTCAAGATTATACCACGTAGTATGAGATATGGCTTGTCGTAGGGGGACTTTAATGGGGTTATCTAGCATCTGTACGTAAGGGAGCCATATGTCAAAGAACCTCGCTATTTTGTTCTCTTTATCAATTAGCATTTCAAGCCACTCCATATGAAATAAATACGACAGTCTTGGTAGTAATAAAGCTAGAGACAAAGAATCAGTAGCTATCCATTGTGACAGGATAGTTTTCTTACCAGCTGCTGCTATTTTAGTTAACAGCATACGCTGGTCAATTGGTAACTTGGGAGTGTGAGATGTGCAGTGCATGTCCCAGATAACCCATTCCGGGGAGATCTCCATGGTGATATTTAATTTTTCCTCGACAAAGGTTTGTGTTAAGCCCCAGAATTTACGGACTTCTGGACAGCTCCACAAGCAATGGTAAATATCGTCATCAATCGCGCTGCACTTAAAACATTTGGAATCAGAAGCTGCACCTATTTGGAACCGTAATTTCGGTGTAATGTAGGAACGATGTAGAATTTGATAGTTCATCTCAGCGTATGATGCCGATATGAGAGTTTTATTGATCATATTGAACGCAGTAAGCATGGTTGAGATAGTGATAGATGGGAAGTCCGGTAACCATTTTGCCAATCCCGTTTGAGTGGTCTCCCAATCAATGGTTTTTTTAATAAATGTGTAGAGCAATGCTGTGGAGTAATGTACTCTAGGCGTTAATTGCAAAGTAGTGTCTAGGCCATTAGCCCTATCCTCTGTAGTCATTGTGGTCAGTGACTTGTTGATGCAACTACGAATTTGAAAATATATAAACAGTGGGATTTTAAATTGTTGAAATCCCCCACAAAGGCTTGTGTATGTGCGAACTTGGCATGTGTCCCGACATATTAACTGGTATAGCAATCTGATACCCTGGCCCGATAGGGCAGTCAATGTGGATCGCGCAGCGGTTCCACGAAAGTCTGGGTTATGGGCTAGGGGAAGGAAAGTCATGTTATAGCTAGAGATACCCATCCTGGAGCGTGCCTGTCTCCATGCCGTGCAAGTGGAAGTCAGTAATATGTTGCTTTTGACCTGGTGAGGAAAGGCGGACGGACGCATATGTAGTAAGCTAGCAAGTGAAAACTCAGGGCAGAAAGCCTGCTCTAAGCCGGTATTAGCGAAGGTCTCCGTCTCATGTATCAAGTCAACAGCGTAGCGGTAGTTCACAGCCAACATGTAGCTTCTAAAGCAAGGTAGATTAACACCACCTAATTTCTGTGATTGGCTCAGTTTAAATAATTAAATTCTGGGGTTTTTATGTGCCCAGATAAATTCACTAAAGGCCCTATTTAAAGTCTTTAAATCTGCATCCGATAGTAGTAGAGGCAGAATTTGAATAGGATATAATAATCTCGGGAAGGTGATCCTTTTGATTAATTGACATCGTCCTAGGTAAGAGAGGGGTAGATGTTTCCATGTCTGAAAATCAGTTAGAGTACGTGTGATGACTCGTGGAATGTTGTGTCTATACAAATTGGATGGATTAATAGGTATTTGGAGTCCTAAGTATGTGATTGTCTGGTTTGCCCAACAAAAGGGGAACTGAATATTCCAATTGTGAGTAGCATTTGGATGTAGGGCCAAAGCCTCCATTTTGGATTTATTAACCTTGAACCCAGAGATTGATTCAAAGGTTGTCAGTAATGATAATAAACTAGGAAATGCATCTTGAGGATTTGAAAAATACAATAGCAAATCATCAGCATAAGCCGTGACCTTGAGATCATGATTACCAATTTTAATCCCACGCCAGTCAGAATTTAAGTAAGAATGTTTGATGAGCGGGTCTAAAGCAAGATCAAAGAGGAGTGGGGAAAGGGGGCACCCCTGTCTCGTGCCTCTGTGTAACGTGAATGTGTCCGTGTTCAGTCCATTCACTGTGAGGAATGCAGAAGGTGAGGCATATATGGTACGGAAAAATCTGACAAAACCGGCTCCAAATCTTTGCCAATGAAGCACCCTGAGCAGGTGAGACCATGACACACGGTCAAACGCTTTATCAGCGTCACAGCTCACCAGCAAAGACGTCCCACCCGGCATTTGGGCCGATATGGTCAAAGCAGCGATTAATTGTCTCATGTTGTGTACCGACGATCTCCCCTTCACGAAACCAGTTTGGGATGGGTGTAGTAACGTAGGTAACACTGCCTGCAGTCTATTTGCCATAAGAGTGGTTAAGATTTTAAAATCTTGTTTTAAGAGGGAGATTGGGTGGTACGATTGAACTAAGGTGGGGTCTTTCCCTGGTTTCGGCAATACTATCACACAAGCCTGATTAAAGGTAGGGGGGGCAGCGTTCCCAGATAAAATAGAATTAAGTAGGGTCAGAAGATGGGGCGTGATATGGGGTATTAACAATTTATAGTACTCTGCGCTTAGTCCATCTGGGCCTGGGGATTTACCATGAACTAACTGTTTTATTACCGTCAATAATTCCAACTCGGTAATTGGTTCCATAAGAGAATTTCGGTCATCCTCCGTGGGGGACCCTGCCGATCGAAGGAAGTCCATGCCTCCAGCAGGGTCATCTGGTGGAGCCATGTACAACTCTTTATAGTAAGCTAAAAAGGAATCAGCGATGGCAGTCGGGACGGAGGATAGGTGAGTACTAGTATGAAGTGACAGAATGTGTGAAGTAGGGTGTTGGCTGCGAACCACATTTGCCAAGAGTTTACCAGCCTTATTTCCCCATTTGAAATATTTGTGCTTTTGAAAGTCTAAAGCATATTGGGCTCTCTCTGTACAAAGAGTATCATAGAGGTGTTTTGTTTCAGTATAAATTCTGCAATTGTCGTCCGTCGGGGAGGACAGCAACATTGCATATGAATTTGTAAGTGCTAGGCCCAGGTCGCAAAACCGTTGATTGAGGTGCTTACGCTTATTAGCAACATATGCGATGATATAACCCCGCACTACCGGCTTAGAGGCAGACCAGAAAAGATTTATATCGTCCATGTGTTGTGCATTATCATTGGCATAATTTAGGAAATTAGTCTCTAAGGGGAGAAAAAGGGGAGGGTGGGAAGAAGAAGGAAGAAGAAGGAAAAAGAAGGGGGGCCAGAAGACCCAGTAACTATCCAGGTCAAGAACAATTAATGCTGCAATAATCAGAACATGAAAGGTATTAGTAATCAGACATACATTACCAAGCATGATATCAACAAGGGAGATGACATATACGCTGAGTCCATAATAAATTGCAACATTAGTCTCTGTCTCTGGAAGCAGGCGAGGACGGGCATCGCAGTGATTTTGCAAGTCTTAGCCGCTGAAGACGTGTCGAACAGGTACGTCTTGCCGTTGTGTTGAGCGCGGAGCTTTGCCGGATAGAGCAGGGCGAAACGCACTCCTTCGTCAAACAAGATCTTGCAGGCAGGAGAGAATTCCCTTCTCCTCATGGCCACACTGTATGAGAAATCTTGAAACAAAAGCAGCTTGTCTCCACGATAAGAGAGCCCCTGAGCTTTGCGGTACGCCTCCATCACCTTGACTTTATCTGTGTAGTTGAGGAATTTGAATATAACAGGTCTAGGCCTGCGGCGATCCATTTGAAAGTCAGGACCAATACGATGTGCTCGCTCAATCACTATGGATTCGCCATCCACCAAACAGCCCAGCTCAATCGGTAACCAGGAGGAGACCAGGGATAACAGCTCTTTAGGTCTGACGGATTCCAGTAAGCCAATCATGCGAAGATTATTTCGACGATTGCGATTTTCTAAATCTTCTAGCTTTTCCTGTATCGCAGAAATGGAGGATGCCTGAGCATCGATGACGGAGCGGGCAGTGGTTAGATCATCCTCTAGGTTTGAAACCCATTGTTCGACCTCATCCAGCCGTGTACTATGTTCTTTTAACTGCATCATGGTGGAGTCGATGGCGTCTTTCAAACCCACAAGTTTCTTGTCTAGCAGCGGTGAGTGTATATCAAAGATTTCCTGTGCTCTGGCCACTGCGTCCATAGTGTATCTAGAAGGATCTGACACGCCATCCAAGAAGTTAGCGGTAGGCAAAGAGGGCGGAGAATTAGCCGAAGCCGAGGCAGATGCTCTGGTGTCTTTAGTTTTTGCCGGTGCAGAACCACGACCCCCTCTTTGGGGCTTAGCCACATATTTATCCATGTAAGCGAAGAAGTGGCGCGTCTCAGTGAAGAGGTAGATAATATCAGATATACTGCCCCACAGGGAGTAGTGAGCCCGTTGAAATACAAGTGCGCAGCCACTGCAAATGGTATAGGAAGTCGCTATGAAATGCTTTCTGGCAGTACCAATATATAGCAAAGCCCGTAGACGACAGCCTGCAACTAGGGGTTCAGCGGCTTCCGTGCAAAGATCTTATGGATGGGCTGAAGCGAGGAATTGAAAAGGAGGTTGTCAGAGCGGGGTCGGTAGCACAGTTCCTGACCTTCTGTACTGGGGAATTGTTATGTTAAGTGAGAAATGGTCTACGTCCTCTGCAGTTGCGGAGTGTAGGAGTCAGAGGCTCCAAGATAGCAGGGGCCAGGGGCCAGCAAAACCAACTGCCTGGGTCCGGGTGAGCAGGGTCAGATTTTGCCCGGGGTGTAGAGTCAGATTGAGGGGGCCGCTGCCACGTGTGCAGGGGCCTGTGATCTGCAAGTATCACTGTGGCGTCGGACGGTGGGCACTGTCCGAGAGAAAATGATGAGGGGCATCAATGCTGTTGCCGATAGCAACTGGCATCAGGCTTCAGGTGGCCCCGGTCAGCAGGAGTACAGCGGGGTGTGAGAGTCCCGCAACGGAGGTAGCGGGGGGGCGGGCGGCACGGCACACTCACCCGTCTCCAGACAGCGTCTTCTCTGCGGGTGGGCACACGCGGCGTCTTCCGGCAACGCTCATCACCGCCAGCGCCGGCGGCCCGAAGCACGGGGGAGCAGGGAGCTGAGCGGGGTCTCCAGCGACATCTGTCCCTGGTAAGAGACGAGGCAGGAGAGGTGGAGAGTAGGGTGCCCAGCCACTTCCAATATGGCGGCCGCAGGCAGCAGACGCCACAGCTGGCACTCGGATTCCGGGGAAGGAGGCGGTGGGGAGCCGGGGAGGTGGTTTCCTCTTACCCACCACTATCTCCGCTGGTCCCCGGTGCAAACTCGGGGCTCAGGTCATGGTATGCACCCCGTTAAACTGCACCTAAAGAGCAGGGGACGGAGAGCTCTTTTAAAATGCGGCCAGAGCAGGGTCCGCCCACCAGAAGTCCTCCCCTGCGCAGTTTTTTAAACAAAATGGTGTACTGCGACTTTTGAATCATGCTGTATTATCAGAGGTTAACCTGTCACTTGAACTAAACATTGCTGAACCTTTCATAGAGCAATAGGAGGAAAGGAGAGATAGATATTTTGACTCTTATATTCATTAAAGGAAAGCTTGACAGTCAACAACTGCTTATCTGCTGTGTAAAGGGTACCGACAGCTCTCCCAGTGACCTTAAGTGTTGTGTTAAAATCTTTAACTTTTTACCTCTAAGGAGAGCTAGAAGCTAAGCATGGAGACCTAGGGCCCTTTGGAATAGAGTCAGCCTATCCCTGCAAACCTTACATATTTAACATACAGCGGGCAGAGCTTGGCCTGTCGTCCCAGCATTTACAGCACTGAGCAGAGCTGCATCAGAGTTGGACCGGGACAGAGAAGAAGGTGGATTATTCTCCTCAGCGCCAGTCTTTTGACAGCATCATTCCGGGAAAGGCCTGTCTAGAGGTGCAGGCTGACAAAGATTGGCAGCAGAGGGTTGAGCATGTCCTGTTGTAAGTCTAATTGCTGATCTCCTGTGATAAACTAACCACATAACTTTAGGTATATACTATTGTTCAGAAAATAAGACATAGAGACTACAGATTCCCATACAATAAAATCTTTGTGATTATACTTGAAATTCCTTAGCGAAGCACAGGTATTCAGATAGTTGTTTATAAATGAAAACATACATATGTTCTGCAAGGTATGCACACGGTAATGTAATACAGTACATATGTAGCAAACCACTTGCAATACAGAAAATTTCTTTACATAGGCATTTAATGCATTCATCAGTAAACCTCTTCATAAAGTATGTATCTCTTGAATCAGTTCTATAAACCATGAACTGGAATGTTATACCCGATGTAAGTCATTATTCTACCAAGTCTTTATAATGCTGGAAACTACTTTTTAGGTTATTGGTGCAATACAATGAGAAGTTGTAAGGCAAATGTAACTTATTCTGATATGTTATTTTTTTTTTTTTTAAGTTTGCTTTTCTTTGTGTATCTAGCAGAACCGCGGGGTTCTCATGTCCCCTAGAGCCCAGCTGGAAGGAGTAAATGGCAGTTGTCACTTGACTGGCTGAACTACATTCACAACTGGTGCATGATGGACTGTACTTTCAAATTCTGTATTTACGAGCCCTGGAAAATCATGGGGCTACTAAAACGTGTATGTTTCCCTATAACCCCAAGCACTTATTTCAGGGTAGAAAATCTATCTTACATATAAATTTCTATTTCTCCCACTTGAAATATATAATTAATTTTTCCTGGACAAATTGTTGTCAAAACAAAATATATTGTTGTATTGTCAGAATAGGCAGAATAAAACTGGCAATTTGGAAAAATATTTGCTGTCACATTAAATCATTATTTACCTAAGAATGTAAGCTCTCACAAGTAGGGCCCTCTTCCCTCATGTGCTTATCCTTTTCTTACTTTAATAATCCTCAACTGCCCAAATCATGCAGTTTTTTGGCCACCTGGAACTTATCTCTATCATTTACTGGTGTAGTTATGCTTAGTTACCCTGTACTTGTCCTAAATTGTCTTCAACTGTAAAGGGGGGTACACACGGAGAGATCCGTGCTTAAAATCTAAGCAATCTTGCTAGATTGCTTAGATTTTAAGCACGGATCTGCCGTGTGTATGCCCTCCAGCGATAGCGATGCGCGGCCCCGCGCATCGCTATCGCCGATGCTAGATTGAGCTGCATGCAGGCTCAATCTAGCGGGTCGCTCACTTCACCGTTGTGTGAAGTGAGCGGCCCCCCGTCGGCTTTCCCCCTCGCTCAGCACATCGCGCTGTGCTGAGCGGGGTGAGAGATCTGTGCTGAGCGGTCTGTGTTAAGATCGCTCAGCACACATCTCTCCCGTGAGTACCCCCCTTAAGTCACTGTTTTCCTGTTTTGATTATGTGCATATGTACTCTGTAATTGGGCGCTGCGGAACCCTTGTGGCGCCATATAAATAAAGGATAATAATAATAATAATAATAATAATAATACTGTATCCTGATCCAAAAGCCATGTTTTGCAGTTCCATAGAAGCATCTCTCTAGCTACAAAGCCTCAACCAAATTGTGACACAAAAAAAAGTAATCAATTAAAAACCCAGTCATACATGTATCATCGCGCCTAGACTACTGCAATGCCCTCTACCTTGGCTCACCACTAAAAAAACGCTTGCAGCTGGTACAAAATCTAGCTGCAAGGCTAACCAACCAACCCCTTTCCAGCCACATAGCACCCATTCTCTAGTCCCTTCACTAGCTGCCTCAAAGATGGCAAATTGTTTTCAAGATTGGCTTACTGCCCTACATGACCAGGGCCCAAGGTACTGTACCTGAAGCCAGTGCCGTAACTAGGCATTTTAGCGCTGTGTGCAAGAAACGACATTGGCGCCCCCCCATGTAAGACAGGGGCAGTGCGTGCCGTAGGCGCGTGAAAAATATATAAGGGCGTGGCTTCATGGGGAAGGGGCGTGGCCACAAAATAATAGCAATTCATACTACGCTGCACAGTAGTCTACATTATTCAAATTACGCTGCACAGTAGCGCCACTACACCAGGTAGAGCCCCTTTTATATATTACAGCAGACAGCGTCCCCCTTTTTACACATTACAGCAGACAGTCTCCCTTTTAACACATTGCGGCAGCCAGTCCCCCTTTTTACACATTGCGGCAGACAGCGTCCCCTTTTTTACACATTACAGCAGACAGCGTCCCCTTTTTTAACATTACGGCAGACAGCGTCCCCTTTTTACACATTACAGCGTCCCCGTTTTTACACATTACGGCAGACGGTGTCCCCCTTTATACACATTGTGGCAGCCAGTCCCCCTTTTTACACATTGCGGCAGCCAGGCCCCCTTTTTACACATTATGGCAGACGGTGTCCCCCAGATAGAGAGAGAGAGAGAGAGAGAAAGAGAGAAACAGACTTACCATCTCCCTGCTGACAGGCTCCTCGTGCAGCTCCCTCGGTGCAGGCAGGTGAGAAGGAGGAGGAGGGAGGGGGACTGGAGCCGCAGCAGCGCTATTTCATTGGTAGTAAGCGCCGCTGCAGCATCCCCCTCTCCTTCCGTATTGGCTGCCCGGCGCTGCTGTGGATGCTGGGATGGAGGAACCACATCCCAGCATCCACAGCAGCGCCGGGCAGCCAATACGGAAGGATAGGGGGATGCTGCAGCGGCGCTTACTACCAATGAAATAGCGCTGCTGCGGCTCCAGCCCCCCTCCCTCCTCCTCCTTCTCACCTGCCCGGCGCTGTAGCTCTCCTCCACAGCACGGCGGCGCACGGCGCAGACTTCAGGGGCGGCATGTAATGAGTCAATTTGACTCATTACATGCCGCTGGCCGTGCGCCCTCAGGGCAACTGCGCTGTGTGCCAAGCCCACTTGGCACACACGTAGTTACGGCCCGGCCTGAAGCAGCTTCTGATTCCTTACTGTCCTGCTCGATCACTGCGATCTGTAGATGAATAACTGATCGTAGTACCTAGAATCGCCTTAAATTCATCTGGGGTTCAGCCATTAGCTTTGCGGCTCCGACTTTGTTGAACTCACTTTCCAGCACAGCTCGAGAGGCCTCCTTTAAAAAGAGACTCAGGAACCTCCTTAATGTCCCTTTTTAAGCTTATTTGTGTTTTGTGTTAGGAGAGCAAAGGTAAATCATTTTGAGTCCTATTGGGAGAAAAGTGCTATTAATAATAATAATAATAATAATAATAATAATTATTATTATTATTATTATTACTACATCAACATATAAGTTTCCATGCATTAATGTGCTAATGTTTTTAGTAATTAGCATTTGTAGTTGCAACATGGTTCTATGCCAAATCACAAAAGCTATAAGGTACGGTAGCAGTGCTAATATCATATACACTTATCAGCCATAACATAACTGCCTTATGTAGGTCTATCTTGTGCTCGCCTAACAGTTCTGACCCATCCAGGCATGGACTCCACAAGACTTCTGAAGATGTCCTGTGGTACCTGGCACCAAGATGTTAGCAGCAGATCTTTTACTGTAAGTTCTGTAAGTTGTGAGGTGGAGCATCCGTGGCTCAGACTTGTCTTTCCAGCACACCCCACAGATGCTCTTTTTGATTAAGATCTGGTGAATATGGAGGCCAGGTGAACACCTTGAACTCTTTGTCATGTTCTTCAAACCATTTCTGAACAAATTTTGCAGAGACAACTTCCATCAGGGAATGCAATTGCTATGAAGTAGTGTACTTTGGACCTAATTCATGTTTATACGCAACGGGCGATTTTCACGCAATTGAGAGATTATTGTCAGACTGTGCATGTGCTGCAATCACAGTGCACATGCACCAAGGTGCTGCTGCGATCTCCATTGTTAAAACGCAGGCATGTCATATGCAGTTTTTTGGGCGTGTATCTGCCGTCAACTGCAAGCTCATACTGCCAAAAACATGGTGCCTGTGCCGCTACTCTTTTGTCCAGTCAGCAAGCCTTAGACTCGTTTTTGCGTATAGACTGTGAATGTGATGGCTCTTGTGGGCGTGTCTTTTAATTTCTGGGTGGCAGTAGCACTTAGCAATTCCATAGCCAGGAAAATCACAATTGCATATGCGTACAAACATGAATCAGGCCCTTTATCTGAAACAATGTTTAGGCAGGTGGTACAGTACCAATGGTGTATTTATAATGAGTGCAGTGTGTGCAGTGCACACGGGCCCCTGGGTCCAGGGTGCCCTACACTGCACACCATGCACCCATTTATTTGGTACTTACCTCTCCGGAGTCCATTGTCAGCAGTGGTAGCACTTCAAAATCACTGGGAAAATGGTGCTGTGGCCATTTCCAGGGAGGTTTGCGCATGCACAGTAAGAAAATTGCTGGGAAAATGTCTGTCACATCCTTTTCCCGAAGGCATGCAGTTGTCTCAAGCACAGTGCTAGAGTCTATTATGCTCCACAGCTCACACACTTTATGCAGCGGCTAGAGAGGAGGGGGGGGGGGACACACACAGAGACAGCATATGGTCCCGTCCTCTCTCTGTGTCAAAGTGATATCTGCATGAATGGCAGAACCCAAACTTTCTCAGCAGAACAATTCCCAGAGCATTATACTTAGTCTGCTGTCATGTCTGCATCCTGGTGCCATCTCTTCCCCAGGTAAATGAAGCACATGTACCTGGCAGCCTACATGATGTAAAAGAAAACACGATTCATCAGACCAGATCCCATTGTTCCATTGCTCCATTGTCCAGGTCTGATGCGTACATGCCCATTGCAGATGCTTTTGTCGGTTGGCAGGTGGGCAGAATGGGCACTCTGATAAGTCTGCGGTTTTGCAGCCCCATGCGCAGCAAGCTGCAAATCACTGTGTGTTCTGACACCTTTGTATCAAAGCCAGCATTCATTTGTTCAGCAATTTGTGCAACAGTAGCACTTATATGGGATTGGACCGGTTGGGCTAGCCTATAATGCCTGCGTCTACTATAATTATTATAGATTATATAAGTCACCATAGAGTTAATAATGCCTCATGCTTGTATACAGGACATGGATTTAATATCTGTAATAATATATAGTAGGGCTTGTACTAATGTAGTAAGCCTTGTAATACATGAGTTTTCCTAATCAAATGTGACAACATCAAAAACCACTGATTACAAGAGATGACATCAGAACTCATCCTTAATACAGATATTGCTTATAGGTTTATACATGAACTAGGTTTGTGGCCCCATCATTCGCTAAGTTGTGAGAAAGGAATATGCAGACAAAAACAAGATGTGCATATTTACCTGAAACTATTTCTCCCTCTCTTATCCTTTTTCTCTCTCCTCCCCTTCTATCTCTCCCTTCCCCTCTCTGTTTCTCTCCCTCTTACTCTGACTCCTTCTCCCCTCCCGTTTCTTTATTTTCCCTTCTTCCCTGTCTCTCTCTATCTCTTCCTGCCTCCTAACCTGTCTGTCTCTCTATCGCTCTGTCCCCTTTTTCCTCTCCACTTTATTTCTCTTTCCCTATCTTTTCTGTCTTCCTCTTTTCTCTTTTCTCATTTTAGCTTCTTCCTTGTTTTTTTTCTCTGTTTCCCACTTTTCTCTCTTTTCCCCATTACATCCCCAGTAACTGAACACATTACACCTGAATGTACCGCCACAGTAACAAGGTACATTAATAGTCCATCTATTGGATGAGGTGTGTCATGTGAGCAAATCACTTAACAGCAACTATTACAATAAATGAAGACACAGATACATGACTTTGCCAATAGCTATTCATTTTGTTAAATCTATACTGAAGGGATAGTATGATGGAAAAGAAGGGATGACCAGAATCAGCACAATCCACATTGCACAATAACAACAATGGATATCCACTCGACCTTCTAACTTGACAAGCTTGACGTTGCCCCTGTTTGGGCGGTCAGACAGAACCAGTCAACGAAGGTAGCGGACCTAAAATAAATGATTGCACTCAGACTGGTGAGCTGCGTTTTTTCCCCTGCTGCAAATAGATAATGATCAATCACCACCCAAAAAAAACTATTAGGGAGGGATGGTGGGAAGACTGGAATCACTCAGCCCTCATGCCCAGCCCTATCCTAGGGGTTTAAACTACCTCATTCTTATACCAATCATTTTGTTTCTCATCTCAGTATTGGAGTATCTTAAACTCCAATTTGCAGCCTCACACTAACACTTCAGCTCAGCTCCACTTTTATCTGAACACATCCATATCTCATTCACAATGTCTTGCTTGATCCTCTCTTTCACGGTCACAGTATGCTGGTCACTGCAGCTATCTAAGCAATTGGTAAGTTTACATCTTTTCAGACCCCTGCATTGTGTATTAGTGCTGCACGGAAGCACGTACATGCACACGTGAGCATCAGTTTCTGTCTGAAAGTCACAGTGGGGATTGTAATCTTTAAATTAAAAACAATCTTTCATTAAGATTGCTAGCTGGAGAAGATGAAGATTTATATGTATATTTGATCAAATTAATTTGACACCATGAGTATTAAAAATATGTTTATTGCATGAACGTATTGATGCAGCTACTGTCAGATCAATGCAACAATGTATAAAAATGCCACAAGTCTTATATTTATGGATCTGTGTAATTAATTGCATTTTTACAGATCAATAGAGATTTTAAATATGTATGCATAGACTATCAACTCATGACACCAGAGTGCATTCACATATATGCATTATATGATTATTATTATTATAAAGGTCCCCATAGCAACATTTTGAAGGGACCCCAGAGAGACACGTCTCTACACCATGCCCTATAAAAGTGTCATAGTTTATTTTATGAACCATACTGTAGTAGGGCTTTAGTTAATGTTATGCCCCATAGTAGTGCCCTAGTTTGATTATTAGTATTCATATTATACTGCTGCACATCTAACATGACATAGTGGAGCTCATGTACAGTTTGACATAAGTCCCACTGCCACAGGCATAATGCCACTGTTTTGTGCAGAGTGCAATTTAAGGGGGTAATTCAGACTGCATCGCTGCAGCGGCAGTGATCGCAGTCTGAATTTATTTGTGGCATATGCACGCGCAGCGAGCGCACTGCATGTGCGCACCCCGGGACCCCAGAGAGTTGCTAAACTGATCTCAGGGCTGCGATCGCCTCTGCCTGATTGACAGGCAGAGGCGGTCGCAGGCCAGGAGGGGGCGTGCCAACTGCGTTAGAACGCCATTGGCGGGGCACGGTCTGGACAACGCAGCCATGTCTGGACCATTGGGGGGGGGGGGGGGAGGCCATGGTGGCTGCATGACATCATATGCAGCCGCTGCAACCTCCCCCCACACACACACACTTCTAGTGGGAGGTGCATAAACCTCCTAACAGCTGATGATGGCCCTGTGCATGAATCAGTGATAACACTTTACCCTTAAATAAAATAATGACACAGAGACTTAGGTTTGCACAGGAGCTGCGCAGGCAGGGAGCTACTCACCAGGTGCAAAAGCATTGCAGCCGTGCAATGCTTTTGCACCAGTGTGTGTGTGTGTGTGTGTGTGTGTGTGTGGGGAGGGGGGGAGGGTTGGCCCAGACATGGGGGTGACCTAGTCCTGTGCTGGGAGCCACCCCACATGTCTGAGAAAATGATTGTAGATGTGCTAAATTTAGCACATCTACGATCAGATCTGAATTAAGCCCTAAGTTACCTGACCCTTTCTGTAAATATACATGTTGCATGGTGATCATCAGCACAGGTCTTTGGGCCTAATTCAGATATGGACGCAGCAGGCACAATGAGCATGCGTTCCAATGGTTACCACCTGTGGATACAGAATAAATTTGGATATCAAACATAAAAGAAAGCAAAAAAAAGAAAAGAAAAATCTAATGATGCTGTTTAGTAAAACATAGAAATTCAAAACTTAGCATCTGATTATAATAAACCTCTGTGTCGTTTATAATCGGATGCTGACCAAAAACTGAATTGGAATAAACATGGGGGTGTTTAGCTAGATGTTCAATGACAGTGTCCAAAGACTAGTGACAGACATTCTGAGCAAACATAGGGCTGCTGTAATGTTCGAGGATGTGCTAGATTTGTGAGTATGGTGATATATATTGCGAAAAGCAGCTAATTACAGCCGGTGGGCGCCCCTTCTGGCACAACAGTAACAGATACACACACACACACACACACACACACACACACACACACACACACACACACACACACACACACACACACACACACACACTTCTAATCAGTGATAACACTTTACCCTTAAATAAAATAATGACACAGAGACTTAGATTTGGCAGAAAATATGAATTTATTTATTTCAATGAGTTATAACTTTAAATAGCTGTAAGGAAAAAGAATTAGAGAATGGTGGCAAAGAAAGAACAGCTAAACTCCTTCCACAACCCGCAAAAACTGACATCATCACAACCATAAAACAAACAGGCTAAACACACAACAGTATCCGCTCAACCTTCTACCTTGACTACCCACCCGTATGGGTGATGAGGCTACCCCAGTTAGGGTAGTCCAGCACCAACAACTAGGAAGCAATTAAAAACCAATCTATATACGCCCTAAAACAGGTAACCTGCCATTCTTTCCCGCCAACCACAGCTAAGAAACACCTAAATCAAAGCAAGACCAACAGCAACAAAAAAGGGGAGGGGGGTGGGGTGGGAATACAAAAGTAAAAGAGGCTGACCCCACCCCGAACAAGCCCTTGAGATTAAAAACTGTCCCCCGCCTATGCTTCACTATTGGATTAAAACTACCACCTGATATCATACAAGGCCCTCCCCAGCCTCTGAGGTTTAACCCTTTCCTTTCCAATCTAGTCAATACGCTCATCAGTCCAAATTTACCAGCCACCAATTGTATAGTTGGTTAATTTCGAGAGCCTAGTCTTCTAAAGTTGGTGTTAGCAGAGAGGCTTTCCTCCGTATTTTGGAGAGGGATCTTTGTAGGTCCCTCCCCAGTTATCCTCTGTTGTCCTGACTCACAGCACAGCTAAGCTGACCGTCTGTGAATGAGCTACAGAATGAATGACACAAGTACAGCAAACACTTGTGAGTGACCTGAGGAGGCAGAGGGACATGTGAAAAGGGAGACTGCACAGATACACATGTTGCAAAGTGTCCGGGTAAGGAAGAGAGTTAGATGGGGAGATGATATAGATGTAGAGATCAAAAGATGATTGGAAAAAAATATTATACTTCACTTGCCAGTCCTTAGTTTAGCTGGCAGGGAATTAGTGCTAAGAGAGAGGACGATAAAGGGCCTAATTCAGACCTGATCGCTAGCAAGCGATTTTTGCACTGCTGCGATCAGATAGTCGCCGCCTACAGGGGGAGTGTATTTTAGCTGTGCAAGTGTGCGAACGCATGTGTAGCAGAGCTGTACAAACAGATTTTGTGCAGTCTTTGCGCAGCCCAGGACTTACTCAGCCGTTGCGATCACATCAGCCTGTCCGGGACAGGAATGGACGTCATGAACCCTCCCTGCAAATGCTTGGACACGCCTGCGTTTTCCAGACACTCCCTGAAAACAGTCAGTTGACACCCACAAACACCTTCTTCCTGTCAATCACCATTGGATCGTCCGTGCGAACGGATCCATCGCACAAACCCACCACTGAGCGGCGATCTGCTTTGTACCCGTGCGATGCGCCTGTGCTTTGCAGTGCATACGCATGCGCAGTTTTGACCTGATTGCCCCCTGTGCGAAAATGCACTCAGGAATTTGCTGTGTCCTCAGCATCTCTGGATGCTAGTGAGTGCCAATCTAATATAACCAGTCACCCATGTGTCTGTGTATGGCCAGCCCTTGCTGCTGCCCCTTAGCACTATAGCTGCATGCCACCCTGTACTTTATGTGCCTAATAAAACATTTGTAAAACCTAAAAATAAAAAAGCATGTACTTACCTGTAGGAGCGTGTCCATTACTCCTGTACTAATACATCTGGCACGCTGATGACGCCGATGCAGGGACTGAAGTTGGAGGCTGTCCTGCACATGCCCAATTTGAAACTAGCACTTGTGCAGACCGATTGCCAGCATATGAAGGCTTTAACAATTGCAAAAACCTGATACGGCATAAAAGCAATGTGAAGTCGTCTACTCCTTATTTGACACCTTCATTTTGGTAAATTAATACAATATTTATTATTTAATGATATCACAATGCTAGTTTGGGCGAACATTTCTCATCACAATTGCAAGTGAAATGTGGATTGTGATACATAGAGGGTTAGGGAATGTTAGCAAAGGAAGTATTTGGAGAGGTCCAGAAATATGGGAACTCATACAGTAGCAGTGTTAATAATGCACAATTTACTGTATGTATGTCACTGTAGCAGGTAGGGTTCAGGAGGTCTCTGAGGACCGGAGTGCTTCAAGACAAGTAAGCTTTTATTCCAACACAAAGCCACAGCCAGTGCAATGGCTGCTTACACAAAAGTACCAACAGTAACTCAGAAACATAAGGGTACAGCTTCACGTGAGAACCAAATTCATAGGTGTACAACAAACAGGTAGGTCAGAGTATGTAGTATCGAAAACTCAGGTGCTAAAGGTACACACACACTCCAGTTTCTCCCCCTTACTGACACACACACGCAGGTATATATATATACCTGAACCCCAAAAGAAGAGTGTGGTTATTTCTAGAGATGAGCGCCTGAAATTTTTCGGGTTTTGTGTTTTGGTTTTGGGTTCGGTTCCGCGGCCGTGTTTTGGGTTCGAACGCGTTTTGGCAAAACCTCACCGAATTTTTTTTGTCGGATTCGGGTGTGTTTTGGATTCTGGTGTTTTTTTCAAAAAACACTAAAAAACAGCTTAAATCATAGAATTTGGGGGTCATTTTGATCCCAAAGTATTATTAACCTCAAAAACCATAATTTACACTCATTTTCAGTCTATTCTGAATACCTCACACCTCACAATATTATTTTTAGTCCTAAAATTTGCACCGAGGTCGCTGTGTGAGTAAGATAAGCGACCCTAGTGGCCGACACAAACACCGGGCCCATCTAGGAGTGGCACTGCAGTGTCACGCAGGATGTCCCTTCCAAAAAACCCTCCCCAAACAGCACATGACGCAAAGAAAAAAAGAGGCGCAATGAGGTAGCTGTGTGAGTAAGATTAGCGACCCTAGTGGCCGACACAAACACCGGGCCCATCTAGGAGTGGCACTGCAGTGTCACGCAGGATGTCCCTTCCAAAAAACCCTCCCCAAACAGCACATGACGCAAAGAAAAAAAGAGGCGCAATGAGGTAGCTGTGTGAGTAAGATTAGCGACCCTAGTGGCCGACACAAACACCGGGCCCATCTAGGAGTGGCACTGCAGTGTCACGCAGGATGTCCCTTCCAAAAAACCCTCCCCAAACAGCACATGACGCAAAGAAAAAAAGAGGCGCAATGAGGTAGCTGACTGTGTGAGTAAGATTAGCGACCCTAGTGGCCGACACAAACACCGGGCCCATCTAGGAGTGGCACTGCAGTGTCACGCAGGATGTCCCTTCCAAAAAACCCTCCCCAATCAGCACATGATGCAAAGAAAAAGAAAAGAAAAAAGAGGTGCAAGATGGAATTGTCCTTGGGCCCTCCCACCCACCCTTATGTTGTATAAACAAAACAGGACATGCACACTTTAACCAACCCATCATTTCAGTGACAGGGTCTGCCACACGACTGTGACTGATATGACGGGTTGGTTTGGACCCCCCCAAAAAAGAAGCAATTAATCTCTCCTTGCACAAACTGGCTCTACAGAGGCAAGATGTCCACCTCATCTTCACCCTCCGATATATCACCGTGTACATCCCCCTCCTCACAGATTATCAATTCGTCCCCACTGGAATCCACCATCTCAGCTCCCTGTGTACTTTGTGGAGGCAATTGCTGCTGGTCAATGTCTCCGCGGAGGAATTGATTATAATTCATTTTAATGAACATCATCTTCTCCACATTTTCTGGATGTAACCTCGTACGCCGATTGCTGACAAGGTGAGCGGCGGCACTAAACACTCTTTCGGAGTACACACTTGTGGGAGGGCAACTTAGGTAGAATAAAGCCAGTTTGTGCAAGGGCCTCCAAATTGCCTCTTTTTCCTGCCAGTATAAGTACGGACTGTGTGACGTGCCTACTTGGATGCGGTCACTCATATAATCCTCCACCATTCTATCAATGTTGAGAGAATCATATGCAGTGACAGTAGACGACATGTCCGTAATCGTTGTCAGGTCCTTCAGTCCGGACCAGATGTCAGCATCAGCAGTCGCTCCAGACTGCCCTGCATCACCGCCAGCGGGTGGGCTCGGAATTCTGAGCCTTTTCCTCGCACCCCCAGTTGCGGGAGAATGTGAAGGAGGAGATGTTGACAGGTCGCGTTCCGCTTGACTTGACAATTTTGTCACCAGCAGGTCTTTCAACCCCAGCAGACCTGTGTCTGCCGGAAAGAGAGATCCAAGGTAGGCTTTAAATCTAGGATCGAGCACGGTGGCCAAAATGTAGTGCTCTGATTTCAACAGATTGACCACCCGTGAATCCTTGTTAAGCGAATTAAGGGCTGCATCCACAAGTCCCACATGCCTAGCGGAATCGCTCCCTTTTAGCTCCTTCTTCAATGCCTCCAGCTTCTTCTGCAAAAGCCTGATGAGGGGAATGACCTGACTCAGGCTGGCAGTGTCTGAACTGACTTCACGTGTGGCAAGTTCAAAGGGCATCAGAACCTTGCACAACGTTGAAATCATTCTCCACTGCGCCTGAGACAGGTGCATTCCACCTACTATATCGTGCTCAATTGTATAGGCTTGAATGGCCTTTTGCTGCTCCTCCAACCTCTGAAGCATATAGAGGGTTGAATTCCACCTCGTTACCACTTCTTGCTTCAGATGATGGCAGGGCAGGTTCAGTAGTTTTTGGTGGTGCTCCAGTCTTCTGTACGTGGTGCCTGTACGCCGAAAGTGTCCCGCAATTCTTCTGGCCACCGACAGCATCTCTTGCACGGCCCTGTCGTTTTTTAAAAAATTCTGCACCACCAAATTCAAGGTATGTGCAAAACATGGGACGTGCTGGAATTTGCCCATATTTAATGCACACACAATATTGCTGGCGTTGTCCGATGCCACAAATCCACAGGAGAGTCCAATTGGGGTAAGCCATTCCGCGATGATCTTCCTCAGTTGCCGTAAGAGGTTTTCAGCTGTGTGCGTATTCTGGAAACCGGTGATACAAAGCGTAGCCTGCCTAGGAAAGAGTTGGCGTTTGCGAGATGCTGCTACTGGTGCCGCCGCTGCTGTTCTTGCGGCGGGAGTCCATACATCTACCCAGTGGGCTGTCACAGTCATATAGTCCTGACCCTGCCCTGCTCCACTTGTCCACATGTCCGTGGTTAAGTGGACATTGGGTACAGCTGCATTTTTTAGGACACTGGTGACTCTTTTTCTGAGGTCTGTGTACATTTTCGGTATCGCCTGCCTAGAGAAATGGAACCTAGATGGTATTTGGTACCGGGGACACAGTACCTCCAACAAGTCTCTAGTTGGCTCTGCAGTAATGATGGATACCGGAACCACGTTTCTCACCACCCAGGATGCCAAGGCCTCAGTTATCCGCTTTGCAGTAGGATGACTGCTGTGATATTTCATCTTCCTCGCAAAGGACTGTTGAACAGTCAATTGCTTACTGGAAGTAGTACAAGTGGGCTTACGACTTCCCCTCTGGGATGACCATCGACTCCCAGCGGCAACAACAGCAGCGCCAGCAGCAGTAGGCGTTACACGCAAGGATGCATCGGAGGAATCCCAGGCAGGAGAGGACTCGTCAGAATTGCCAGTGACATGGCCTGCAGGACTATTGGCATTCCTGGGGAAGGAGGAAATTGACACTGAGGGAGTTGGTGGGGTGGTTTGCGTGAGCTTGGTTACAAGAGGAAGGGATTTACTGGTCAGTGGACTGCTTCCGCTGTCACCCAAAGTTTTTGAACTTGTCACTGACTTATTATGAATGCGCTGCAGGTGACGTATAAGGGAGGATGTTCCGAGGTGGTTAACGTCCTTACCCCTACTTATTACAGCTTGACAAAGGGAACACACGGCTTGACACCTGTTGTCCGCATTTCTGGTGAAATACCTCCACACCGAAGAGCTGATTTTTTTGGTATTTTCACCTGGCATGTCAACGGCCATATTCCTCCCACGGACAACAGGTGTCTCCCCGGGTGCCTGACTTAAACAAACCACCTCACCATCAGAATCCTCCTGGTCAATTTCCTCCCCAGCGCCAGCAACACCCATATCCTCATCCTGGTGTACTTCAACACTGACATCTTCAATCTGACTATCAGGAACTGGACTGCGGGTGCTCCTTCCAGCACTTGCAGGGGGCGTGCAAATGGTGGAAGGCGCATGCTCTTCACGTCCAGTGTTGGGAAGGTCAGGCATCGCAACCGACACAATTGGACTCTCCTTGTGGATTTGGGATTTCGAAGAATGCACAGTTCTTTGCTGTGCTGCTTTTGCCAGCTTGAGTCTTTTCATTTTTCTAGCGAGAGGCTGAGTGCTTCCATCCTCATGTGAAGCTGAACCACTAGCCATGAACATAGGCCAGGGCCTCAGCCGTTCCTTGCCACTCCGTGTGGTAAATGGCATATTGGCAAGTTTACGCTTCTCCTCCGACAATTTTATTTTAGGTTTTGGAGTCCTTTTTTTACTGATATTTGGTGTTTTGGATTTGACATGCTCTGTACTATGACATTGGGCATCGGCCTTGGCAGACGACGTTGCTGGCATTTCATCGTCTCGGCCATGACTAGTGGCAGCAGCTTCAGCACGAGGTGGAAGTGGATCTTGATCTTTCCCTAATTTTGGAACCTCAACATTTTTGTTCTCCATATTTTAATAGGCACAACTAAAAGGCACCTCAGGTAAACAATGGAGATGGATGGATTGGATACTAGTATACAATTATGGACGGGCTGCCGAGTGCCGACACAGAGGTAGCCACAGCCGTGAACTACCGCACTGTACTGTGTCTGCTGCTAATATATAGACTGGTTGATAAAGAGATAGTATACTCGTAACTAGTATGTATGTATAAAGAAAGAAAAAAAAACCACGGTTAGGTGGTATATACAATTATGGACGGGCTGCCGAGTGCCGACACAGAGGTAGCCACAGCCGTGAACTACCGCACTGTACTGTGTCTGCTGCTAATATATAGACTGGTTGATAAAGAGATAGTATACTCGTAACTAGTATGTATGTATAAAGAAAGAAAAAAAAACCACGGTTAGGTGGTATATACAATTATGGACGGGCTGCCGAGTGCCGACACAGAGGTAGCCACAGCCGTGAACTACCGCACTGTACTGTGTCTGCTGCTAATATAGACTGGTTGATAAAGAGATAGTATACTCGTAACTAGTATGTATGTATAAAGAAAGAAAAAAAAACCACGGTTAGGTGGTATATACAATTATGGACGGGCTGCCGAGTGCCGACACAGAGGTAGCCACAGCCGTGAACTACCGCACTGTACTGTGTCTGCTGCTAATATAGACTGGTTGATAAAGAGATAGTATACTCGTAACTAGTATGTATGTATAAAGAAAGAAAAAAAAACCACGGTTAGGTGGTATATACAATTATGGACGGGCTGCCGAGTGCCGACACAGAGGTAGCCACAGCCGTGAACTACCGCACTGTACTGTGTCTGCTGCTAATATAGACTGGTTGATAAAGAGATAGTATACTCGTAACTAGTATGTATGTATAAAGAAAGAAAAAAAAACCACGGTTAGGTGGTATATACAATTATGGACGGGCTGCCGAGTGCCGACACAGAGGTAGCCACAGCCGTGAACTACCGCACTGTACTGTGTCTGCTGCTAATATATAGACTGGTTGATAAAGAGATAGTATACTCGTAACTAGTATGTATGTATAAAGAAAGAAAAAAAAACCACGGTTAGGTGGTATATACAATTATGGACGGGCTGCCGAGTGCCGACACAGAGGTAGCCACAGCCGTGAACTACCGCACTGTACTGTGTCTGCTGCTAATATAGACTGGTTGATAAAGAGATAGTATACTCGTAACTAGTATGTATGTATAAAGAAATAAAAAAAAACCACGGTTAGGTGGTATATACAATTATGGACGGGCTGCCGAGTGCCGACACAGAGGTAGCCACAGCCGTGAACTACCGCACTGTACTGTGTCTGCTGCTAATATATAGACTGGTTGATAAAGAGATAGTATACTACTAATATTATATATACTGGTGGTCAGGTCACTGGTCACTAGTCACACTGGCAGTGGCACTCCTGCAGCAAAAGTGTGCACTGTTTAATTTTAATATAATATTATGTACTCCTGGCTCCTGCTATAACCTATAACTGGCACTGCAGTAGTGCTCCCCAGTCTCCCCCACAATTATAAGCTGTGTGAGCTGAGCAGTCAGACAGATATATAATATATATAGATGATGCAGCACACTGGCCTGAGCCTGAGCAGTGCACACAGATATGGTATGTGACTGACTGAGTCACTGTGTGTATCGCTTTTTTCAGGCAGAGAACGGATATATTAAATAAACTGCACTGTGTGTCTGGTGGTCACTCACTATATAATATATTATGTACTCCTGGCTCCTGCTATAACCTATAACTGGCACTGCAGTAGTGCTCCCCAGTCTCCCCCACAATTATAAGCTGTGTGAGCTGAGCAGTCAGACAGATATATATAATATTATATATAGATAATAGATGATGCAGCACACTGGCCTGAGCCTGAGCAGTGCACACAGATATGGTATGTGACTGAGTCACTGTGTGCTGTGTATCGCTTTTTTCAGGCAGAGAACGGATTATAAATAAAACTGGTGGTCACTGGTCACTATCAGCAAAACTCTGCACTGTACTGAGTACTCCTAATGCTCCCCAAAATTAGTAAATCAAGTGTCTCTCTAATCTATTCTAAACGGAGAGGACGCCAGCCACGTCCTCTCCCTATCAATCTCAATGCACGTGTGAAAATGGCGGCGACGCGCGGCTCCTTATATAGAATCCGAGTCTCGCGATAGAATCCGAGCCTCGCGAGAATCCGACAGCGTCATGATGACGTTCGGGCGCGCTCGGGTTAACCGAGCAAGGCGGGAAGATCCGAGTCGCTCGGACCCGTGAAAAAAAACATGAAGTTCTGGCGGGTTCGGATTCAGAGAAACCGAACCCGCTCATCTCTAGTTATTTCCTGAGCCACAGAAGGTTGACCTTTTCTTCAAATGTGGGCGGCTGCACTTCCAGATGCACAGACGCTTTTGTGCAGGATGCTAAAAGGGGACATCTCAATCCTTGCACATTCCACCAAATGGATGAACACAAGGGAAGGAGTTTGCAGCATCATATGCATAAACTCACAAATGGCAATCGACAGTAGACACTGGTGAATGCGCTTTTGCATGCGACTCTGAATCAGCCCCTCTGTCTCATCATTCTACTAGATAGTAGGTTGGGAAAGACATTGCAGGCCCAGATGCAGAAATAGTTGGGGGAAGGAGTTGGCAAGTCCCTTGAGGGGAGTCCTGGATTTATATGAGAGAGACCTAAGAATGCTACAGTTGCCTGTTGGAGACAAAAGAGGGTCCTATCAATGAAGAGTTGGAAGTAAAATGACCACAGTGAGGAGCTAGGAGGGAACCTCAAGCAATGTGTATTTGTGAGTTATACCATAAAAGGGAAGAAGATGATAAGAAGTCTAACTGCCCACTTCATAAAGAAGAAAGAAGTGAGTTGGCATGGCACTCCACATGAGGTACACGTTTCTTGTCTTCTTTATGTTAGTGTTATTCTGCTTTACAGGTTCTGATAATGAAAGTCAGTTTACAGTATTTCAAACTGAATTGCCAGATGGAGAACCAGCACTAGAATGACCAAAAGGCTGCTACTGTACCATTTTTGGTAACAAACTAAAATATTCTAATCTATGTGTATCATAAAGATCTTCTCTAAGTTATCTCCATATAATAGTTACAAGATACAAGTGGATGCTTTAATGTTTATCAACAACTGTAACTGCCAACAAGCATTGAATCAATAGTACCCTTTGTGTTATTTGTCCTCCCTAATACCACATTTGGACCACTCCCTTAACTGATGATTGGTTTAGTCTCATTTATGACTTAATTTTTACTTGAAGTGAAGTTAAACAGAGATTATATTTATTAATTATGACACTTATAATTAGAGATGTGCGGCTGATACTTTTCATGTTTTGTGTTTTGGTTCTAATTCCACTTTCGTGTTTTCGTTTTGGCTTGGTTTTGCCAAAACCACCCTTTCGTGTTTTGGTTTTGGATCTGCATGATTTTTGAAAAAAACATAAAAATGGCTAAAATCACAGAATTTGAGGGGAATTTTGCTCCTACGGTATTATTAACCTCAATAACATTCATTTCCACTCATTTCCAGTCTATTCTGAACACCTTTTACAAAATTGTTTTTAGGCCTAAAAGTTGCACCGAGGTGGCTGTATGACCAAGCTAAGCAACACAAGTGTGCGGCACAAACACCTGGCCCATCTAGGAGTGGCACTGCAGTTGCAGACAAGATGGCACTATTCAAAAACTTGTCTCCAAACAGCACATGATGCAAAGAAGAAAAAGAGGTGCAGTTAGTTAGCTGGATGGCCAAGCTAAGCGACACAAGTGTGCAGCACAAACACCTGGCCCATCTAGGAGTGGCACTGCAGTTGCAGACAGGATGGCACTTTTAAAAAAACTAGGCCCCAAACAGCACCTCATGCAAAGATGTAGAAGAGGTGCAATGAGGTAGCTGTATGACTAAGCCAAGCGACACAAACAATTGGCCCATCTAGGAGTGGCACTGCAGTGGCAGACAGGAGGGCAGATATCAAAAAAGGCCCCAAACAGCACATGATGCAAAGAAGAAAAAAAAGATGCACCGAGGTTGCTGTATCACTAAGCTAAGCGACACAACCACCTGGCCCATCTAGTAGTGTCATGCAGTGGCTGAATGTCGATAGTGGGCCGCAATTGTTCGGTCCACTGACAGCATCTCCAGCACGCCCCTGTCATTTAAAAAAAATTCTGCAATTGGTGGACTTATACGGCAGTACCCCAGGACTAATACAGCAGTACCCCTGGACTCATACAGCAGTGTCAGACAGGATGGCACTTTTCAAAAACTAGGCCCCAAACAGCACCTCATGCAAAGATGTCAAAGAGGTGCAATGAGTTAGCTGTATGACTAAGCCAAGTGACACAAACAATTCCCACTGGAATTATACGTCCAAAGCACTGTAATTAGATGGCAAAATCACTGGAATTATACTGCAAAATCACTGGAATTATACTGCAAAATCACTGTAACTATACGTCCAAATCACTGGAATTATACGTCCAAATCACTGTAATTATACTGCAAAATCACTGTAATTATACGTCCAAATCACTGTAATTATACTGCAAAATCACTGGAATTATACTGCAAAATCACTGGAATTATATGTCCAAATCACTGGAATTATACATCCAAATCACTGTAATTATACTGCAAAATCACTGTAATTATGCGTCCAAATCACTGTAATTATACTGCAAAATCACTGTAATCATACTGCAAAATTACTGGAATTATACATCCAAATCACTGTAATTATACTGCAAAATCACTGTAATTATGCGTCCAAATCATTGTAATTATTCTGCAAAATCACTGTAATTATACTGCAAAATCACTGGAATTATACGTCCAAATCACTGGAATTATACATCCAAATCACTGGAATTATACTGCAAAATCACTGGAATTATACGTCCAAATCACTGGAATTATACTGCAAAATCACTGGAATTATGAGGCAAAATCACTGGAATTAAATGGCAGTACCACTGTGCATATATACGGAAGTGTCAGACAGGATGGCACTTTAAAAAAATAGTCCCCAAACAGCATGCCAAGAAGTAAAAGAGGGCAATGAGGTAGCTGTATGACTAAGCTAAGCAACACAAGTGTGCGGCACAAACACCTGGCCCGTCTAGGGTTGGCACTGCAATCCCACTGCACTAATGGTGGATACCGGACGCACGTCTAACACCAGCATAGTTGTTATGGCCTCAGTAATCGGCTTTGCAACAGGGTATATATATATATATATATATATATATATATATATATACTGTATATATGCGGCAGTATCACTGGACTGGACTTATACGCCAGTACCACTGTAATTATATGGCAAGATCACTGGATTTATACGGCAGGATCACTGTAATTATATGCCAGAACCACTGTAATTATACGGCAGGATTACTGGAATTATACGGCAGGATCACTGGAATTAAATGGCAAAATCACTGGAATTATACGTCCAAATCACTGGAATTATACTGCAAAATCACTGGAATTATACTGCAAATCACTGGAATTAAATGGCAAAATCACTGGAATTATACGTCAAAATCACTGGAATTATACAGTCAAATCACTGGAATTATACGTCCAAATCACTGGAATTATATGGCAAAATCACTGGAATTATATGCTAAAATCACTGGAATTATACTGCAAAATCACTGGAATTAAATGGCAAAATCACTGGAATTATACGTCCAAATCACTGGAATTAATTGGCAAAATGGAGGTTGAGGGCTTCCATCGTCATGTGAAGCTGAACCACTAGTCATGAACATAGGCCAGGGCCTTAGCCGTTCCTTGCCACTCCATGTCGTAAATGGCATATTGGCAAGTTTACGTTTCTCCTCAGACCATTTAAATTTATTTTTTTGGGTCTTTTTATTGAACTTTGGCTTTTTGGATTTTACATGCCCTCTACTATCACTTTGGGAATCGGCCTTGGCAGACGACGTTGATGGCATTTCATCGTCTATGTCATGACTAGTGGCAGCAGCTTCAGCACTAGGAGGAAGTGGTTCTTGATCTTTCCCTATTTTATCCTCCAAATTTTTGTTCTCCGTTATTTTTCTGCAGTTATATAACACAATATGCGGCACAGGAGAGCGTACCCCTACACCTCACAGGGCAAACCCTGTAAAAGTTATTTGGATTAAATATTAATAACCACTTTATTTGGAATAAATAATATACAGCACCACTGAATTTATATGGCAGCACCACTGGACTGGATTTATACAGAATTATATGGATTTATATGGAATTATACGGCAGGATAACTGGAATTATACGGCAGTATCACAGGAATTATATGGGAATATCAATGGAATTATACGGCAATATCACAGGAATTATACGCCAGTATCACGGGAATTCTATGGCAATATCACTGGGATTATACAGCAATATCACAGGAATTGTACGGCAATATCACAGGAATTATACACCAGTATCACGGGAATTATATGGCAATATCACTGGAATTATACGGCAATATCACAGGAATTATACGCCAGTATCCCGAGAATTATACGGCAATATCACTGTAATTATACACCAGTATCACAGGAATTATACGGCAATATCACGGGAATTATATGGCAATATCACTAGTATTATACGCCAGTAATACTGGATATATGGCAGCAGAGGACACCACCACTGTGACTGGTCACTGGACTGATGCTGCATAAGAGAGACACTACCCCTGGTCTGATGCAAGACAACACAGCAAAACTGCAAGGGACTTATACAGCAGCACTGGGAACATATAGCAGCAGAGAACACCACCACTGTGACTGGTCACTGGACTGATGCTGCACAAGAGAGACACAGGGCCGGTTCTTGCTGTTGTTGCACCCCGCGCAAAACTATAGGGGCGTGGCTTCGCGCGGGGTGTGGTCAGTTACGTCCCCATTTGTGCCCCCTGTAGCGCCGCTGGAAGAGAATAAAAAAAAAAAAAGTCTACTTACTATCCCCATTCCTGATCCAGACCGCTGCAGACAGCCGCCGGCGCCACTCCTCTCCTCGGATCAGCATAGACACTAGAGGTCAATTATGACCCCTAGCTTCTGTGCCACAATGCTGTGCAGTGCGTGATGACGTCATTGTGCACCGCACAGCAAAGGTCCCCTCCATGAAGGGAAACTAGACGCGTAGCGTCTGGTTCCCTTCAGAGCGGGGGACCAGCGGGGGGCACAGCGGCGGGAGTCACAGCGGGGGGCACAGCGGCGGGGGGCACAGTAGCGGATCTTGCCATGGTGCAGCGCCCTCCGTATGGTGCCAGCACCCTTCGGAAGGCGGCGCCCCAGGCAAAAGTGGCTACTGGAGAGACACTACCCCTGGTCTGATGCAAGACAACACAACAAAACTGCAAGGGACTTATACAGCAGACATCAGCACTGGGGACATATAGCAGCAGAGGACACCAACACTGTGACTGGCTGGACTGATGCAGCATAAGACACTGACTACACTGGACTGAGCAGCACAAGACAGCACTAGAATCGCCACCCCACTTTCCCGCCCCCACACAGACACTGAGGATGGAGACACGTCCTCTCACTACACTCTCCGAGACTGGAGTGAAAATGGCCGTGACGCGCGGCTCCGTATATGGAATCCAAATCCGCGAGAATCTGACAGCAGGATGATGACGGTTTGCCTCGTTCTGGTTTCCGAGTCAGGCGTGAAAACCCGAGCCTGACTCGGAACCGGACTCGAATGGTAAAGTCCAGTAGGGTTCGGTTCTCCGAGAACCGAACCCGCTCATCCCTACTTACAATTACAATATTTGTTGAACATTCTATTCTAAGTATTTGTTCATTCTGATCATACTGCCACTAATTCAATAAAGGAATGATAATAACAACAACAACAATAATAACAACAACAACAACAACAATAATAATAATAATAATAATAAATATGTCAAGTAATGCACTTTTCTCATAAAGTTCACCTAATGGGGTGAAAAGCATCCTAAAGAAAGAATAGTCACACTCCGATGACATGTACCAAAATATTCAAGCCCCTTTTGAGCAGGAAAAGGCTGTGCGCTTCCCAGCAACATGGGAAATTCAGGGAAATGTAGGGAGGTAACCGCTGGGTCACCAGGAAGAAGTGTCAACATTCTTATATGTCGACATTTCATCACTCTATACATGATGAATGTCAACATGGTCAATGTCGACGTTATGACAAGATGATACGATGGATGTCAACATTATGACTGTCTACATTTTGTGGCCAACCCCCATACAAAGGGTGCATTGAAGAAAGGTGATGTGATAGAAAAGCATTTGTGCTGCTCTCTTTCACTTCGTAAATTATCTTTTAGGAGTTTATAGGTTACTTAAGCCTCCTTAAGTGTGTACTTTATATGACATGTTTGCTACAAAATTTCAAATTCTAGTTTTTCTCTTATCTGTGGGAATTGAAAAAGTAAATTATTAAATCCTAAAGCTGTTTTCATCAGGAAGACAATCAATTAAACACTCCTGTTTCTTTTTAAAACCGCATAAAAGCTTTTCCATTATATTATTAACTAGACATTAGGTAACTCTGCAAGTGTGTTGTGCAGAGTAAGAACTTATACTTTACATAGCGTATCTTGTGTGCATCCTACAAGAAAAGTGGAAGCACACATACAGTATGTTCCTATTTAGAATATGCATGATTCTTTTTGAAAGTAGAGTGCATACTATACTGCTTCTATGTTGCTGCTACTCTTCCAGGGAGTTAATTTCTAATACCAAGATTGCCACTGAGGCTACTACTGAGCATGTGTGGAGCCATCTTGAGACCCAGGCACACAAAGTTTAAGTACACAAGCCCCAAGCTACTATAAGGCCCATAACAGCACACAGACCGATTTACAGCACAAACTGCCATAGAGCAGAGAAGTTTACAACCTGGATATTTGCAATTAAAACATTTGAGATTGTGAAAAGTGACAGTAGATCCTGGTGACAGTACAAACCTAGATGATGTAGAGAGAGCCATGGGTACTATTGTTGTAAGTGTAGAGCAACATGTGTATGCTCTAATACATGGGAGATTCAGCTATAGACGTGGACAGCACTGCAGGCAGCATATCAAGATGGAGGTCTTATGAGAAGGATACATTTAAGTGTATTTAACAACACAAAGTTATTTGAATGCAGCAGCATGAGTGACTACAGATGTGTTCTCATTCATCTAGCCTCAGTATACCATGCCGCCTGAGATGCCTTGCATAGGTGAGCCGCGAGGTACCACACAACTCTGCCAGCATCAGGTATCTTTTTTTTTATGAAAATGCGTCTAAAGGTGGGTACACACTAACAGATATATCTGCAGATCATTTGATCTGCAGATATATCTATGGACGGATCGGGCAGTGTGTTCAGCATACACACTGCCCGATCCGTCGGGGACTGACGTCATGAACTGGGCGGGCGTGTACACACGCCCGCCCAGTTCACCTGTCAATCACTGCCGGCCGCCGCAGCATGTGTACGGGCGGTCGGCCGATCGCCCCGTACACACACAGCGACGTGCCAATATATCGGTAGATATATTGGCCGTCGGCTGTGCTGTGCGGCCGACGCGATACGTCTGTGAACGACGGAGTTCACAGACGTATCGGCCGTACACACTGGCCGACGGTCCCGTGATATATCGGCCATTCAGGAGAACGGCCGATATATATCGACCCGTGTGTACGGGCCTTTAGTCACAATACAGTGCAGCACAGGGAGACTGTATTGATTAATTTTATATTTGACACTTGTATATAGTGAATGACTGAGTACAGTATGTACATACAATAGAACAGAACAGAATTTGTATTTGAAAAATGTTACATTGTAGCACTGCGTGTACAGACTTCGTTGCACACAGATATACAATATACAGATATTGGCCCTCATTCCGAGTTGTTCGCTCGGTATTTTTCATCGCATCGCAGTGAAAATCCGCTTAGTACGCATGCGCAATGTTCGCACTGCGACTGCGCCAAGTAACTTTACTATGAAGAAAGTAATTTTACTCACGGCTTTTTCTTCGCTCCGGCGATCGTAATGTGATTGACAGGAAATGGGTGTTACTGGGCGGAAACACGGCGTTTCAGGGGCGTGTGGCTGAAAACGCTACCGTTTCCGGAAAAAACGCAGGAGTGGCCGGGGAAACGGTGGGAGTGCCTGGGCGAACGCTGGGTGTGTTTGTGACGTCAACCAGGAACGACAAGCACTGAACTGATCGCACAGGCAGAGTAAGTCTGGAGCTACTCTGAAACTGCTAAGTAGTTAGTAATCGCAATATTGCGAATACATCGGACGCAATTTTAAGAAGCTAAGATTCACTCCCAGTAGGCGGCGGCTTAGCGTGTGTAACTCTGCTAAATTCGCCTTGCGACCGATCAACTCGGAATGAGGGCCTTTGTATGTTATATATCAAATTAATCAACAGTCTCCCCGTGAATTCTAGTCACATTCATAGGCGTGCGCAGAACATTTTATTATGGGGTGCATGATTGGAGTGGCATGCCTAGCACCACCCACTGGGCATGTCTTGCACCGTATATTAGCAAGATGAGGGAGACAAGTATGTAACCTGCATACGGATTACAAGTCCATATATATATATATATATACACACACACACACACACATATACTATGTATAACTGGTGTCCCTTTCACATTATAGCACACAGTATGAGCCAAAATTCACATTACAGCACACGGTATGAGCCAAAATTCACATTATAGCACACGGTATGAGCCAAAATTCACATTATAGCACACGGTATGAGCCAAAATTCACATTATAGCACACGGTAAGAGCCGAAATTCACATTATAGCACACGGTATGAGCCGAAATTCACATTATAGCACACGGTATGAGCCGAAATTCACGTTATAGCACACGGTATGAGCCGAAATTCACATTAAAGTACATAGAATGAGCCGAAATTCACATTATAACACACAGAATAAGCCGAAATACATATTATAGCACACGGAATAAGCCAAAATTCACATTATAGCACACGGAATGAGCCGAAATTCACATTATAGTACATAGAATGAGCCGAAATTCACATTATTGCACACAGAATGAGCTGAAATTCAAATTATGACACATGGAATAAGACGAAATTCAGGGAGCGTGACAGCAGGGACATAGGGACAGCGAGAGTGACAGAAGGGACAGGGAGAGTGACAGCAGGGACAGGGAGAGTGACAGAAGGGACAAGGAGAGTGACAGAGAGAGGGACAGCAAGGGCATACAGTAGGGACTAGGGAGAGAGTAAAGCGGCAGGGCAAGATTACCTATTTAACAGTGGCAGTGCTGAGGATGCTGTGATCTGTGGTGGATGAGGAGGCTGTCTGCATGGTGCAGAGAAGGACTAAGGGCAGTGGCGGTGTACTGAAGGAGACAGAGGGCGGCGGTGCATGGAGGAGGAGGCTGTGGTTGGCGGCACTGCGGCTCCTATGAGCGCTGCGCAACTATATCAAATCTGCCGCTGACGGCAGACAATCAGGAGCGGCATATCAGGAGCCGGCCTAGGACTATTATTCATAATGTGAGTGTTCAGACTTGATGACCACTCACTCACTGTGTGCACCAGGGAAAAAGAGAGGGATTCAGGCCAGCCAAGGGGTGGGGGGATAAAATTCTGTATAAAAAGATAAAGGGTTATTACCTTATGCTAATTATATATATATCTAGATAGATAGATAGATAGATAGATAGATAGATAGATAGATAGATAGATAGATAGATAGATCTATAATTAGCATAAGGTAATAACCCTTTATCTTTTTATACAGAATTTTATCCCCCCACCCCTTGGCTGGCCTGAATCCCTCTCTTTTTCCCTGGTGCACACAGTGAGTGAGTGGTCATCAAGTCTGAACACACATTATGAATAATAGTCCTAGGCCGGCTCCAGTCTACGCCTGTGTTTTGCTGTTGAAAATGGCAGAGCCGGGCACACATGAGTGACTGGAGAGACTGACTGAGCACGGGCGTAAAGTACTACAGCGCAGGGAGGCCGGGGAGGGCGTGCGGTGTGACGTTAGAATGTCACATCGTGAGGCAGACAGTCGGATCATGACGGCGGGTGGGCTGGGCTGTGCGGCCAGCCACCCACCCACAACGTAGCTGACAGCTGTGAGTCTAAGCGGTGGAGTGGGAGGAGGTGACCGTGTGACAGCCCAGGCAGCGATGCAGGTGATCCGATCATCGCTATCAGTGTGCTGCTGTAGTAGCACACAGACAGCGATGATCGGATCGCAGGCATGATGTGCGGGCGGTGCCGGACATTAGGGGGTGCCTGTGCGCACCAGGCCCCCTCCGTGCGCACACCTATGGTCACATTACATTGTGACTAAGATGCATTTTTGATGAAAAAAGAAGCAAAAAAATGCCTGATGCTAGAGGCAACTCACATGACCTGGCAAGCCAAGAGTGGTTGTTTGGTGTGACTGCAGCAAAGATGTATGAACCACAAAAAAATTCTCCCGCAAGATCACATATCTGCAAGTCACCTAATGGATATGATGAAGAATTTGCAAATATTGCATACAGTGAGCCTAAAAGGACACCATTCCAGTGCCTAAATACCACACGGCTGGATGGATGGATGGAAAACCGCATGTGGCCTTCAGCCAGTGCACTTACATATTGATGATGCCAAGCAAGCTGCCCTAAACCGACCCCAGTGGTATACAATTATTAAAGATTCCCTGCCTTTCGCTGCCACAGTGCCGGCAAGCTTATCCTACCCGTGCTAACGACAATTAAGTCGAAGTAAGTCTAAGAGCCTCTGGACATTAAAACGACTTTGAATTTGTTGAACTGACCGGGGTGATCAATATGGAACCCCCCAGAACACCATAAGGAGAAGATGTTCAAAGAAGAAGTTTGTGTTCTAATATAGACAATGTATGGTGTAGATTAGAGTGGCTGATGTTGGCACTGTACTAACAGTGAATGCTGTACAGGGCCGGCTCCAGACCTACTAGCACCATGAGAGAAAAATTTAGAAGTGCTCCTGGGAAAGTGGGCGTGGATTTGCAACTTTATATTATCAAACTCTAAATATATATTTATTTTCACACCCCTCTACACACACAATTAGCAGCCTTACACATAATGCCCACAGTAGTGTTCCTTACATATAATGTCCCCAGTATAGTGTCAGATACACAAAACGTTCCAGTAACATACTACACATATGCACCCAATAGTGCAGTGACAAATGCACATATGCCCCCAGTTGTGCCAGATACACATTATATGCCCCCAGCAGTGCCAGATACACATATGCCCCCACAGTGCTGCCAGATACACATTATATGCCCCCACAATGCTGCTAGGTACACATTATATGCCCCAACAGTGTTGCCAGATACACATTATATGCCCCACAGTGCTGACAGATACACATTATATGCCCGCACAGTGCTGCCAGATACACATGTTATGCCCCCAGCAGTACTGCCAGATACACATTATACAGTATGCCCCCATAGTGCTGCCGGATACACATTATATGCCCCCACAGTGCTGCCAGAAACAGATTATATGCCCCCACAGTGCTGCCAGATACACATTATATGCCCCCACAGTGCTGCTAGATACACAAATGCCCACAGCGCTGCAAGATACACAAATGCCCCCACAGTGCTGCCAGATACACAAATGTTCCCACAGTGCTGCGCTGCCAGATACACATTATATGCTCCCACAGTGCAGCCAGATACACATTATATGCCCCCACAGTGCTGCCAGATGCACGTTATATGCCCTCACAGTGCTGCCAGATACACATTATATGCCCCACAGTGCTGCCAGATACACATTATATGCCCCCACAGTGTTGCCAGATACACAAATGCCCCCACAGTGCTGCCAGATACATAAATGCTCCCACAGTGCTGCCAGATACACAAATGCTCCCACAGTGCTGCCAGATACACAAATGCCCCCACAGTGCTGCCAGATACACAAATGCTCCCACAGTGCTGCCAGATACACAAATGACCCCACAGTGCTGCCAGATACACAAATGCCCCCAGTGCTGCCAGATACACAAATGCCCCCACAGTGCTGCGCTGCCAGATACACAAATGCCCCCAGTGCCAGATAGCCGGATCCCAGTGCGGCAGGGATGGACGGTGCACACAGGGCCGGCGCTACCATTAGGCAGCTTTAGGCAGCTGCCTATGGGCGCCGGCTCTCCCCCTTCCCTGCTGCTGCGATGACCAGAAGAGATCCGCTCCCTACCTACGCTGACAAGTTGTGTAATGAGAAGAGCTGCTAGAGGACGGGGGCGGCACCTTCACCTGGGATGGCAAGATTTACAGCAGCGGCCAGTACTTCTCCAACCACCGGCTGGTCGCTCAGCAAGGTCTGCAAAAAAGGGAGGCGCTCTCCCTGCTCTGCTACCTTGCTGATGTGCACTGTAGCTGCTGCAGCCTCTGCCCTTCACTGAATGTCAGGCAGTGGGTAGCAGCACCAGCAGCATGAAGAGTGCGCCCCCCGCCTCTCTCGATGACCGTGCCCGGCGAAACTAAAGTGGGTCCAGGTGTGCACTGGGCTGGGACCACCTATTGGCCATATCACAGAAATTTTAAATATACTTCCGCTGTCGCCACCCGCCCAGTCAAATCAAGGAGTAGACTAGCAGCTCTGAGCCCCGTCCCGAGCTCCGCCTCCCCATTGCGCTGCTTTAAGCCCACGGGTAGCTGCTTGGTGTGACATGATGATGTCACACCAGGAGCAAAGCCTGACCCTCCCCCTGCAAAGACTAACCGAGGAGGAGCGGCACGCAATAACTAGGAGGTGGAGAAGAGAACCATAAGAGATAGAGACCCACGTGTGACAGCTGCCTGTCCCTTAAGTGGAGAGGAGGCACTGCTTCAGCCTTTATCAAGTAAGTGACAGTCGGGGGCTCTCTGCGTAGCATATAGACTACATATTAAGTTTAATTTTCAGAAATCCCACACATAGATTTAAAGCATTTGTTTATTCTAATAGAGCTATATTTTTTGATGTTACACATACACACGTATATTTATATACACATAATTTTAAATAATATTCCACAGAAGGCATTTGTCAGGAAAAGTATGTCTTAGGTACACAGATTACTGCATCCTATGTACACATGCCCCCACCCTCCCATTGACTCCTAGTCAGCGTCCCGACCCTCACCGTCCCTCTAACCCCATCAGCGTCCTTACCCTCACCCTCCCTCTAACCCCCCTCAGCGTCCCTACCCTCACCATCCCTCTAACTCCCTGTCATCGCCCCTGCCCTCACCCACCCTCTAACCCCCATCAGCGTCCCTACCCTCACCCTCCCTCTAACCCCCCTCAGTGTCCCTACCCTCACCCTCCCTCTGTCTTCCCCTCAGTGTCCCTGCCCTCACCCTCCCTCTAACCCCCCTCAGTGTCCCTACCCTCAGTGTCCCTACCCTCACCCTCCCTCTAACCTTCCTCAGCGTCCCTGCCCTCACCCTACTTCTAATCCCCGTCAGCGTCCCTATCCTCACCCTCCCTCTAACCACCCTCAGCGTCCCTGCCCTCACCCTTCCTCTAATCCCCCTCAGTGTCCCTATCCTCACCCTCCCTCTAACCCCCCTCAGTGTCCCTACCCCCACCGTCCCTCTAACTCCCCCACAGCGTCCCTGCCCTCACCCTCCCTCTAACCCCCCTCAGTGTCCCTACCCTCACCCTCCCTCTAACCCCCCTCAGTGTCCCTACCCTCACCCTCCCTCTGTCTCCCTCTCAGCGTCTCTGCCCTTATCTTCCATCTAACCCCCTCAGTGTTCCTCCCTCCCTATAACCCCCCTCAGCGTCCCTGCCCTCACTCTCCCACTAACTCCCCTCAGTGTCCCTGCCCTCACCCTCCCTCTAACCCCCTACAGTCTCCCTACCCTCACCCTCCCTCTAATCCCCCTCAGTGTCCCTGCCCTCACCCTCCCTCTAACCCCCTACAGTCTCCCTACCCTCACCCTCCCTCTAATCTCCCTCAGTGTCCCTGCCCTCACCCTCCCTCTAACCCCCTTCAGTCTCCCTACCCTCACCCTCCCTCTAATCCCCCTCAGCGTATCTATCCTCACCCTCCCTCTAACTCCCTGTCATCGCCCCTACCCTTACCCTCCCTCTAACCCCCTCAGCATCCCCGCCCTCACCTTCCCTCTAACTCCCCCTCAGCGTCCCTGCCCTCACCCTCCCTATAACTCCCCCTCAGCGTCCCTGCCCTGCCCCTTCCTTGTGAGGCCACACACCCTTTTTTGCAGCACGCTGTCCCTTTATGAGTTAAGGGAGGGTGCAAAATTATAGTTTGCAGTGCTGCTTCTTTATCAAGCGGTGGCTATGGAACCTATAAGATGGCGCCCCCACACTTTTTCACCTAAGGGACTGTGTATTTGGGATGGGGGGGGGGGGGTGTCCCCCCGAAGATTTGCCTAGGGAGCTGAGGATCCTTGCACCGGCCCTGGGTGCACAGTGTGCTGAGGTCTGGGAGCTTCGCTCCCGGTACCACAGCTACATGCAGGCAGAGAGCTACTTCAGCAGGGACAAGCATCCTGACCTGCTGTACACCCGTCCTGTCCTCAACCCCGGGCTCACTCACCGCGATCATGATGTCTGGTCCGCGGCACAGCTCTCCCCCAGTTCCCGGCCGCCAGTCATCTCAAATATGGCGCCAGTCCATGAACCAATCAAAGTTCGCGGCCCGGCAGCCAATCTGGAGCCGCCGCTGCCAGTCCGCGAGCTCCGATTGGCTGACGGCCGGCACCTTATTAGAAATGGGCAGCCGTCCTCAAATAGCCAGCGATCTGCGCGTCCGCTCCAGTCGAACGTGTCTGGAGCCGGCCCTGATGCTGTACTACAGGAAATACTCACACATACTTACCTAAATGCCCCATTGCCATCCACATCCTCTTCTCCATGTAGAATCCACATCACCTGTAAACCCCCCCCCCCCAAAAAAAAAAAAAAAAAAACTACTCACCTATTCCAGTGTAGATCGGTTCTACTCATTTCATAGTACCAAGAAAAAACATTCAGAAGGGAAAAGAAAGCTCAAAGGGAGATATAGTACCATATTTAATATCCCTAAACAATATTTGCTGAACATAAATAAACATATGAGAAAGATACAGAATCAGATTTTCCCCAGCACACCCAGCAGACCTGCATGTGGAGATCATGCTGGTTCTTGTATTGAGATCATGCTGGTTCTTGTAATGGAGTATTTACTGTAGG
Organism: Pseudophryne corroboree; assembly: GCF_028390025.1. NCBI lineage: Eukaryota > Metazoa > Chordata > Amphibia > Anura > Myobatrachidae > Pseudophryne > Pseudophryne corroboree. The sequence goes on along the minus strand of NC_086444.1, from coordinate 325,284,397 downwards.
GGTGACTCCTGGTACGCTGGCTCTCAATTTAGATATATTTTTGTATGCGCTATTATCATGTAGCCTTACAGTAGACAATTATATGGCCCAGAGTGGGTACTGTTATCATGCAGTGCAGGAATCAGTATCAGAGAAGCCTTGATGTTGGCCTGGAGGCTTACCATATATTTGCAAATATACAGCATGTAACTATCATCTCTGAATTACCTACTACCATGTTGTTTTTAAAATATTATTGCTAATGCCCCTTTGTGTGCTGGGGAAAATCTGATTGTGTTTTTTTCTAGTTTAGAACAACTCCTCCTTTTCAGCACCTGAGGGGTATTACCAGGCTTGGACTGACCCACAGGGGTACAGGGGAAACTACCGGTGGGCCCCACTGCCTGGGGACCCACCTCCTGCTCTAAGGATCAGGTTCCAGACTGTGCACTTGAATTATATATTATACACATGTTACCTTATACTGGACTATGGTGTATTTTCTATAGCGCATTGCTGTTATTAATCTGGAACATTATCATGCATGCAACAGCTGAATTTACTGTATATATTTATGTAGGGGCCCTAAAGTTGCACTCTCTAATGGTTAGTCAAACCAATGAGGTGGCAGACCACACCCCCTCTACAGACTGGCCACACCCCTAACATGAGCCCCTACCACTGCATTTCCCCGGTGGGCCCTACATGCCCCAGTCCGACACTGGGTATTACTAATTTGATTGAGCAGCTTTTTTTATATTTTGATATTTTAATCATTTAAAAGGCATAACCGACCCATGCATCAAAGGGTATCCAGTCAGAAGGTCGACAGTCAACATGTCGACATTCATAATGTCAACCCAATGTCAACATAAGAAGGTCCACATAGTTCAAACTGGCAACAGGCACTATGTCGATATCATCAGAATGTCGCCATGTTATCAATATCGACATCTATAATGTCACTATGTGTAATGTCGGCACTTCAAGGATGCTGACAATTAGGGTTAGGCAAAACCTAGAGGGTTAGGTGAAGACGGGAGGGTTAAGGTTAGGCTGCGTGGGCTGGTGGATTGGGGGAGGTGCTAGGGTTAGGAACTAGGGGGAGAGCTAGGGTTAGGGATTAGGGTTAGGGATAAGGGGTTTATTACTCACCGTAACGCTGATGCTGAGACATCACCACTGGAACTGCTATGACTGCTGAGACCCAGAAGAAGTGACTGGAGCAGATGCCAGGAGAAGGTAAGACACCACTTGAACACCAGTAATAGTTCGTTGACAGTTGACATTACAGTATGTCAACATTTAAACCATACAGTTCATCATGTCAACATTTGAACCATACAGTTCATCATGTCAACATTTGAACCATACAGTTCAGCATGTCAACATTTGGACCGTGTCGATATGATAACTACTGAACAAACACACCACATCTAACTTGCTAAAAAGTCACATAGTGTAGTGCACGGTGCCTGAGAGGTAACTAATCAGATGCAGTCTTCTAGGCATGTTATTAGAATTTCATGGGTGTGTTATACAAGTGGTTGCAAACTTAAAGGCGCTTAATCACTCACATTGGACAGCATACTCTAATGAATATTCTGCACCTATGTTTAATATAATAGGATACTGTACTTTTACTACAAAATATTATCATACTGTTTCATTCTCCATAATTTTATCTATTGCCTGGAATTTAGTTAGCAAATGAAGAGTTAACCCAGTGGTGAAAATGCAGTGTCCAGGAGCCAGTCAGTCAAATCTAAAAGCCTCCTAAGTCGTCAAGTAAGATGTGCATCCATTGAGGGAGACTCCCAAAAGTTACTGTACTGTAGGTACCTGCAGTAATTGTTATTCAGCGCTTTGGCTAACTGGGTCTCAGAATTTGTCAAGCCCTGAGTTAACCAGAGGTGTGTCCGTACAGAAGTTCCTGAATCACTGAATATTGGTGGTCATTCCGAGTTGATCGCTCGCTAGTAGTTTTTAGCAGCCGTGCAAACGCTATGCTGCTGCCCACTGGGAGTGTATTTTAGCTGAGCAGAAGTGCAAATGAATGTATCGCAGAGCGGCTACAAAGTTTTTTTGTGCAGTTTCAGAGTAGCTCAAAACCTACTCAGCGCTTGCGATCACTTCAGACTGTTTAGTTCCTGTTTTGACGCCACAAACACGCCCAGCGTTCGCCCAGCCACGCCTGCGTTTTTCCTAACACTCCCTAAAAACGGTCAGTTGACACCCAGAAAAGCCCTCTTCATGTCAATCACACTGCGGCCACCAGTGCGACTGAAATGCTTCACTAGACCCTGTGCAAAACTACATTGTTCGTTGTGCCCGTACGACACGCGTGCGCATTGTGTCGCATACGCATGCGCAGAACTGCCATTTTTTAGCCTGATCACTGCGCTGCGAACAAATGCAGCTAGCGATCAACTCGGAATGACCCCCATTCAGTGGCGGAACTAGCGAGCGGTGGGCCCATGTGCACAGTAGTCTCCATTATTAAAATTACGCCGCACGGTAGCACCACTACACTAGGTAGAGCCCCTTTTATACCTTACGGCAGACAGATTCCCCTTTTTACACATTACGGCAGACAGCGTCAACCTTTTACACATTACGGCAGACAGCGTCAACCTATTACACATTACGGCAGACAGCGTCCCTTTTTCATTACGGCAGACAGCGTCCCCTTTTTACACATTACGGCAGACAGCGTCCCCTTTTTTACACATTACGGCAGATAGCGTCCCCATTTTTACACATTACGGCAGACAGCGTCCCCATTTTTACACATTACGGCACACAGCGTCAACCTTTTACACATTATGGCAGACAGCGTTCCCTTTTCATTACGGCAGACAGCGACCCCTTTTTACACATTACGGCAGACAGCGTCCCCAGTTTTACACATTACGGCAGACAGTGTCCCATTTTTACAAGGCAAGAGATGCAAACTCAATATAAAAATAAATATAAATATATATATATATATATAGAGATATAGATATAGATATAGATATAAAATTGTGTTTATACATATGCAACACAATTAAAGACATTTAAAATAACTAATTCCTACCAGGGGCTGTTGCTGCACATAGGGAGTGACCAGCAGCTCCAGCTTCTCTCTCCCTCCCTCCCATTATGACAGTGGGCGCCGGGGACGGCCACGAGATCTTGGCGTGATGCTTGTCAGATCCCCGGCGGAGAGGGAGAGGGAGAGGGAGAGGGAGAGAGAGAGAGAGAGAGAGAGAGAGAGAGAGAGAGAGAGAGAGAGAGAGAGAGAGAGAGAGAGAGAGAGAGGAAAAAAAAAAAAAAAAAAAGCCTTACAGCAGCAGCAGCCAGTGAGACCTGACCGACCAGTAAGTTTGTATGAGGGAGGGACGGACCCTCCTCCCTCTTCGTCCGGGACCCTTCCTTCCCCTTCAGCCGGGCTGCCCTGCTCTACAGACTGGTGCTGCCCTGATCTATTCGTGACACGGGCGGGCGGCGGGACGCAGACCCGACGGGAGCGTTGCTGGTGCCTGGTGTGCGGCGGCTGCAGCATGATACAATGAGTCATTGTGACTCATTGTAATTCCGGCGGCTGTGGGCCCCTTGAGTGCGGCGGGTCCCCAGTGCAATGTACTGGCTGCACTGCCAGTAGTTGCGCCCCTGCCCCCATTGTGCTGTGTAAGATCGGGATAGTAAAGCAGTGGCAGTGCAACTTAAAAGCATATTTGCAGAGATTTGCCTGACAAAACGTAAGATTAAGATGGACTTGCACTTAGAAGGATTAAGTTATTTTCATTTGTCCTTTGATCCAGATCCTGCTTCAGCAAAACTTTCAGAGGTCAGCAACATAAGGGATTAGCCTTGGACTAAATAATTACTGTGTCTCAGAGTGCAAGAGCACAGACAGTGAAATGCAGGAGACAGTCCCCTCATTTCCACACTGGGAATGTGAAACAGCCCCATATCCTTTCAAAAGCTCTTAAACTAATTGTGTACATTTCTGTTTTGGTCCCTTTGCCAGTAGCAGCATTTTATTTTTATCTTGTTGTCTTCAATTATTATTGCACAGTTCTGAACATCTGAAGTTTTCTTGCTTTTAAATCCCAATTTTTGCAGCCATAGGGTTCTGTTTTTTAATTGAAAAGACAACATTTTAAAGTAGCACTGTACATACTGTATTTTAAACCAAACATATGTTTGTAGAATCTTGTGGAATAAATGTTATTCATATTTGCTTAAGGTGCATACACACGGAGCGATATAACTGAGCGATTTTGACTATATAGTCAAAATCGCTCAGAAAGTTAGTGCAGATCGCTCCGTGTGTATACAGGCAGCGATGGCGATGCGCGTCCCCGCTAGGTCGCTATCGCTGGGAAAAATAGTCAGTGCAGGCAAGTCAATTTTGGCTATGTCGCTGCAAAAGTTAGTCAAAATCGCTAATACTTTAAGAGGCCAGCGATTTTTCCCAGCGATAGCGATGTTGCAGGCGGCGGTGGTGCGGGCGGCGGCGGTGCGGGCGGCGGCGGGTTGCGGTGGCGGTGTGGGCAACGGCGGGTTGCGGCGGCGGTGCGGGCGGCGGCGGGTTGCGGTGTGGGCGGCGGCGGGTTGCGGTGCGGGAGGGGGAAATTTACCTTTATCTTGCAGAGTTTGGCAGCGGAGCGGTACCAGTTTCAAAAATGGCGCCTCAGCGTCATTTTTGAAATTCAAGATGGCCGCCGCGAGCCAATCACGGCTCGCCGCGTCATCGCCCCGCCCCCTCCCGCTGACTTATATAAGTCAGCGCGAGGCAGCGGCTTTCAGTCCGACAGCGGAGGAGGAGCGGAGAAGAGCTCCTGAAGACTGAAGACGCCGTGGAAGTCCTGGATGGGCGGCGGCTATGCAAAAGAGCTTAGCAGCCGCCGCCCACCAGGTGAAGACGCCGGAGCAAGACCCCAGAAGCCCTGGGGAGGTGGCGCCCCCCCAGGTGAAGACGCCGGAAGCCCTGGGAAGGCGGCGGCCATGCAAAAGAGCTTAAAGGCCGCCGCCCCCAGGTGAAGACCCAGTTTAATAAAGGATTTTTTAAAGAATGTGTCGTGTTTTTTTTCCAATATTTTCTTTACAGGTGGACTACAGGTGCCAGCGGGCCCTTTATGTCCGGGCATGCTGGCACTTGTGGTTCTCCAAGTGCCAGCATGCTGGGGCAGGCTTGCTGGGACCTGTAGGCCACCTGTAAAGAACAATATTACTATTGAAAGGCTATCAGCCTCCCATCCACCGCCCACGGATGGGGGGACCAGCCTCGGGCTTCACCCCTGGCCCTTGGGTGGCTGGAGGGGGGGACCCCTTGATTTAAGGGGTCCTCACTCCTCCAGTGTACCCCGGCCAGGGGTGACTAGTTGGGGGGGTAATGGCACGGCCGCAGGGACCAATATAAAAGTGTCCCCCGGCTGTGGCATTATCTCCCTGGCTAGTGGAGCCCGGTGCTGGTTTGAAAAATACGGGGGACCCCTATGTCTTTTTGTTTTTTAAACCAGGACCGGACGCAGAGCCCGGTGCTGGTTGTCTAAATATGGGGGAACCCTACTCATTTTTTCCTCTGTATTTTAACAACCAGGACTGGCTCAAAGAGCCCGAGGCTGGTTTTACATAGGAGGGGGGACCCCACGCAAATTATTTTTTTTAACTTTTAGCTATTTAAATATCAGCCACCCTGTAAAATCGTCCTATATATGACACTCATCCCCTTATTTAAATGAGATAGTCAAAATCTCCCATAGCCAAAATCTCTTGCATAGTTAGACAAAATCTCTGGTAAAGTTAGTCAAAATCTCCTACTGCCAGTTCAAGGGAAAAGTTAGTCAAAATCTCTCATAGTCAAAATCTCTCCGTGTGTATGCACCTTTACTTTCCTGTTACCCCTGCCATGAAGGAGCAGCCTAATGGGATGTACGGGGGTCTTTGCGCAGTGAGTGGCTGTTGCGCAGGGCGAAGTGCCATGATAACATCACCATAGCCCCATCCGCTGTTAGCGGCATTGTAAAGTGGGAGGCAGAGCCACAATGACAAGATACACAGTGTGAGTCGCATCATCAAGCTACCCACTTCACTTAGGAAGTAGGTGGCAGTGGACAGCCACGAGGAGGGGCAGTAGCAAATTTCTCATTAGGCACGTGAGGCACGTGTCTAGGGGCGGCACCTGTTTGGGGGCAGCACTTGATGCTTGTGTTGGTACTGTCAGCCCAAAAAGTACCAGTAGCTCCAAAATATTTCCACTGTACTGTACCATATGTCATCTTGAATGGAGTGTAAATGGGTAGGACATGTACGTACTGCCCCTGTAAGCTGTCCTATTTAGTAAATATGTATGTATAATAGAAAAAAAGAAAATCATAGTAAGTGGCTTTAATTATTCTATTAAATTGGCTATCATCAAATGAGGTATAATGACCAATCAATAAAAATAATAAAATTATGCAGGTGCGTGGGGGAGGAGGGGGGGGGGGGGGGGGCTGGGGATTTGGGCGGCTGTTACTGTTGTGCCTAGGGAGCTCTCACCCCAAAATCCGCCGCTGCTTGAATATTGCTATTTTCTATAAAAGTTCATTCATCGTCAGTATGCATATCACTGTACTATTGCTTTTACAGCAGTTACCTCTGTTCCCTATTTTCATCTAACTTTCACAGACCTGAACAGTCAATTTTTCAGAATGGACTAATTTGTATATAACAAAAAGGTGTCAAGACATACTGTATGTGTGGTATGCAGCGATGGACTGGGGTCTTAATTCGACCCTGGCATTGGTAAACACGTGCGCCTCCCAGGGGGTCGCGTGCATCATGGGGGCGTGCCGCATGACGTATGGGGGCGTGCCGTGAGTCATGGGGGCATGGACTCTTGGCATGCCCCCATTACCATGGCGACGGTTGCTGGGGGCGGGGGTGCGCCGCGAGTCCGGGGGTGTGGACCTGAGGCACGCCCCCATTTCCATGGAGACCATGAAACCAGAGAGCCAGAGGCTGCGCTGCCTGCTGCCTTCCCGGCTCTCTGAGTGACCGGTTCGGTCCCCCTGCCCATCGGCCCTTTTGGCATGTGCCAGAAGTGCCAGATGGCCAGTCCGGTCATGGTGGTATGTATAGTACAGTATGTGGTAAAGGCATCCCGGGATTTGGTTATGCAAACTGTTTCATGCTAATACAACATGGCATGGTTTCCCGACTCTGGTTCTCAGGGTCCCCTAGCAGTGCATGTTTTTCACATATCCTCAGTATCATAACTGAAATCATTAGCACCACTTGTGGTTACTTTAAAATGTGTCAGTAATGAATACACCTGTGTGTTGATATATGTCCTATTGGTACAGAACCTAGGAGGTTTACAATAGGCGCCAGCAGAATATGAAATGGTGTTTAGGCCACACAGTGATCCTTAACCAGGCTTGCAGGTTTATTAGGAACAGCAGTATCAACGGTAAATGCACAGTAGTATAGTACAGTAGATGTACATCTGTGGTAATAACAGCAGTTTGGTAGTTAATACAGCAGTATTAAATCTAGTGATGAGCGGGTTCGGTTCCTCGGAATCTGAACCCGCCCGAACTTCAGGTTTTTTTACACGGGGCCGAGCGACTCGGATCTTCCCGCCTTGCTCGGTTAACCCGAGCGCGCCCGAACGTCATCATCCCGCTGTCGGATTCTCGCGAGGCTCGGATTCTATCGCGAGACTCGGATTCTATATAAGGAGCTGCGCGTCGCCGCCATTTTCACACGTGCATTGAGATTGATAGGGAGAGGACGTGGCTGGCGTCCTCTCCATTTAGACTAGAGTACTAGAGAGAGACACAAATTTTGGGGAGCATATTATTAGGAGGAGTACTACTTGCTGCTGATAGTGTGACCAGTGACCACCAGTTTAATTAATCCGTTCTCTGCCTGAAAAAAAACGATACACAGTGTGACACAGTCACATACCATATCTGTGCTCAGCCCAGTGTGCTGCATCATATGTAATACTGTATATCATTATCTGACTGTGCTGAGTGCTCACTGCTCACACAGCTTAATTGTGGGGGAGACTGGGGAGCAGTTATAGCAGGAGTACATATTTTAAGTACAGTGCACACTTTTGCTGCCAGAGTGCCACTGCCAGTGTGACTGACCAGTGACCACTGACCACCAGTATTGTGATTGTCTGCTGACCACCAGTATATTGTGATTGTCTGCCTGAAAAAGTTAAACACTCGTCGTGTGGTGTTTTTATAAACGCATTCTGCAGACAGTGTCCAGCAGGTCCGTCATTACATAATATATACCTGTCCGGCTGCAGTACTAGTGTGATATATATATATTTTAATTTTATCTCATTATCATCCAGTCTATATTAGCAGCAGACACAGTACGGTAGTCCACGGCTGTAGCTACCTCTGTGTCGGCAGTCGCTCGTCCATCCATAATTGTATACCACCTACCCGTGGTTTTTTTTTTCTATCTTCTTGATACTAGTAGCTTACTTTAGGAGTCTGCAGTGCTGAGTCTGACAGACAGTGTCCAGCAGGTCCGTCATTACATAATATATACCTGTCCGGCTGCAGTACTAGTGTGATATATATATATATTTTAATTTTATCTCATTATCATCCAGTCTATATTAGCAGCAGACACAGTACGGTAGTCCACGGCTGTAGCTACCTCTGTGTCGGCAGTCGCTCGTCATCCATAAGTATACTAGTATCCATCCATCTCCATTGTTTACCTGAGGTGCCTTTTAGTTGTGCCTATTAAAATATGGAGAACAAAAATGTTGAGGTTCTAAAAATAGGGAAAGATCAAGATCGACTTCCACCTCGTGCTGAAGCTGCTGCCACTAGTCATGGTCGAGACGATGAAATGCCATCAACGTCGTCTGCCAAGGCCGATGCCCAATGTCATAGTACAGAGCATGTAAATTCCAAAACACCAAATATCAGTAAAAAAAGGACTCAAAAATCTAAAATAAAATTGTCGGAGGAGAAGCGTAAACTTGCCAATATGCCATTTACCACACGGAGTGGCAAGGAACGGCTGAGGCCCTGGCCTATGTTCATGGCTAGTGGTTCAGCTTCACATGAGGATGGAAGCACTCAGCCTCTCGCTAGAAAAATGAAAAGACTCAAGCTGGCAAAAGCACAGCAAAGAACTGTGCGTTCTTCGAAATCCCAAATCCACAAGGAGAGTCCAATTGTGTCGGTTGCGATGCCTGACCTTCCCAACACTGGACGTGAAGAGCATGCGCCTTCCACCATTTGCACGCCCCCTGCAAGTGCTGGAAGGAGCACCCGCAGTCCAGTTCCTGATAGTCGGATTGAAGATGTCAGTGTTGAAGTACACCAGGATGAGGAGGATATGGGTGTTGCTGGCGCTGGGGAGGAAATTGACAAGGAGGATTCTGATGGTGAGGTGGTTTGTTTAAGTCAGGCACCCGGGGAGACACCTGTTGTCCGTGGGAGGAATATGGCCATTGACATGCCTGGTGAAAATACCAAAAAAATCAGCTCTTCGGTGTGGAAGTATTTCAACAGAAATGCGGACAACATTTGTCAAGCCATGTGTTGCCTTTGTCAAGCTGTAATAAGTAGGGGTAAGGACGTTAACCACCTCGGAACATCCTCCCTTATACGTCACCTGCAGCGCATTCATAATAAGTCAGTGACAAGTTCAAAAACTTTGGGCGACAGCGGAAGCAGTCCACTGACCAGTAAATCCCTTCCTCTTGTAACCAAGCTCACGCAAACCACCCCACCAACTCCCTCAGTGTCAATTTCCTCCTTCCCCAGGAATGCCAATAGTCCTGCAGGCCATGTCACTGGCCATTCTGACGAGTCCTCTCCTGCCTGGGATTCCTCCGATGCATCCTTGCGGGTAACGCCTACTGCTGCTGGCGCTGCTGTTGTTGCTGCTGGGAGTCGATGGTCATCCCAGAGGGGAAGTCGTAAGACCACTTTTACTACTTCCACCAAGCAATTGACTGTCCAACAGTCCTTTGCGAGGAAGATGAAATATCACAGCAGTCATCCTGCTGCAAAGCGGATAACTGAGGCCTTGGCATCCTGGGTAGTGAGAAACGTGGTTCCGGTATCCATCATTACTGCAGAGCCAACTAGAGACTTGTTGGAGGTATTGTGTCCCCGGTACCAAATACCATCTAGGTTCCATTTCTCTAGGCAGGCGATACCGAAAATGTACACAGACCTCAGAAAAAGAGTCACCAGTGTCCTAAAAAATGCAGCTGTACCCAATGTCCACTTAACCACGGACATGTGGAGCAGGGCAGGGTCAGGACTATATGACTGTGACAGCCCACTGGGTAGATGTATGGACTCCCGCCGCAAGAGCAGCAGCGGCGGCACCAGTAGCAGCATCTCGCAAACGCCAACTCTTTCCTAGGCAGGCTACGCTTTGTATCACCGGTTTCCAGAATACGCACACAGCTGAAAACCTCTTACGGCAACTGAGGAAGATCATCGCGGAATGGCTTACCCCAATTGGACTCTCCTGTGGATTTGTGGCATCGGACAACGCCAGTAATATTGTGTGTGCATTAAATATGGGCAAATTCCAGCACGTCCCATGTTTTGCACATACCTTGAATTTGGTGGTGCAGAATTATTTAAAAAACGAGAGGGGCGTGCAAGAGATGCTGTCGGTGGCCAGAAGAATTGCGGGACACTTTCGGCGTACAGGCACCACGTACAGAAGACTGGAGCACCACCAAAAACGCCTGAACCTGCCCTGCCATCATCTGAAGCAAGAAGTGGTAACGAGGTGGAATTCAACCCTATATATGCTTCAGAGGTTGGAGGAGCAGCAAAAGGCCATTCAAGCCTATACAATTGAGCACGATATAGGAGGTGGAATGCACCTGTCTCAAGCGCAGTGGAGAATGATTTCAACGTTGTGCAAGGTTCTGCTGCCCTTTGAACTTGCCACACGTGAAGTCAGTTCAGACACTGCCAGCCTGAGTCAGGTCATTCCCCTCATCAGGCTTTTGCAGAAGAAGCTGGAGACATTGAAGGAGGAGCTAACACAGAGCGATTCCGCTAGGCATGTGGGACTTGTGGATGGAGCCCTTAATTCGCTTAACAAGGATTCACGGGTGGTCAATCTGTTGAAATCAGAGCACTACATTTTGGCCACCGTGCTCGATCCTAGATTTAAAACCTACCTTGGATCTCTCTTTCCGGCACACACAAGTCTGCTGGGGTTCAAAGACCTGCTGGTGATAAAATTGTCAAGTCAAGCGGAACGCGACCTGTCAACATCTCCTCCTTCACATTCTCCCGCAACTGGGGGTGCGAGGAAAAGGCTCAGAATTCCGAGCCCACCCGCTGGCGGTGATGCAGGGCAGTCTGGAGCGACTGCTGATGCTGACATCTGGTCCGGACTGAAGGACCTGCCAACGATTACGGCCATGTCGTCTACTGGCACTGCATATGATTCTCTCCCCATTGAAAGAATGGTGGAGGATTATATGAGTGACCGCATCCAAGTAGGCACGTCAGACAGTCCGTACTTATACTGGCAGGAAAAAGAGGCAATTTGGAGGCCCTTGCACAAACTGGCTTTATTCTACCTAAGTTGCCCTCCCACAAGTGTGTACTCCGAAAGAGTGTTTAGTGCCGCCGCTCACCTTGTCAGCAATCGGCGTACGAGGTTACTTCCAGAAAATGTGGAGAAGATGATGTTCATTAAAATGAATTATAATCAATTCCTCCGTGGAGACATTGACCAGCAGCAATTGCCTCCACAAAGTACACAGGGAGCTGAGATGGTGGATTCCAGTGGGGACGAATTGATAATCTGTGAGGAGCGGGATGTACACGGTGATATATCGGAGGATGATGATGAGGTGGACATCTTGCCTCTGTAGAGCCAGTTTGTGCAAGGAGAGATTAATTGCTTCTTTTTCGGTGGGGGTCCAAACCAACCCATCATTTCAGTCACAGTCGTGTGGCAGACCCTGTCACTGAAATGATGGGTTGGTTAAAGTGTGCATGTCCTGTTTATACAACATAAGGGTGGGTGGGAGGGCCCAAGGACAATTCCATCTTGCACCTCTTTTTTCTTTCGTTTTTCTTTGCGTCATGTGCTGTTTGGGGAGTGTTTTTTGGAAGGGCCATCCTGCGTGACACTGCAGTGCCACTCCTAGATGGGCCAGGTGTTTGTGTCGGCCACTAGGGTCGCTTAGCTTACTCACACAGCTACCTCATTGCGCCTCTTTTTTTCTTTGCGTCATGTGCTGTTTGGGGAGTGTTTTTTGGAAGGGCCATCCTGCGTGTCACTGCAGTGCCACTCCTAGATGGGCCAGTTGTTTGTGTCGGCCACTAGGGTCGCTTAGCTTAGTCATCCAGCGACCTCGGTGCAAATTTTAGGACTAAAAATAATATTGTGAGGTGTTCAGAATAGACTGAAAATGAGTGGAAATTATGGTTTTTGAGGTTAATAATACTTTGGGATCAAAATGACCCCCAAATTCTATGATTTAAGTTGTTTTTTAGGGTTTTTTGAAAAAAACACCCGAATCCAAAACACACCCGAATCCGACAAAAAAAATTCGGTGAGGTTTTGCCAAAACGCGGTCGAACCCAAAACACGGCCGCGGAACCGAACCCAAAACCAAAACCCGAAAAATTTCAAGTGCACATCTCTAATTAAATCTCATCTAAAGAGCTGCAATACTCAATACAGTAGGTTATGCAGGGTCCCACATGCGCTGTCATCTCGCTGGGGTCATTACACTAGTGAAACGATAAGGAGCACACTCTCCAACAGTGGCGCCAAGAGAGGGGGGGGGGGAGGGTACAAATTACCTGGGCCAAGGTCTGATGGAGGGTCCCAGTGGGGGCACAAGTCCCCCTTACCTAAAGCAGCAGCTGTCGCTTTTCTTCTCAGCCCATCACACGTTGCAGTGTGACCAGGGAAGTGCTTAAAATCTTTTTTCTCTGACGTCCTAGTGGATGCTGGGAACTCCGTAAGGACCATGGGGAATAGACGGGCTCCGCAGGAGACTGGGCACTCTAAAAGAAAGATTAGGTACTATCTGGTGTGCACTGGCTCCTCCCTCTATGCCCCTCCTCCAGACCTCAGTTAGAATCTGTGCCCGGCCAGAGCTGGATGCACCTAGTGGGCTCTCCTGAGCTTGCTAGAAAGAAAGTATTTGTTAGGTTTTTTTATTTTCAGTGAGATCTGCTGGCAACAGACTCACTGCTACGTGGGACTGAGGGGAGAGAAGCAAACCTACCTGCGTGCAGCTAGCTTGTGCTTCTTAGGCTACTGGACACCATTAGCTCCAGAGGGTTCGAACACAGGGCCTGACCTCGATCGTCCGTTCCCGGAGCCGCGCCGCCGTCCCCCTTGCAGAGCCAGAAGACAGAAGAAGGAGATGAAATCGGCGGCAGAAAACTCCGGTCTTCATTAAGGTAGCGCACAGCACTGCAGCTGTGCGCCATTGCTCCCACTGCACACCACACACTCCGGTCACTGTAGGGTGCAGGGGGGGGGGGGGGGGCGCCCTGGGCAGCAATAAGAATACCTTTTGGCATTATATACACATAATACAGTCTGTGACTGTATATTGTAAAACCCCCGCCATTTTTAGTCAGAAACAGGACAGAAGCCCGCCGCTAAGGGGGCCGGGCCTTCTTCCTCAGCACACCAGCGCCATTTTCTCTTCACAGCTCTGCTGGAAGGAAGCTCCCCAGGCTCTCCCCGGGAAGTATCCTGGTACACAAAGGGTGAAAAGAGAGAGGGGGGGCACATAAATTTAGGCGCAAAATTTGTATATACAGCAGCTACTGGGTAAACAATGAGTTGTAGTGTAATCCCTGGGTTATATAGCGCTGGGGTGTGTGCTGGCACACTCTCTCTCTGTCTCTCCAAAGGGCCTTGTGGGGGAACTGTCCTCAAATAGAGCATCCCCTGTGTGTGTGGTGTGTCGGTACGCGTGTGTCGACATGTCTGAGGTAAAAGGCTCCTCTAAGGAGGTGATAGAGCGGATATGTGTGTGAGAGGGTGTCTCCGTCGACAACGCCGACACCTGTTTGGATATGTGTTAGTGCTAAGGTGAATTTATTGCACAAATGGTTAGGGAACAGACAGGAAATCTACCCAGGTCTGTCCCTATGTCACAGAGACTTTCAGAGTCTCTCAATGCTCACTATCCATAAGAACAAACACTGGTCTCGACATGGAGTTTAACTCCACTGTCGACTACGATAATGCAAAGTTATAAGGTATTCAATATATGATTATTGAAATAAAAGATGATTTGCATATCACTGATGACTCATCTGTCCCTGACACGAGAGTACACATGTTTAAGGGGAAGAATGCTGAGGTAAATTTCCCTCCTCTCATGAGGAAAAAGAGCGGGAATCTCCAGACAAGAGACGGCAGCTTCCCACAAGAGAATTCTCAGGCTGTATCCTTTCCCCACTAGGGCCAGGATGTGTTGAGAATCTTCCCCTAGGGTGTCCTGTTTGCAAAGACGGTAGCACTTGCTATTCTCAGGGATCATGCAGATAGCGTGCACATTCTAGTATACTACCCAGACCGGCGATTGTGTCGGCATGGGTTTATAGCGCTGTGGCAGCGTGGACAGGTACCTTATCAGCAGAGATGAGACCCTAGTATGCAATATAAATATATTAAAGATGCTGTCTTAAGTGATAGATATATAGTTATAAAGCATGCCCAAAGAGACATGAGTATACTGGGTCCTAGAGTCAAAGCTATGTCGATCTCTGCTTGACGTGTCCTGTAGAATATGCATTGGACAGATGATGTCGACTTAAGAGGCATATGGAAGGCTGAGGATTGTGTGGAGAAGGGTTCTCGGGCCTGGTCTCCACAGCTATAGCTGGTAATTATGCTAGTTTGCCTTATATTCCTGCACAGCCTAAGAAAGCACGACATTATTAAATGCAGCCTTTCGAATAAAGAAACAAGAAAGTCTGAGGTGCGTCCTTTCTTGTCAGAGCCGGGCAGCTAGTTCCCAGGAACAGTCCCTACAAAAATCCACCAATGTCGCTGGGGCTCCACAGGCGGAGCTAGGCCCGGTGGGGACACGCTTTCGTAAGTTCAGCCACAAGTGGGTTCACTCCCTGTTCGATCCCTGGGCAATAGATATTGTGTCTCAGGGATACAAGCTGGACTGTGAGAAGATGCCCCCTCACGACGGCCCTGCGGGCTTCCCCCCAAGAGAGGGAGCCAGTGTTAACTGCAATTCACAAATTGTATCTTTAACAGGTGGTGGTCAAGGGTCCCCTCCTTCAACAAGAGGGTGTTATTATTAGACCATGTTGTAATCCCGAAACCAGACGGTTCGGTCAGACCCATATTGAATTAAAAATCCCTGAACGTATACCTGAGAAGGTTCAAGATGGAATCGCTAAGAGCGGTCAGCGCAAGCCTAAAAAGGGGGAGACTTTATTGTGAATCGGGACATAAGGGATGCATACCTTCAGGTCCCCATTTATCCACCTCATTAGGCGTACCTCAGAATTGCGGTACGGGATTGTCATTACCAATTTCAGATGTTGCCGTTTGGTCTCTCCACGGCCCCGAGAATATTCACCATGGTAATGGCGGATATGATTGTGCTCCTGCGGAAGCAAGGTGTCACTATTATCACGTACTTGGACGATCTCCTCATAAAAGCGAGATCAAGAGAGCAGTTGCTGAACAGCGTATCACTTTCTCTGGAAGTGTAACGGCAACACGGCTGGATTCTATATATTCCAAAGTCGCAGTTGGTTCCTACAGCTCATCTGCCTCTCCTAGGCACGATCCTAGACACAGACCAGAAAAGGGTTTATCTCCCGATAGAGAGAGCTCAGGAGCTCATGACACTGGTCAGGAATCTATTAAAACCAAAACAGGTGTCAGTGCATCACTGCACTCGAGTCCTGGGAAGGATGGTGGCATCATACGAGGCCATCCCCTTAGGCAGGTTCCATGCGAGGACCTTCCAAGGGGACTTACTGGACAAGTGGTCCGGATCACCTCTTCAGAGGCATCGGTTAATCACCCTATCCCCCAGGGCCAGGGTGTCTCTCCTGTGGTGGCTGCAGAGGGCTCACCTTCTCGAGGGCCGCAGATTCGGCATTCAGGACTGGATCCTGGTGACCACGGATACATGCCTCCGAGGGTGGGGGGCAGTTACACAGGGAAGAAATTTCCAAGGTCTGTGGTCAAGTCAACAGACTTGCCTTCACACCAATATCCTGGAACTAAGGGACATATACAACGCCCTAAGTCAAGCGGAGATCCTGCTTCACGACCAACCGGTTCTGATCCAGTCAGACCGCAGGGGTTCATGTAAACCGCCAAGGCGGCACAAGGAGCAGGGTGGCGAGGGTAGAAGCCACCAGAATTCTTCGCTGGGCGGAGAATCGAGTAAGCGCACTGTCAGCAGTGTTCATTCCGGGAGTGGACAACTGGGAAGCAGACTTCCTCAGCAGGCACGACCTCCACCCGGGAAAGTGGGGACTTCATCAGGAAGTCTTCACGCAGTTTGCAAATTGATGGGAACTGCCTAAGGTGGACTAGATGGCGTCCCACCTCAATAAAAAGCTAAAAAAGGTTTTACGCCGGGTCAAGGGACCCTCAGGTGATAGCTGTGGTCGCACTAGTAACACCGTGGGTGTTCCAGTCGGTCTATGTATTCCCTCCTCTTCCTCTCATACCCAAGGGCTGAGAATTGTAATAAAAGGAGGAGTGAAAACAATATTCTTTGCTCCGAATTGGCCAAGAAGGACTCGGTACCCGGAGCTGCAGGAAATGCTCTCAGAGGACTCAGGGCTTCTGCCTCTCAGACAGGACATGTTGCAACAGGGGCCCTGTCTGTTCCAAGACTTACCGCGGCTGCATTTGACGGCATGGCGGTTGAACGCCGGATCCTAGCGGAAAAGGGCATTCCGGATGCAGTTATTCCTACGCTGATAAAGGCTAGGAAAGACGTGACAGCAAGACTTTTTCACTGTAAATGGCGAAAATAGGTTGCTTGGTGTGAGGCCGGGAAGGCCCTACAGAGGAATTCCAGCGGGGTCGATTCCTGCACTTCCTACAGTCAGGAGTGACTATGGGCCTAAAATTAGGATCCATAAGGGTCAAGATTCGGCCCTATACAGTTTCTCTAACAATGAACTGGCTTCACTTCAGACGTTGTTCCGGGGGTGCTGCATATTTAGCCTCCTTCTGTGCCACCGGTGGCACCTTGGGATCTTAACGTTGTGTTGGATTTCCTGAAATCCCTCTGGTTTGAGCCACTTAAGACCATGGAGCTAAAATATCTCACGTGGAAAGTGGTCATGCTATTGGCCTTAGCTTCGGCTAGGCGTGTGTCAGTATTGGCGGTTTTGTCATGAAAAAACCCTTATCTGATCTTCCATATGGACAGGGCAGAATTGAGGACTCGTCCCCAATTTCTTCCTAGGGTGGTATCATCGTTTCATTTGAACCAGCCTATTGTGGTGCCTGCGGCTACTAGGGACTTGGAGGATTCCAAGTTGCTGGACGTAGTCCGGGCTTTGAAAATTTATGTTTCCAGAACGGTGGGAGTCAGAAAGTCTGACTCGCTGTTTATTCTGTATGCAGCCAACAAGGTTGGCGCTCCTGCTTCGAAGCAGACTATTGTTCGCTGGATCTATAGCACGATTCAGCTGGTTCACTCTGCGGCTGGATTGCCGCATTAAAAATCGGTGAAAGCCCATTCCACAAGGAAGGTGGGCTCTTCTTGGGCGGCTGCCCGAGGGGTCTCGGCATTACAGCTTTGCCGAGCTGCTACTTGGTCGGGGTCAAACACGTTTGCTAAGTTCTACAGGTTTGATACCCTGGCTGAGGAGGACCTTGAGTTTGCTCATGCGGTGCTGCAGAGTCATCCGCACTCTCCCGCCCGTTTGGGAGCTTTGGTATAATCCCCATGGTCCTTACGGAGTTCCCAGCATCCACTAGGACGTCAGAGAAATAAGAATTTACTCACCGGTAATTCTATTTCTCGTAGTCCGTAGTGGATGCTGGGCGCCCGTCCCAAGTGCGGACTCTCTGCAATACATGTATATAGTTATTGCTTAACTAAAGGGTTATTGTTATGAGCCATCTGTTACTGAGGCTCAGTTGTTGTTCATACTGTTAACTGGGTATGGTTATCACAAGTTGTACGGTGTGATTGGTGTGGCTGGTATGAGTCTTACCCTGGATTCCAAATCCTTTCCTTGTTGTGTCAGCTCTTCTGGGCACAGTTTCCTTAACTGAGGTCTGGAGGAGGGGCATAGAGGGAGGAGCCAGTACACACCAGATAGTACCTAATCTTTCTTTTAGAGTGCCCAGTCTCCTGCGGAGCCCGTCTATTCCCCATGGTCCTTACGGAGTTCCCAGCATCCACTACGGACTACGAGAAATAGAATTACCGGTGAGTAAATTCTTATTTTTTCTGTATTGTTTTCTAAGGGTGCATGGCCACGCGTCCTGTGATTAGGCCATGCCCCCTGGAAAATACCTGGGCCCAGCCATGCTCTCTACTGCGCTAGCTGGGAGGCATGCCATTTTCCTGTTGAGTGGGTGCTTCTCATCTGTTAGAAACCCCCTCAAAGAGGTGTGGCCATGCCCCCAGCATGCTGTAGTCACAGCCCCTCCAGTGGATGTGTTTGTGGGGGGAGGGGCAGGAAGTTGATGTGCTAGGTTCTTCTATCACTCCCCCAGTCTCCTGCACTTACTCCAATGTTCTGCAGAGTGGGAGATTGTGGACTACATTTGGAAACCCCTCTCTAGAAATCCTGCGTTTGCCACTGGCTGGAGAGGCAGATCACCCTATAACCAAGCCCCATAGCAACTGCCTGGCCCCACACATATAAACTGTATAGGGTATAATGCAGAGGTTCCCAAACTGTGTGCCGAGGCTCCCTGGGGTGCCTCGGGACACTTGCAGGGGTGCCCTGGGTTGGTGGTCCAGGACCAATTCAAATTATTCATGGTCAATATAATAGACAAAACCAATGCTGGTGGCTGCCAGTCATAAAATATGTGGCCAAACAGAAGCAAATCTTGTCCCTCACCACACAACTGACCCTAAGGATGACATATAAACGCAATCTACTTAATGTAATATTTCTTTCTAAATTTCTCAATAAGAAATTTTTGTCCTAGGGGTGCCATGAGAAAAATTCTGATATTCTAAGGCGCTGTGATTCATAAAAGTTTGGAAACCACTGGTATAATGTATGTAAATAGCAGTAGTATTGCTAAATAGAAGGAAAATCATGTGGAAAATGGTGATTTACCGCCACATGGGATGCCAAATGTCAGTATAATGACATCGGCATCCGAGCGGTAGAATGCTCGCCATGCTGCGGGCTCGGTGGCGAGCTATGCTCGCTACAGGTTCTGTTCTCCCTCTATGGGTGTCGTGGACACCCATAGAGGGGGAATCACTTACCTCACCGGTATTCCGGCGGCGGTATGGTGTGGTGTCGGGATCCTGGTGTCGGTATTGTGACAGCCGGGACCCCGACGAGTGGTATTGTAATTACATACCTGAAGGTAAATGATATTGGAAATTGTGCATTTCATATATATTTTTATCAGGGCCGGCAACAGAAATACTGGGGCCCCGGGACACTCTTATTTTGGGGACCCCTCATTCCTTCCTAGTAGGTATTTAGATGAAACAAGCATGGCTTAAAGTGGTCCAATTCAGAAATCACTAAGGGAAACATGACAGGCATGAATACTATGTTCCAGAGGCGTTTTAAGAGAGGAGGGGACCCGCGTGCAGGTCCGTTGCGGGCCACCTCCTCTCCAGCAGCTAGTAAACTCTGGCATAATGGCAGAGTCTACTACGCATGCGCATGTATCTGGGAACATGGCACCCGCGACTTGTTCCTGGGAACATCTCCAGTGCGAAACATACATAATAAAGTAGTAGTTATTCAGTGGACAAGTCATTCAATAATCTGTAAATATACTATAAAATATAACTTTTATTGACATTGGTTAAAATCAAATTTTTCCCCTGCAATATGTATTAAAAAGCAAAATATTAAAAATTATATAGGATAGAAAGAAAGAAAGTGAGAATATTAAAAAGTTGTGCCAGGGGCCCTATTAGTACACTAGTCTAATTTTTAGATTGCATTAAACTGAACTGTATGCTCTATAAATCTGCCATTCCTAAATATCTGATATGTAGCTGTTGTGTAGATGTTATCTGTTACCTGACCGCTTACTTCAATAAAGATAATTTGTACATTATGTGTTGTGGTGTGATCTGCTTTTTATAATAACAGTTTCTTAAATGATGTTGTATAAGTATATTGTGTTCATTATGAAGGCGTCTGTTCTGTCAAATGTGATAGAAAGTATTGAATAAGTTAAATTGGTATGAAGGTGAATTCCACAGGACAGTTTCTGGAATAATATGTGATGGTTTTGATATTGTCTTATTGGTTATAAGCCAATAAATGTGAACTTAATGCTACTATTGGTCCTCGCTCATCCACCAAATGAAGAAGCTCTTTTGACACAACATCATGCAGGGACGTGCAGTCAGGGGAGGCAGTGCCTCCCCTGTCATTAATCATTGAAATAATACAAAGAAGATACTTATGACACATATTCTGTGTCATAATTAACTTCTTTATTTCTCTAACGTCCTAGTGGATGCTGGGGACTCCGTAAGGACCATGGGGAATAGATGGGCTCCCAGGAGACATGGGCACTTTAAGAAAGAATTTAGATTCTGGTGTGCTCTGGCTCCTCCCTCTATGTCCCTCCTCCAGACCTCAGTTTGAATCTGTGCCCGGACGAGCTGGGTGCTGTTCAGTGAGCTCTCCTGAGCTTGCTGTAAGAAAGTATTTTGTTAGGTTTTTTTATTTTCAGGGAGCTCTGCTGGCAACAGACTCCCTGCATCGTGGGACTGAGGGGAGAGAAGCAGCCCTACTCTCTGAAGATAGGTCCTGCTTCTTAGGCTACTGGACACCATGAGCTCCAGAGGGATCGTACACAGGATCTCACCCTCGTCGTCCAATCCCAGAGCCGCGCCGCCGTCCCCCTCGCAGAGCCGGAAGACAGAAGCCGGGTGAGCATAAGAAGCAAGAAGACTTCGAAATCGGCGGCAGAAGACTCCAGTCTTCACTGAGGTAGCGCACAGCACTGCAGCTGTGCGCCATTGCTCCCACACACACCTCACATCCTCCGGTCACTGTAAGGGTGCAGGGCGCAGGGGGGGTGCCATGGGCAGCAATTGGGACCTCTTTGGCAAAAGTTTAGCATATATACAGTTGGGCACTGTATATATGTATGAGCCCCCGCCAAGTAAATGTATATTTAAGCGGGACAGAAGCCTGCCGTCGAGGGGGCGGGGCTTCTTCCTCAGCACTCACCAGCGCCATGTTTTTCTCTACAGCTCCGCTGAGAGGAAGCTCCCCTGCAGATACACGGTAGAAGAGGGTAAAAAGAGATGGGGGGCACATAATTAGGCGCAAAAAATCAATATAAACAGCTGCTACTGGGTTAACATTAAGTTACTGTGTTATTCCTGGGTTAATAGCGCTGGGGTGTGTGCTGGCATACTCTCTCTCTGTCTCTCCAAAGGGCCTTGTCTTCAGATGAGCATTCCCTGAGTGTGTGGTGTGTCGGTACGTGTGTGTCGACATGTCTGAGGTAAAAGGCTCCCCTAAGGAGTAGATGGAGCAAATGTGTGTGTGAGGGGTGTCTCCGTCGACAACGCCAACACCTGTTTGGATAAGTGCTAAGGTGAATTTATTGCACAAAAGATTAGAGAACAGACAGGGAATCTACCCATGTCTGTCCCTATGTCGCAGAGACCTTCAGAGTCTCTCAATGCTCACTATCCAAAATAATAGACACTGATATCGACACAGGGTCTGACTCCAGTGTCGACTACGATAATGCAAAGTTACAGCCAAAAGGGCAGGAAAGTATTCAATATATGATTATTGTAATAAAAGATGATTTGCATATCACTGATGACTCATCTGTCCCTGACACAAGGGTACACATGTGTAAGGGGAAGAAAGCTGAGGTAAATTTCCCTCCTCTCATGATGAAAAAGAGCGGGAATCTCCAGACAAGAGACTGCAGTTTCCCACAAAGATTTCTCAGGGAGTATCCTTTCACTACTAGGGCCAGGATACGATGGGAATCTTCCCCTAGGGTGTCACGTTTGCCCAAAAGGTAGCCCTGACTTAACAGCTATCCTCAGGGATCCTGCAGATAGCGTGCACATTCTGGTACACTACTCAGACCGGCGATTGTGTCGGCATGGGTTTATAGCACTGTAGCAGCGTGGACAGGTACCTTTTCAGCAGAGATTGAGACCCTAGCATGTATATATATATATATATATACATGTATATATATAGATATATAGATATTAAAGATGCTGTCTTAAGATATATATATATATATATATATATTAAACATGCCCAAAGAGACACTAGTCTACTGGGTTCTAGAGTCAACGCTATGTCGATTTCTGCTTGACGTGTCCTGTAAAATATGCAATGGACAGGTGATGCCGACTTAAGAGGCATATGGAAGGCTGAGGATTGTGTGGAGAAGGGATCTCAGACCTGGTCTCCACAGCTATAGCTGGTAATTCTGATATTTTGCCTTATATTCCTGCACAGTCTAGGAAAGCACGACATTATCAAAGGCAGCCTTTCGAACACAAAGAAACAAGAAAGTCCGAGGTGCGTCCTTTCTTGCCAGAGGCAGGGGCAGAGGAAAGAAGCTGCACAACACAGCTAGTTCCCAGGAACAGAAGTCCTCCCCGGCCTCTACAAAATCCACCGCATGTCGCTGGGGCTCCACAGGCGGAGCTAGGCCCGGCGGGGGCACGTCTTCGTAATTTCAGCCACAAGTGGGTTCACCCCCTGTTGGATCTCTGGGCAATAGATATTGTGTCTTAGGGATACAAGCTGGACTTTGAGGAGATGCCCCCTCACTGACGGCCCTGCCGGCTTCCCCCCACGAGAGGAAAATAGTGTTAACTGCAATTCACAAATTGTATCTTCAACAGGTGGTGGTCAAGGTTCCCCTCCTTCAACAAGGAGGGGGTTATTATTCGACCATGTTGTAGTCCCGAAACCGGACGGTTCGGTCAGACCCATATTGAATTTAAAATCCCTAAACATATACCTGAAAAGGTTCAAGTTCAAGATGGAATCGCTAAGAGCGGTCATCGCAAGCCTGAAAGGGGGAGATTTTATGGTGTCTCTGGACATAAAGGATGATTACCTTCATGTCCCCATTTATCCACCTCATCAGGCGTACCTCAGAATTGCGGTACAGGATTGTCATTATAACAATTTCAGACGTTGCCGTTTGGTCTCTCCACGGCCCCTAGAATATTCACTAAGGTAATGGCGGAAATGATGGTGCTCCTGCGGAAGCAAGGTGTCAGAATTATCCCGTACTTGGACGATCTCCTCATAAAAGCGAGATCAAGAGAGCAGTTGCTGAACAGTGTATCACTTTCTCTGGAAGTGTAACGGCAACACGGCTGGATTCTATATATTCCAAAGTCGCAGTTGGTTCCTACAGCTCATCTGCCTTTCCTAGGCATGATCCTAGACAGACCAGAAAAGGGTTTATCTCCCGATAGAGAGAGCTCAGGAGCTCATGACACTGGTCAGGAATCTATTAAATCCAAAACAGGTGTCAGTGCATCACTGCACTCGAGTCCTGGGAAGGATGGTGGCATCATACGAGGCCATTCCCTTCGGCAGGTTCCATGCGAGGACCTTCCAATGAGACTTACTGGACAAGTGGTCCGGATCACATCTTCAGATGCATCGTTAATCACCCTGTCCCCCAGGGCCAGGGTGTCACTCCTGTGGTGGCTGCAGAGTTCTCACCTTCCAGAGGGACGCAGATTCGGAATTCAGGACTGGGTCCTTGTGACCACGGACGCTAGCCTCCGAGGGTGGGGAGCAGTCACACAGGGAAGAAATTTTTCAAGGTCTGTGGTCAAGTCAAGAGACTTGCCTTCACATCAACATCCTGGAACTAAGGGCCGTATACAACGCCCTACGTCAAGCGGAGCACTTGCTTCGCAACCAACCGGTTCTGATTCAGTCAGACAACATCACCGCAGTGGCTCAGGTGAACCGCCAAGGCGGCACAAGGAGCAGAGTGGCGGGGGCAGAAGCCACCAGAATTCTTCGCTGGGCGGAGAATCACGTAAGCTCTGTCAGCAGTGTTCATCCCGGGAGTGGACAACTGGGAAGCAGACTTCCTCAGCAGACACGACCTCCACCCGGGAGAGTGGGGACTTCATCAGAAAGTCTTCACACAGATCACATATCGGTGGGAACTGCCACAGGTGGACATGATGGCATCCCGCCTCAACAAAAAAACTACAGAGGTATTGCGCCAGGTCAAGAGACTCTCAAGCAATAGCGGTAGACACCCTGGTGACACCGTGGGTATTCCAGTCGGTCTATGTGTTTCCTCCTCTTCCTCTCATTCCCAAGGTGCTGAGGATAATAAGAAAAGGAGGAGTGAGAACAATCCTCATTGTTCCAGATTGGCCACGAAGGACCTGGTATCCAAATCTGCAAGAAATGCTCACAGAGGACCCGTGGCCTCTTCCTCTAAGACAGGACCTGTTGCAACAGGGGCCCTGTCTGTTCCAAGTCTTACCGCGGCTGCGTTTGATGGCATGGCGGTTGAACGCCGGATCCAAGCAGAAAAGGGCATTTCGGACGAGGTCATTCCTACACGGATAAAGGGTAGGAAGGACGTGACAGCTAAACTTTATCACTGTATATGGCGAAAATATGTTTCTTGGGTGAGGCCAGGAATGATCCTACAGAGGTATTCAAGCTGGGCCGTTTCCTTCACTTCCTACAGTCAGGAGTGAATTTGGGCCTAAAGTTGGGCTCCATTAAGGTCCAGATTTCGGACCTATCCATTTTCTTGCAAAAAGAGTTGGCTTCTCTACCAGAAGTTCAGACGTTTGTAAAGGGAGTGCTGCATATTCAGCCTCCTTTTTTTGCCTCCAGTGACACCTTGGGATCTTACCGTGGTGTTAAGTTTCCTGAAATCACACTGGTTTGAACCACTTAAAACGGTGGAGTTAAAATATCTCACGTGGAAGGTGGTCATGCTATTAGCCTTGACTTCGGCTAGGCGTGTGTCAGAATTAGCGGCTTTGTCACATAAAAGCCCCTATCTGGTTTTCCATATGGATAGAGCAGAATTGCGGACCTGTCCACAATTTGTAGAGATGAGCGGGTTCGGTTCCTCGGAATCCGAACCCACCCGAACTTCATGGTTTTTTTCACGGGTCCGAGCGACTCGGATCTTCCCGCCTTGCTCGGTTAACCCGAGCGCGCCCGAACGTCATCATGACGCTGTCGGATTCTCGCGAGGCTCGGATTCTATCGCGAGACTCGGATTCTATATAAGGAGCCGCGCGTCGCCGCCATTTTCACTCGTGCATTGAGATTGATAGGGAGAGGACGTGTCTGGCGTCCTCTCCATTAGAATAGAGATAGATTAGATAGAGAGAGAGAGATTGTGCAGAGTCGCAGACAGAGTTAGTTTACCACAGTCAGTGACCAGTGCAGTTGCTAGTTAACTTTTATTTAATATAATATATCCGTTCACTTCTCTCTGCTATATCCGTTCTCTGCCTGAAAAAAAAAACGATACACAGCACAGTCAGTCACACAGTGTGACTCAGTCTGTGTGCACTCAGCTCAGCCCAGTGTGCTGCACAGTCATCAATGTATAAATTAAAAGCTTATAATTAATTGTGGGGGAGACTGGGGAGCACTGCAGGTTGTTAGCAGGAGCCAGGAGTACAATTATATTAATTAACAGTGCACACTTTTGCTGCAGGAGTGGTGACCAGTGCCTGACCACCAGTATAGTATTGTTGTATACTACTAATATCTCTTTAAATATCAACCAGTCTATATTAGCAGCAGACACAGTACAGTGCGGTAGTTCACGGCTGTGGCTACCTCTGTGTCGGCACACGGCAGGCAGTCCGTCCGACCAGAATTGTATTATTTATTATTATATACCTACCACCTAACCGTGGTTTTTTTTTCATTCTTTATACCGTCATAGTGTCATCCTAATTGTTACGAGTATACTACTATCTCTTTATCAACCAGTGTACAGTGCGGTAGTTCACGGCTGTGGCTACCTCTGTGTCGGCACACGGCAGGCAGTCCGTCCGACCAGAATTGTATTATTTATTATTATATACCTACCACCTAACCGTGGTTTTTTTTTCATTCTTTATACCGTCATAGTGTCATCCTAATTGTTACGAGTATACTACTATCTCTTTATCAACCAGTGTACAGTGCGGTAGTTCACGGCTGTGGCTACCTCTGTGTCGGCACACGGCAGGCAGTCCGTCCGACCAGAATTGTATTATTTATTATTATATACCTACCACCTAACCGTGGTTTTTTTTTTCATTCTTTATACCGTCATAGTGTCATCCTAATTGTTACGAGTATACTACTATCTCTTTATCAACCAGTGTACAGTGCGGTAGTTCACGGCTGTGGCTACCTCTGTGTCGGCACACGGCAGGCAGTCCGTCCGACCAGAATTGTATTATTTATTATTATATACCTACCACCTAACCGTGGTTTTTTTTTTCATTCTTTATACCGTCATAGTGTCATCCTAATTGTTACGAGTATACTACTATCTCTTTATCAACCAGTGTACAGTGCGGTAGTTCACGGCTGTGGCTACCTCTGTGTCGGCACACGGCAGGCAGTCCGTCCGACCAGAATTGTATTATTTATTATTATATACCTACCACCTAACCGTGGTTTTTTTTTCATTCTTTATACCGTCATAGTGTCATCCTAATTGTTACGAGTATACTACTATCTCTTTATCAACCAGTGTACAGTGCGGTAGTTCACGGCTGTGGCTACCTCTGTGTCGGCACACGGCAGGCAGTCCGTCCGACCAGAATTGTATTATTTATTATTATATACCTACCACCTAACCGTGGTTTTTTTTTCATTCTTTATACCGTCATAGTGTCATCCTAATTGTTACGAGTATACTACTATCTCTTTATCAACCAGTGTACAGTGCGGTAGTTCACGGCTGTGGCTACCTCTGTGTCGGCACACGGCAGGCAGTCCGTCCGACCAGAATTGTATTATTTATTATTATATACCTACCACCTAACCGTGGTTTTTTTTTCATTCTTTATACCGTCATAGTGTCATCCTAATTGTTACGAGTATACTACTATCTCTTTATCAACCAGTGTACAGTGCGGTAGTTCACGGCTGTGGCTACCTCTGTGTCGGCACACGGCAGGCAGTCCGTCCGACCAGAATTGTATTATTTATTATTATATACCTACCACCTAACCGTGGTTTTTTTTTTCATTCTTTATACCGTCATAGTGT
The DNA here is from genome assembly GCF_028390025.1 of Pseudophryne corroboree. NCBI lineage: Eukaryota > Metazoa > Chordata > Amphibia > Anura > Myobatrachidae > Pseudophryne > Pseudophryne corroboree. Next base: position 325,256,987 of record NC_086444.1, on the reverse strand, counting down.
CATCCTAATTGTTACGAGTATACTACTATCTCTTTATCAACCAGTGTACAGTGCGGTAGTTCACGGCTGTGGCTACCTCTGTGTCGGCACACGGCAGGCAGTCCGTCCGACCAGAATTGTATTATTTATTATTATATACCTACCACCTAACCGTGGTTTTTTTTTCATTCTTTATACCGTCATAGTGTCATCCTAATTGTTACGAGTATACTACTATCTCTTTATCAACCAGTGTACAGTGCGGTAGTTCACGGCTGTGGCTACCTCTGTGTCGGCAGTCGGCAGGCAGTCCGTCCATCCATAATTGTATTATTATTATAATATATACCACCTAACCGTGGTTTTTTTATACCACCTAACCGTGGCAGTCCGTCCATAATTGTATACTAGTATCCAATCCATCCATCTCCATTGTTTACCTGAGGTGCCTTTTAGTTCTGCCTATAAAATATGGAGAACAAAAAAGTTGAGGTTCCAAAATTAGGGAAAGATCAAGATCCACTTCCACCTCGTGCTGAAGCTGCTGCCACTAGTCATGGCCGAGACGATGAAATGCCAGCAACGTCGTCTGCCAAGGCCGATGCCCAATGTCATAGTACAGAGCATGTCAAATCCAAAACACCAAATATCAGAAAAAAAAGGACTCCAAAACCTAAAATAAAATTGTCGGAGGAGAAGCGTAAACTTGCCAATATGCCATTTACCACACGGAGTGGCAAGGAACGGCTGAGGCCCTGGCCTATGTTCATGGCTAGTGGTTCAGCTTCACATGAGGATGGAAGCACTCAGCCTCTCGCTAGAAAACTGAAAAGACTCAAGCTGGCAAAAGCACCGCAAAGAACTGTGCGTTCTTTGAAATCCCAAATCCACAAGGAGAGTCCAATTGTGTCGTTTGCGATGCCTGACCTTCCCAACACTGGACGTGAAGAGCATGCGCCTTCCACTATTTGCATGCCCCCTGCAAGTGCTGGAAGGAGCACCCGCAGTCCAGTTCCTGATAGTCAGATTGAAGATGTCAGTGTTGAAGTACACCAGGATGAGGAGGATATGGGTGTTGCTGGCGCTGGGGAGGAAATTGACCAGGAGGATTCTGATGGTGAGGTGGTTTGTTTAAGTCAGGCACCCGGGGAGACACCTGTTGTCCGTGGGAGGAATATGGCCGTTGACATGCCAGGTGAAAATACCAAAAAAATCAGCTCTTCGGTGTGGAGGTATTTCACCACAAATGCGGACAACAGGTGTCAAGCCGTGTGTTCCCTTTGTCAAGCTGTAATAAGTAGGGGTAAGGACGTTAACCACCTCGGAACATCCTCCCTTATACGTCACCTGCAGCGCATTCATAATAAGTCAGTGACAAGTTCAAAAACTTTGGGTGACAGCGGAAGCAGTCCACTGACCAGTAAATCCCTTCCTCTTGTAACCAAGCTCACGCAAACCACCCCACCAACTCCCTCAGTGTCAATTTCCTCCTTCCCCAGGAATGCCAATAGTCCTGCAGGCCATGTCACTGGCAAGTCTGACGAGTCCTCTCCTGCCTGGGATTCCTCCGATGCATCCTTGCGTGTAACGCCTACTGCTGCTGGCGCTGCTGTTGTTGCCGCTGGGAGTCGATGGTCATCCCAGAGGGGAAGTCGTAAGCCCACTTGTACTACTTCCAGTAAGCAATTGACTGTTCAACAGTCCTTTGCGAGGAAGATGAAATATCACAGCAGTCATCCTACTGCAAAGCGGATAACTGAGGCCTTGGCATCCTGGGTGGTGAGAAACGTGGTTCCGGTATCCATCATTACTGCAGAGCCAACTAGAGACTTGTTGGAGGTACTGTGTCCCCGGTACCAAATACCATCTAGGTTCCATTTCTCTAGGCAGGCGATACCGAAAATGTACACAGACCTCAGAAAAAGAGTCACCAGTGTCCTAAAAAATGCAGCTGTACCCAATGTCCACTTAACCACGGACATGTGGACAAGTGGAGCAGGGCAGGGTCAGGACTATATGACTGTGACAGCCCACTGGGTAGATGTATGGACTCCCGCCGCAAGAACAGCAGCGGCGGCACCAGTAGCAGCATCTCGCAAACGCCAACTCTTTCCTAGGCAGGCTACGCTTTGTATCACCGCTTTCCAGAATACGCACACAGCTGAAAACCTCTTACGGCAACTGAGGAAGATCATCGCGGAATGGCTTACCCCAATTGGACTCTCCTGTGGATTTGTGGCATCGGACAACGCCAGCAATATTGTGTGTGCATTAAATCTGGGCCAATTCCAGCACGTCCCATGTTTTGCACATACCTTGAATTTGGTGGTGCAGAATTTTTTAAAAAACGACAGGGCCGTGCAAGAGATGCTGTCGGTGGCCAGAAGAATTGCGGGACACTTTCGGCGTACAGGCACCACGTACAGAAAACTGGAGCACCACCAAAAACTACTGAACCTGCCCTGCCATCATCTGAAGCAAGAAGTGGTAACGAGGTGGAATTCAACCCTCTATATGCTTCAGAGGTTGGAGGAGCAGCAAAAGGCCATTCAAGCCTATACAATTGAGCACGATATAGTAGGTGGAATGCACCTGTCTCAAGTGCAGTGGAGAATGATTTCAACGTTGTGCAAGGTTCTGATGCCCTTTGAACTTGCCACACGTGAAGTCAGTTCAGACACTGCCAGCCTGAGTCAGGTCATTCCCCTCATCAGGCTTTTGCAGAAGAAGCTGGAGGCATTGAAGGAGGAGCTAACACGGAGCGATTCCGCTAGGCATGTGGGACTTGTGGATGCAGCCCTTAATTCGCTTAACAAGGATTCACGGGTGGTCAATCTGTTGAAATCAGAGCACTACATTTTGGCCACCGTGCTCGATCCTAGATTTAAAGCCTACCTTGGATCTCTCTTTCCGGCAGACACAGGTCTGCTGGGGTTGAAAGACCTGCTGGTGACAAAATTGTCAAGTCAAGCGGAACGCGACCTGTCAACATCTCCTCCTTCACATTCTCCCGCAACTGGGGGTGCGAGGAAAAGGCTCAGAATTCCGAGCCCACCCGCTGGCGGTGATGCAGGGCAGTCTGGAGCGACTGCTGATGCTGACATCTGGTCCGGACTGAAGGACCTGACAACGATTACGGACATGTCGTCTACTGTCACTGCATATGATTCTCTCAACATTGATAGAATGGTGGAGGATTATATGAGTGACCGCATCCAAGTAGGCACGTCACACAGTCCGTACTTATACTGGCAGGAAAAAGAGGCAATTTGGAGGCCCTTGCACAAACTGGCTTTATTCTACCTAAGTTGCCCTCCCACAAGTGTGTACTCCGAAAGAGTGTTTAGTGCCGCCGCTCACCTTGTCAGCAATCGGCGTACGAGGTTACATCCAGAAAATGTGGAGAAGATGATGTTCATTAAAATGAATTATAATCAATTCCTCCGCGGAGACATTGACCAGCAGCAATTGCCTCCACAAAGTACACAGGGAGCTGAGATGGTGGATTCCAGTGGGGACGAATTGATAATCTGTGAGGAGGGGGATGTACACGGTGATATATCGGAGGGTGAAGATGAGGTGGACATCTTGCCTCTGTAGAGCCAGTTTGTGCAAGGAGAGATTAATTGCTTCTTTTTTGGGGGGGGTCCAAACCAACCCGTCATATCAGTCACAGTCGTGTGGCAGACCCTGTCACTGAAATGATGGGTTGGTTAAAGTGTGCATGTCCTGTTTTGTTTATACAACATAAGGGTGGGTGGGAGGGCCCAAGGATAATTCCATCTTGCACCTCTTTTTTCTTTTCTTTTTCTTTGCGTCATGTGCTGATTGGGGTGGGTTTTTTGGAAGGGACACCCTGCGTGACACTGCAGTGCCACTCCTAGATGGGCCCGGTGTTTGTGTCGGCCACTAGGGTCGCTAATCTTACTCACACAGCTACCTCATTGCGCCTCTTTTTTTCTTTGCGTCATGTGCTGTTTGGGGAGGGTTTTTTGGAAGGGACATCCTGCGTGACACTGCAGTGCCACTCCTAGATGTGCCCGGTGTTTGTGTCGGCCACTAGGGTCGCTAATCTTACTCACACAGTCAGCTACCTCATTGCGCCTCTTTTTTTCTTTGCGTCATGTGCTGTTTGGGGAGGGTTTTTTGGAAGGGCCATCCTGCGTGACACTGCAGTGCCACTCCTAGATGGGCCCGGTGTTTGTGTCGGCCACTAGGGTCGCTAATCTTACTCACACAGCTACCTCATTGCGCCTCTTTTTTTCTTTGCGTCATGTGCTGTTTGGGGAGGGTTTTTTGGAAGGGACATCCTGCGTGACACTGCAGTGCCACTCCTAGATGGGCCCGGTGTTTGTGTCGGCCACTAGGGTCGCTTATCTTACTCACACAGCGACCTCGGTGCAAATTTTAGGACTAAAAATAATATTGTGAGGTGTGAGGTATTCAGAATAGACTGAAAATGAGTGTAAATTATGGTTTTTGAGGTTAATAATACTTTGGGATCAAAATGACCCCCAAATTCTATGATTTAAGCTGTTTTTTAGTGTTTTTTGAAAAAAACACCCGAATCCAAAACACACCCGAATCCGACAAAAAAAATTCGGTGAGGTTTTGCCAAAACGCGTTCGAACCCAAAACACGGCCGCGGAACCGAACCCAAAACCAAAACACAAAACCCGAAAAATTTCAGGCGCTCATCTCTAACAATTTCTGCCAAAAGTGGTGTCATCTTTTCATATGAACCAACCTATTGTGGTGCCTGTGGCTACTCGTGACTTGGAGGATTCCGAGTTTCTGGTTGTGGTCAGGGCTTTGAAGGTTTATGTAGCCAGAACGGCTAGAGTCAGGAAAACGGAGTCGCTGTTTATCCTGTATGCATCCAACAAGCTGGGTGCTTCTGCTTCAAAGCAAACTATTGCTCGCTGGATCTGTAACACGATTAAGCAAGCTCATTCTGCGGCTGGATTGCCGCTGCCAAAATCAGTTAAAGCCCATTCCACTAGGAAGGTGGGCTCTTCTTGGGCGGCTGCCCGAGGGGTCTCGGCATTACAACTATGCCGAGCTGCTACTTGGTCAGGTTCAAACACTTTTGCAAAGTTCTACAAGTTTGATACCCTGGCTGATGAGGACCTATTGTTTGCTCAATCGGTGCTGCAGAGTCATCCGCACTCTCCCGCACGGTTTGGGAGCTTTGGTATAATCCCCATGGTCCTTACGGAGTCCCCAGCATCCACTAGGACGTTAGAGAAAATAAGATTTTACTTACCGGTAAATCTATTTCTCGTAGTCCGTAGTGGATGCTGGGCGCCCGTCCCAAGTGCGGACTTCTTCTGCAATACTTGTATATAGTTATTGCTGCAATAAGGGCTATGTTATTGTTGCATCAGGGTTGAACTGATGCTCTGTTGTTGTTCATACTGTTGACTGACTAAGTTTATCACAAGTTATACGGTGTGATTGGTGTGGCTGGTATGTATCTTGCCCTGGATTACCAAAATCCTTTCCTTGTACTGTCAGCTCTTCCGGGCACAGTTTCTCTAACTGAGGTCTGGAGGAGGGACATAGAGGGAGGAGCCAGAGCACACCAGAATCTAAATTCTTTCTTAAAGTGCCCATGTCTCCTGCGGAGCCCGTCTATTCCCCATGGTCCTTACAGAGTCCCCAGCATCCACTACGAACTACGAGAAATAGATTTACCGGTAAGTAAAATCTTATAATATATATATATATATATATATATATATATATTAATTTTAATGCATTAAATTAGTTTGGGAGGCACTGATAGCAGTGCCTCCCATTGACAATGGGAGTGGGGATAAAGCGGGAGGCGGAGACAGCCAGTGGGCTGTAAAAGCCCATTCAAAAGACAGGGCAAAGCAGCACATACTTATACAAGTGCCTCGTTGACAGGGACTCCCACATCAAAGCACACCCCTGTCAGCAAGGCAGTTATGATTGGACAGGGGATCCAGCGCTGGATCAGCTGTCCAATCACTCATAAGAGGGGGAAGCGGCGGCGGGACCCGGCAGAGGGCATGAATTACCTGGTGGAGGGAGTCTGACAGGCAGCAGCAGCGGTGTCCCCGGAGGCGGCAGGAAGACCAGACAAGGACTGTGTGCGCCGGCTGGTGCTCTGCCTCCTCCACCCTCCCAGTCAGCTGCAGCGGCAGCATCTCCGGTGCCTGCACCGTCCTGGACCAGGGTCCCTCACTAGCGCATGCAGGGGGGTTTCTGAGTACCTAGAAACCCCCCTGCTCTCCACTTCATCGCCCCAGCTGAAGGTAGAGTTGCTGTTTTTTTTTTCTCAATAGGACGGAGGAGCTGGTAAATGACACAGCACCTGCCTCCTTAGGGCTGTTTCACACTGGCCGGGTAGCGCCGCCCGGCAAAATACCGGACGGCTTTTTTGCCATGGCCGCCCCACATATACAGTTACACATGAAGAGTAATGTGTCGGTTCGCACGGCCCCGGCACGGCTGCCGGCTTGCAACTGGAAATATCCACTGAAAGTTCCGGCTGCCGGGTCGGGCCGTGCTGTCCTTGTAAGCAGTGAACCGTGTGTGTGAATGGGATCTTTCACACAACACATTTTTTTTCAAGCCGGTCCTGCTGCTGCACATGCGCACAACATTAAAAACGTCTCAAAGCTGTTGTGTGTGAAAGACCCTGCCGTACAAAGTTTGTCCGAATTTTTGCCATCCGGTGAAAACTGGTATGTGTAAAACAGGCCTTAAATTCATAGAGCTGCCAGCAGCGGGCTGACTCTGCTATAGGTGGCGCTGGAGAGCGCAGCTCCTCAGGAGCAGCAGTGCCCATGGTAACAATGCTGGCCGGGAGAAGCACTCTCTTCCTCCGTCCCGTGGTGTGTGTGTGTGTGTGTGTGTGTGTGTGTGTGTGTGTGTGTGTGTGTGTGTGTTTGTAATAAGTGAAGAGGTGTGTGTGCATATTTTGAAGTGAACGGTGTGTGTGTGTGTGCATAATAATTGAAAAGCGCGTGTGCGTAATAAGTGAAAGCGGTGTGCATATAAAGTGAAAGGGGTGTGTGTGACGTGTGCATATAAAGTGAAAGATGTGTGTTTGTGTACAATAAGTGAAAGGTGTGCATAATAAGTGAAAGAGGCAGCCCTCTGACCCCTCTATGGTCGAGCCCTGAAATGCACGGTGTGTCCTCCTAAAATGTTCTTCACAGCCATCCCCGGGCCCCCTTCTGCCTCTCTCACAAATAATTAAATCAATACATACTTACCTATCTTGCTGTGAAAAGACCACCTCCACTTCGTTCCGTTCTTCACACCACACGCCCAGTGATGTCCGCTCCTTAGTCCTGACTCCGGCACCGTGGCTCCTATTCTGTTCACTGGCGTGACGTCATGACGTCATGCCGCACTATACAAAAAATAAGAATTTACTCACCGGTAATTCTATTTCTCGTAGTCCGTAGTGAATGCTGGGGACTCCGTAAGGACCATGGGGAATAGACGGCTCCGCAGGAGACTGGGCACATCTAAAGAAAGATTTAGGACTATCTGGTGTGCACTGGCTCCTCCCCCTATGACCCTCCTCCAAGCCTCAGTTAGGAACTGTGCCCGGAAGAGCTGACACAATAAGGAAGGATTTTTGAATCCCGGGTAAGACTCATACCAGCCACACCAATCACACCATATAACACGTGATAGGAACCCCGGTTAACAGTATGATAACAAATGGAGCCTCTGAGAGATGGCTCACAACAAAACCTGATTTTTGTAACAATAACTATGTACAGGTATTGCAGACAATCCGCACTTGGGATGGGCGCCCAGCATCCACTACGGACTACGAGAAATAGAATTACCGGTGAGTAAATTCTTATTTTCTCTGACGTCCTAGTGGATGCTGGGGACTCCGTAAGGACCATGGGGATTATACCAAAGCTCCCAAACGGCGGGAGAGTGCGGATGACTCTGCAGCACCGAATGAGAGAATTCCAGGTCCTCCTCAGCCAGGGTATCAAATTTGTAGAATTTTGCAAACGTGTTTGCCCCCGACCAAGTAGCTGCTCGGCAAAGTTGTAAAGCCGAGACCCCTCGGGCAGCCGCCCAAGATGAGCCCACCTTCCGTGTGGAATGGGCTTTAACAGATTTAGGCTGCGGTAAGCCTACCGCAGAATGCGCCAGCTGAATAGTGCTACAAATCCAGTGCGCAATAGACTGCTTAGAAGCAGGAGCACCCAGCTTGGTGGGTGCATACAGGATAAACAGCGAGTCAGTCTTTCGGGACTCCAGCCGTCCTGGAAATATAAATTTTTAGGGCCCTGACTACGTCCAGCAACTTGGAATCCTCCAAGTCCCTAGTAGCCGCAGGCACCACAATAGGTTGGTTCAAGTGAAAAGCTGAGACCACCTTTGGGAGAAACTGAGGACGAGTCCTCAATTCTGCCCTATCCATATGGAAAATCAGATAAGGGCTTTTACAAGACAAAGCCGCCAATTCTGAAACCCGCCTGGCCGACGCCAAGGCCAACAGCATGACCACTTTCCACGTGAGATAATTTAAATCCACAGTCTTAAGTGGTTCGAACCAATGTGATTTCAGGAATGCCAAAACCACATTGAGATCCCAAGGTGCCACTGGGGGCACAAAAGGAGGCTGAATATGCAGTACTCCTTTGACAAAAGTCTGAACTTCGGGCAGTGAAGCCAGTTCTTTTTGGAAGAAAATCGACAGAGCCGAAATCTGGACCTTTATGGACCCCAATTTGAGGCCCAACGTCACCCCTGCTTGCAGGAAGTGCAGGAATCGACCCAGTTGAAATTCCTCCGTCGGGGCCTTCATGGCCTCACACCAAGCAACATATTTTCACCAAATGCGGTGATAATGTCTTGCGGTGACATCCTTCCTGGCTTTGATCAGGGTAGGGATGACTTCCTCCGGAATACCCTTTTCCTTCAGGATCCGGTGTTCAACCGCCATGCCGTCAAACGCAGCCGTGGTAAGTCTTGGAACAGACAGGGTCCCTGCTGCAGCAGGTCTTGTCTGAGCGGCAGAGGCCAAGGGTCCTCTGTAAGCATCTCCTGAAGTTCCGGGTACCAAGCTCTTCTTGGCCAATCTGGAACCACGAGTATGGTTTTCACTCCTCGCCTTCTTATTATTCTCAGTACCTTGGGTATGAGAGGTAGAGGAGGAAACACATAAACCGACTGGTACACCCATGGTGTCACTAGAGCGTCCACCGCTATCGCCTGAGGGTCTCTTGACCGGGCGCAATATCTTTTCAACTTCTTGTTGAGGCGGGACGCCATCATGTCTACCTGTGGTTTTTCCCACCGGTTGACCAGCATTTGGAAGACTTCTGGATGAAGTCGCCATTCTCCCGGGTGGAGGTCGTGCCTGCTGAGGAAGTCTGCTTCCCAGTTGTCCACTCCCGGAATGAACACTGCCGTCAGTGCTAACACATGATTCTCTGCCCATCTGAGAATCCTTGTGGCTTCTGCCATCGCCATCCTGCTTCTCGTGCCGCCCTGTCTGTTTACATGGGCGACCGCCGTGATGTTGTCTGACTGGATCAGTACCGGCTGGTTTTGAAGCAGGGGTCTTGCCTGGCTTAGGGCATTGTAAATGGCCCTTAGCTCCAGGATATTTATGTAAAGAGAAATCTCCTGATTTGACCACAGTCCTTGGAAATTTCTTCCCTTTGTGACTGCCCCCCAGCCTTGAAGGCTGGCATCCGTGGTCACCAGGACCCAGTCCTGTATTCCGAATCTGCGGCCCTCTAGTAGATGAGCCCTCTGCAGCCACCACAGCAGCGACACCCTGGTTCTGGCCGATAGGGTTATCCGCTGTTGCATCTGGAGATGGGACCCGGACCATTTGTCCAACAGGTCCCACTGGAACGTCCTTGCGTGGAACCTTCCGAATGGAATTGCTTCGTACGAAGCTACCATTTTTCCCAGGACTCGTGTGCATTGATGTACCAACACTTTTCCTGGTTTTAGAATGTCTCTGACCAGAGATGACAATTCCTCGGCTTTTTCCAGTGGAAGAAACACTCTTTTCTGGTCTGTGTCCAGAATCATTCCCAGGAACAGAAGACGTGTCGTCGGGACCAGCTGTGACTTTGGAATGTTTAGAATCCAGCCGTGCTGTTGTAGCACTTCCTGAGAAAGTGCCACCCCCACTATCAACTGTTCTTTGGACCTCGCCTTTATCAGGAGATCGTCCAAGTACGGGATAATTAAAACTCCCTTCTTGCGAAGGAGTATCATCATTTCGGCCATTACCTTGGTAAAGACCCTCGGTGCCGTGGATAACCCAAACGGCAGCGTCTGGAACTGATAGTGACAGTCCTGTACCACAAATCTGAGGTACTCCTGGTGCGGAGGGTAAATGGGGACATGCAGGTACGCATCCTTGATGTCCAGGGATACCATGTAATCCCCCTCCTCCAGGCTCGCAATAACCGCCCTGAGCGATTCCATCTTGAACTTGAACCTTTTGATATAAGTGTTCAAGGCTTTTAAATTTAAGATGGGTCTCACCGAACCGTCCGGTTTCGGTACCACAAACATTGTGGAGTAGTAACCCTTTCCTTGCTGAAGGAGGGGTACCTTGACGATCACTTTCTGTGAATACAGTTTTTGAATAGCCACCAACACTGCCTCCCTGGCAGAGGGAGTTGCCGGCAAGGCAGATTTTAGGAAACGGCGGGGGGGAGACGTCTCGAATTCCAGCCTGTACCCCTGAGATACTACTTGAAGGACTCAGGGATCCACTTGTGAGAGAGCCCACTGTGTGCTGAAAAACCTGAGACGTGCCCCCACCGTTCCCGATTCCGCCTGAGCAGCCCCAGCGTCATGCTGTGGACTTACCGGACGCAGGGGAGGCAGGGCCGGCGCTACCATTAGGCAGCTTTAGGCAGCTGCCTATGGGCGCCGGCACTTAGAGGGCGGCATTGAGTCACTGAGTGGAACAGAAAAAAAAAGTATGCCTCTGAACATCCTAACAGCGGCTGCCACCACTGTGACTGTACGTCATGGCTAGCAGGCGCGCGCGCTCAGCACCTGCACTGTGCCGGCTCACTCCTAAGCTTCCAGCGCCGTCCACGACAAGAAGCAAGGCTATAAACATAGTGGCGGCGCTGGGAGTCTTTGCGGTTGTAGACGGCGCAGGCAGAAGCTGAGGCAGCACAGTCCACAAGGGTGAGCTGGTGGCAGCTATACCTTTATAGCGTCAGTCATCCCTGAGGCGGCTTTGTCGGCTCCAGTTTAGCTGCAACAGCAGTGACAACGAAGGGGTCAGAGCGCTTCTTTGACTGACAGGGGGCGGAGCTGTCAGTTTCCCAGTCAGAGGAAGTGACTCGGCTCCTGCATGCAAGGGAGCCTATAACACCAGACCTGGCCTGAGAGAGGGAGGAGTCGGGGGAGCATTTCCTGGAAAGGAGATCATGGATAGCCATTAGCCAGCAATTTTGTAAGTACAGCAGCACTGACCCCACAGCTAGTCATACACCAACTGCAATTTGTGAGTAGGCTTAAAGACTATGGGGGTCATTCTGACCCGATCGCACGCTGCAGTTTTTCACAGTGTAGCGATCGGGTCAGAACTGCGCATGGCCGCCCATCGCTGCGCTACGATCGCCTCTGCCTGATTGACAGGCAGAGGCGGTCGATGGGCGGGAGGGGGCGAAATGGCGGTGTTTGGCCGCCGTTTCGTGGGCACGGTCCGGCCAACGCAGGCGTGGCCGGACCGTGTGGAGAGTGGCCCACAGCCGATGCGTGATGTCACTCGCAGCTGCTGCGGGCCGGGGAGCGATGAGTAGCTCCCAGCCAGCACGCTAAAGCTGCGATGGCCGGGAGCAACTATTGAAGTACAAAGGCATCACCGCTGTGTGATGCCTGCACTTCTGCAGGGGGGGGACGCCGGCACTGACATGCGGGGCGGACTAGCCTTGTGCTGGGCGTCCCCCCCGCATGTCTGAGTTCATGATCATAGCTGTGCTAAATTTAGCACAGCTACGATCAACTCGGAATGACCCCCTATGGCCACTACCTGCCCCAATGTGTATAGTGGGCTACCTGGCGCAGTGTGTATAAGGGGCTACCTGGCGCAGTGTATTTAATGGGCTACCTGGTGCAGTGTGTATAATGGGCTACCTAGCACAGTGTATTTAATGGGCTACCTGGTGCAGTGTGTATAAGGAGCTACCTGGCTCAATGTGTATAAAAGGCTCTAACTGGTGTAATGTGTATAAGGGGCTCTACCTGGCGCAATGTGTGTAAAAGGGGCTCTACCTGGCACAATGTGTATAAAAGGGGCTTTACCTGGCGCAATGTGTATAAAAGGGTCTCTACCTGGCACAATGTGTATAAAGGGCTCTGCCTGGCGCAATGTGTATAAAAGGGGCTCTACCTGGTGTTAGGTGTATAAAAGGGGCTCTACCTGGCGTAATGTGTATAAGGTTCTCTACCTGGTGCACTATGTATAAGGGGCTCTTCCTGGCGTGTATAAGGGATACTACTGTGTGGTGTAATGTGACTGACAGACACTAGTGTGTGTTGTAATGTGAATTGGTACTTTTCTGTGGCCACTCCCCTTCTCCGTGAAGCCATGCCCCTATATTTTTGTTGCACACCTTTGGCACACACTGTCCTTGATTTCGATGGGCAAGTGGGAACGCACCAAAAGGAACGTTCGCCCTGGGCGCCACAAGGTTTAGAACTGGTCATGACTGCTATTATAGATTATGCAGCTACAATAGCAGAGACGGTTACTTATTAGAAGAGAAATCTAGTAACAAGTACTATAGACTGTTACAGTCTAATCAATACTGCAGCTGGCAGCTTTCTGAGGGGGGAGGATGTGGGAGAAACATTTATGTTAGTGACAGGTGGTGGATGTAGACGCTGCCACCGTGTATTGGGGGGGGTGGGGGGGGGGGGGGGGCAAAGATTTGCCTAGGGTGCTGAAGAATCTTGCACCGGCCCTGAGGGGAGGACTTCTGCTCCTGGGAACTAGCTGTGTGCTGCAGCTTTTTCCCCCTTCCTCTGCCCCTCGGCAGAAAGGATGAGCCTCTAGCCCGCTTATTTTTCTGGGGACGAAAGGACTGTACCTGATAATACGGTGCTTTCTTTTGCTGTGGGGTAGCCTGTGGCAAAAAAGTCGATTTCCCAGCAGTAGCTGTGGAAACGAGGTCTGAAAGACCTTCCCCAAAAAGTTCCACCCCTTTATAGGGTAAAACTTCCATGTGCCGCTTGGAGTCGGCATCACCTGACCATTGCCTAGTCCATAACCCCCGTCTGGCGGCAATGGACATAGCGCTTATTTTTGATGCCAGCCGGCAAATATCCCTCTGTGCATCACGCATGTATAAGACCGCGTCTTTTATATGGTCAATCGTTAGCAAAATATTGTCCCTATCCATGGTATCAATGTTTTCCGACAGGGAGTCTGACCACGCAGCAGCAGCACTGCACATCCAAGCTGATGCAATAGCGGGTCTCAATATAATGCCAGTGTGTGTGTATATAGCTTTTAGGGTACTTTCCAGCTTTCTATCAGCAGGTTCTTTTAGGGCGGCCGTATCCGGAGACGGTAGTGCCACCTTCTTTGATAAGCGTGTCAGTGCTTTATCTACCCTAGGGGGTGTTTCCCAGCGTGACCTATCCTCTGGCGGGAAAGGGTACGCAGCCATTAACCGTTTAGAAATGATCAATTTCTTATCTGGGGAAGTCCACGCTTCCTCACACACCTCATTTAATTCGTCAGATGCAGAAAAAACTACTGGTAGTTTTTTCTCACCAAACATAATACCCTTTTTTGTGGTACCTGGGGTATCATCAGAAATGTGTAATACATTTTTCATAGCCTCAATCATATAACGGGTGGATCTATTGGAGGGTACACTCGTCTCATCATCGTCGACACTGGAGTCTGTATCCGTGTCGACATCTGTATCTGTCATCTGAGGTAGCGGGCGTTTTATAGCCCCTGATGACATTTGAGACGCTTGGACAGGCACAAGCTGAGTAGCCGGCTGTCCTATGCCGTCAAACCTTTTATGTAAGGAGCTGACACTGTCACGTAATTCCTTCCATAAGTCCATTCACACTGGTGTCGACCCCGCAGGGGGTGACATCACATTCACAGGCATTTGCTCCGCCTCCAAATCATTATCCTCATCATACATGTCGACACAGCAGTACCGACACACAGCAGGCACACAGGGAATGCTCTTACAGAGGACAGGACCCCACAAAGCCCTTTGGGGAGACAGAGGGAGAGTATGCCAGCACACAACAGGGCGCTATATAACACAGGGATATCACTATACAGAGTGTTTTCCCCTATAGCTGCCTATAATATTATATATACTGCGCCTAAATTGTGCCCCCCCTCTCTTTTTTTACCCTTTCTGTTGTGCAGGACTGCAGGGGAGAGCCAGGGAGCTTCCTTCCAGCGAAGCTGTGAGGGAATAATGGCGCCAGTGTGCTGAGGGAGTTGGCTCCGCCCCTTTTTCAGCGGGCTTTCTCCCGCTATTTTATCGTTTCTGGCAGGGGTTAATATACACCTATATAGCCTCTGGGGCTATATATGGTGTTAGTTTTGCCAGCCAAGGTGTTATTATTGCTGCTCAGGGCACCCCCCCCCCAGCGCCCTGCACCCATCAGTGACCGCAGTGTGTGGTGTGCATGAGGAGCAATGGCGCACAGCTGCAGTGCTGTGCGCTACCTTGGAGAAGACAGAAGTCTTCAGCCGCCGATTTTCCGGACCACCTTCTTGTTTCTGGCTCTGTAAGGGGGGCGGCGGCGCGGCTCCGGGAACGGACGACGAGGTCGGGTCCTGTGTTCGATCCCTCTGGAGCTAATGGTGTCCAGTAGCCTAAGAAGCCCAAGCTACCACCACTTAGGTAGGTTCGCTTCTTCTCCCCTTAGTCCCTCGTTGCAGTGAGCCTGTTGCCAGCAGGTCTCACTGAAAATAAAAAACCTAAACTATACTTTCTTCTAGGAGCTCAGGAGAGCCCCTAGTGTGCATCCAGCTCAGCCGGGCACAGAAATCTAACTGAGGCTTGGAGGAGGGTCATAGGGGGAGGAGCCAGTGCACACCAGATAGTCCTAAATCTTTCTTTAGATGTGCCCAGTCTCCTGCGGAGCCGTCTATTCCCCATGGTCCTTACGGAGTCCCCAGCATCCACTAGGACGTCAGAGAAATCTTTATTGTACAGGGGCGTAACTAGACCTTTGTGGGCCCCATAGCAAAAATTTTAAAGCACCCCCCCAGCACACTGCAAGAATACACACACACACACACACACACACACACACACACACACACACACACACACACACACACACACACACACGCTATGTGAATATATAATATGTACCTCCCTATGTTTATATACAGTATATATATATATATGGGGAGGGAAAGGCAGGAGACACTGGACTGGTGTGGCCCCAGGTATGTACAGGTGGGGCCCCCAGGTGTGTCTGTATACAGGTGTGACCCTGGGGCCCCAAGGTATGTGTATACATACGGGTGCTCACCTAGTAAAGCAGCCACAGCTCATACAGCTGCTCCATGGAAGATGCCATCTTCCTGCTTCTACTCTGGCTCAGTGTCTCGGCCCGGGGGCCCCCCAAGGTGGAGAGGAGCTGCTACTGTGGCCCGTCCTGGGGGGTGAGGTGCATGGCTCCCAGCCAGGGCCGGTTCTAAGATTTGTGGCGCCCCGGGCAAAATATGGGGGCGTGGCTTCAATTGGGGGCTTGGTCAACGCGCTGAAAGAAAAAATAAAAATAAATAAAAAGTATACTTACCATCCCCGTTCCTGATCCAGACCCCCTCCGCCGGCGGCGCCGCTCTTCTCCTCTCCTCTCTTCGATCTATGGGAGAGACGTTATTACGTCTCTCCCATAGAACAGCATAGACACTAGAGGTCAATTCTGACCCCTAGTGTCTGTGCCACTATGCTGTGCGGTGCGCGATGACGTCATCGCGCATCGCACAGCAAAGGTCCTCTAGACGAAGGGAAACTAGACCGAAGCGTCTAGTTCCCCTTCATGGAGAGGACCTTTGCTGTGCGGTGCGCGATGACGTCATCGCGCACTGCACAACTAAGGTCCTCTCAATGAAGGGAAACTAGACACTACGCGTCTAGTTCCCTTCAAAGCGGGGGGGCACAGCAGGGCACTGCGGGGGGCACAGTGGCGGATCTTGCCCTGGTGCGGCGCCCTCCGGATGGCGCCGGCGCCCTCCGGAAGGCGGCGCCTCTGGCAAAAGTACCGCTTGCCCGTGGCAAGAACCGCCACTGCTCCCAGCAGCCAGACACCCGGCAGCAGCGGCATGAAAGTGCTGACTGCCCCCCGCGCACTACTCCACTCCACTACTGCACTGGCTCCAGCGTCATAGTGACCCCTCCCGGCCGTGACTCGTCCTCACTGCATTCTGCTACACAGGCAGAGCCTCAGGACTTGGGAGTGGCGGGGAGGAGCTGCTGCGGGGAGGAAGTTTTAACGGCAGCGAGGGGAGAAGGCAGTGTTGCTGGGAATATTAACAGCAGCGGCCGCGGGCAGTACAGCCGGTGCCGGCCAGGAATTCGAAACAGCGGTGGCCGCGGGCAGTACCACTGCGCCAGGAAAAGCAGCAGCGGCGGGTAGTATAAGTGGCCTGGGCCCTCCACTCTCTGTCAGAGTGGCCGGGCCCGGGACAAGTGTACCCCTAGCACCCCCTTGATGGCCCTGTGTGCTATATATTTATGTACACTTACAGTGTCACTTTAGTCCTGCCCCTGCCCCCACCTACTGTATGCATGGCTCCACACCCACATTGGAAACCCCCCTTCACAAATCCTGCGTTTGCCCCTGGCCCTGCAATGGGCACGTCTGCCCAGGACCACCCAGGCAGTCAAAAACTCTTTTCCCCGGCGGCAGTTCAAACATTTCAGTGTGCACACCAGACTTCACATGCTGCTGCAGAGAAAGGTTTTACAAGCCCTCACTGCACTGCATTGCATCATGCCCACATGTCTTGGTGCAGAGGTTCCTCCTCCGCAACTTATGTCTCCTAGGTGACACCTCACCGATTAGCAGCGGAGCAAAATATGAACTCTGTGAAGGTGGTTGCATTGGTTGGCTGGGTAGCTGCAGCTGACGGTGCTGCTGCCTGATCGGACCTGCTGGCTGTGTCCTGCAGACTGCTGCTGCTGATCAGCGCTTCTGCCTTCTGTACAATCCAGGTATGCAAGCACCATAAGAAATTATTATATACATATAAAATCCTCTGTTGTGTGTCCAATGTCCCATACTCAGCACGTCACTACAGGATTTTAGAAAAGAAATTAATGCATAAAGAAACAATATTCCATGTGGTAATATACCTGTGCAGCATGCTATAGTCAACGGCTTCGGCATCCCGATAATTCTAATCCTGACGTCGGGATGCCGTCAGCGGGATGAGTGCAAAGATGCCCCTTGCGGTCTTGGTGGCTCGCCTCACTTTTATATTCTCTCTCTATGGGTGTCGTGGACACCCACAGAGGGAGAATATGTCAGGATTGTGGCGGTTGGGATTCCGGCATCGGTGTTCCAAGCACTGGGATCCCATATATATATATATATATATATATATATATACACACATACATACATACATACATACATACATACACACACACACACACACACACACATATATATATATACACATATATAAATATATATAAATACAAACAGAAAATTCAGCACTCGCCATAGCAAGCAAACAGATTAAAAAAAACACAGCACTCGCCACCCCAGAAGCGGGGTACATGACTGCACTTACCACTCATAGGGTGGGGTGCATGTAGCCCATGACCACATACTTAAATAAATACAAACAGAAAATTCAGCACTCACCATAGCAAGCTCACTTATCCTCACCACATCAATAAATAATGATGGGGGTTTAGTTAGTGGATTGGCCAATGCACAGAAGCCTGCAAACCGATCGCCAAGGTACCCCACCTTCTTGCAGGTCCTACACTATCACAGAGTCTTAAAACCTGGCAACTGTTTCACACATAATTTAACTGCAAATATGCCTACTTGGTTTAATGTGCACCTGCCAAGTACCGTATGGCTTTTAAAGGTACACTAGTCACCTGACACTGGCTGATAAATTACTAAGGAACAGCTGACACAGGTTAAGGATAATTGAGCCTACATAGGGGTGCATGAAAAAGCATGTGGCCACAGCTGCAATATACAAATATATATATATATATATATATATACAGTGGCGTAAGTTTGTCACAGTTGCCCGGAGGCAAGAAAAATATTGGTGCCCCCCCCCTATATATATATATATATATATATATATATATATATATAAAACAACAACAATAAAATAACCAAATTGTGCTATTTGTAGAATCCCCGCCTTAGACCCAATAGTCTTTGGGGAGGAGCAGCTGCTAATCTCCAATACAAGTCCTCTTGCCAGTCGAGAACCAGTAATTCAACAAAAAAGAGATGGTTGTACGGAGAGCGCTCTATTGTGTAAACAGTCTCTTTGTGGTTCCTTCAAGGATACTCCTAAACTAATTTGACCACGGAGCGGTGATTCTGAAAAAGACCCTCTCACCAGATTCACCCAGACAGCGATAACACTCGTTAATCCATAGCTTCCAATAAAATTTATTAACATTTTTTTCTAAAATAGAAAACCTCTTACATCGATCTTAACAATCGTGGGGTATGATCTTAAATGGACTTGCTGTCCACCCCAGCCGGGGAGGAGCTCATGTGACAGCCAGTCCGCCCACAATGTTTATCACCCCATATATATATATATATATATATATATATATATATATATATATGAAAGCAGGGATTAATATTGCGCCATTTGTGATAGTACACATATATGTTGTACAACTGGCAATCTAAAAAACACTCCCCTTTATTGTTAATGGGGCGTCTGCTGAGTCCCTCAAAAAATACAGGGGTGGTAAATCCCTGAAACAATGTGGAAGGAAGGGGGGATGAGGGATATATAGCGACTATGGTGTTAATAAAATGTACAGTTGCCAATTCTAAAATAACTATTAACATATAAATTGCACGTAAAAGAAGCATACATAAAAAATGGGACAATAACACATACACAGCTGGACTAAAAACACTTAAATGAAATCTTAAAACTACAATATAAGCAAGTAAAATGGATTTTCCTTATCTTAGGTGAGGTAGGTACAGGATTTCCCCCTGTACCTACCTCACCTAAGATAAGGAAAATCCATTTTACTTGCTTATACAGGTTGAGTATCCCATATCCAAATATCCGAAATACGGAATATTCCGAAATACGGACTTTTTTGAGCGAGAGTGAGATAGTGAAACTTTTGTTTTCTGATGGCTCTATGTACACAAACTTTGTTTAATACACACAGTTATTAAAAAATATTGTATTAAATGACCTTCAGACTTTGTATATAAGGTGTATATGAAACATAAATGAATTGTGTGAATGTAGACACACTTTGTTTAATGCACAAAGTTATAAAAAAATATTGGCTAAAATGACCTTCAGGCTGTGTGTATAAGGTGTATATGTAACATAAATGCATTCTGTGCTTAGATTTAGGTCCCATTGCCATGATATCTCATTATGGTATGCAATTATTCCAAAATACGGAAAAATCCGATATCCAAAATACCTCTGGTCCCAAGCATTTTGGATAAGGGAGACTCAACCTGTATTGTAGTTTTAAGATTTCATTTAAGTGGTTTTAGTCCAGCTGTGTATGTGTTATTGTCCCATTTTTTATTTATGCTTCTGTTACGTGCAATTTATATGTTAATAAATAGTTATTTTAGAATTGGCAAATGTACATTTTATTAACACTATAGTCGCTATATATCCCTCATCCCCCCTTCCTTCCATATATATATATATATATATATATATATGTAAAAAAAAATTTTTATTTTTTGCTCCTGCATAGCAAGCCTGCCGATTCTAACTATACGAAGCTACTACAAAACCGTTGCAACTAGGCAGATCTTTATAGGGGTCCAGCCACACACTACATAGATCTGCTCAGTCACTCACAATGCTGATTATTTCTCTGACAATTAATTAGCAAGTGTCATACCAAGGATTAGAACCCACAACCTATTACACTGGAAGCATACACCTCACTAATAGAGATATTTGCTGCTGCACAGGAAGTGTGAGAATTCTAACTATATGAAGTTACTTGTAATTGTCTGAGAAATAACATCATATAGTTTGAATTCTCATGCTTCCTTTATAGGAGCAAATAGCTTCATCAGTAAGTTGTTTGCTTCCAGTGTATCTATAATAAAGAGGGTGTGATTTGTAAGGTGTAGTGACTAGTGGGGAAGTCGGCTACAGAGATACCAGCTGCTTTCAATTAACTTAATTGATTAATGTCTCTGAACACACGGAACAGGCTGAGAGGTGCCCCCCTTCAAAGCAGGAGCCCGGCGGCAGCTGACTCCGTTGCCTCCCAGAGTTCTGCCTCTGTATATATACAGTATATGTAGTGCAGAAGGGCAGGAGCCAGTGCCTCCCCAGCCAATGATCTCACCACATGTCACTGACAACATTGTATACAGTGTACAATCAAAATATTCCTGGTATGTTATAGTATATCCAAAATTACGTGTCCTTCATAAAGTAATAATTGATATTACAAGGTGCCGAATTTCTATCTGCTTGGCTAATACTTTCCTGTTTGGAAATTGATTCAAAGTGATTAATTCACAATTGTGAATCCGTAGATTCTTTAAGAGCAATCACATTTATTTTTCTTACAACTCTTACTTGATGTTACAATTATTATTGTGGAGTTTCAGTAATAACCGCTGATAATCTTTGACATTTAAGATATTATCATGTCAAGTTCACAATAACTAAAGTGTAGATTGTGTTATTGTTACACCTTCATCCTGGAAAAGATGAAAATATGATATACTGCTAGAGTCTGGAAAAGGCTTATCAACCTGCAGCAAGGGTATGGGTCGTTGGGTAGACACAACTTAGGTCAACAGTCATTAGGTCGACCATGGAAGGTTGACATGCATTAGGTCAACAGGGACAATGGGTTGACATGGTCATTAGGTCGACATGTACTAGGCCGACAGGTCAAAAGGTCGACATGGGTTTTTGGACTTTTGTTGGCATTGTTTTCTTCGTAAAGTGACGGGGATCCCCAATTAGTGCACCGTGTCCCCTCGCATGGCTCACTTCACTCGCTATGCTTTGGGCAAGGTGCGTCGCTCAGCTACTGCTGCGCTCTGCACAGGTTACAATTAAATCAATACATACTTACCTATCTTGCTGTGAAAAGACCACCTCCACTTCGGTCCGTTCTTCACACCACACGCCCAGTGATGTCCGTAAGTTCGTAACGAACGCATGGAGGCAAAATAGATGGTGTTCCCCCCCTTCCTTCCAGTGGCTCTGACTTGTGAATGTGCTGATGACAGCTGAGGGGGCAAAGGAGGAAGTAATGTGATCGCAATGCAATCATATTACTTCTCAGCGATCGCTGGAATGAGCTGCTATCAGAGCCCCTGTCCCAGCGACTCACCAATAATATATAAAGATTCTTTATTGCTGTGATAAGGAATCTTTATTTTCATGGGCTGGCTGCAACAATAATAAATAGAGCTCTAAAAGTTTTATTTGAAGAATTAGTGTACTGCCCTAAAACAACTACTGCTCTCTTTTCTTTCATTACTTAAGAAACAGCAGCAGACCCTGTAACAGCTAGCTGTATAGAAGATACATAAGACACTATGGGGGTCATTCCGAGTTGATTGTAGCTGTGCTAACTTTAGCACAGCTACAATCATGTTCCCAGACATGCGGGGGGACGCCCAGCACAGGGCCCGCCCCGCATGTCTTTCCATCCCCCCCCCCCCGCAAAAGTACAGAAGCATCACACAGTGGCAATGCTTTTGTACTTGTTGAGTAACTCCCGGCCAGCGCAGCTCCTGCAGCTGACCGGGAGTTGCTCGTCGCTGCCTCTGGTCACAGCGGCTGCGTGTGACATCACGCAGCCGCTGCGGCCCACCAGCCACACCTGCATTGGCCGGATCGCGCCCCCAAAACCGCCACCTCCCGCAGCCTCCGCCCAGCGACCGCCTCTGTCTGTCAATCAGGCAGAGGTGATCACTAGGGAATGGCGGCCTTCAGCCGTCTGGCATGCGCTGGTGCACTGCGGCACCGGCACATGCGCAGTACCGACCCGATCACTGCGAACAAATGCAGCAAGAGATCGGGTCGGAACGACCCCCTATGCTGTGCCATGCTCTTTGCGCTGGCAATCTAAAGATCCGGTTCCGAGCATCAGTATGGTGACTGGCAGAATCTCAAATGCCGCTCACCCAAACCCTATCCACTTGTTACACATTCCAGGACTCTACCGCTCAAACTTTTTCTTGGGGGTCACTAAGGGGTTCTGCTGAGCAAAGACATTAGTGACTGCAGTAATTCACTTGAAATCTGTGTATAGAGATCTGTTTTTGCTCATCAGCCACCTTGGAGATCTAAAACTGCCAATTCCTAACTTCCTGGGGCTCCCAATGCTTCCACTGCCTCCGAGAGTTCCGCCACTGTTTCTGACTGCTGCTGGTAATGTAAAACTGTTAGGAAGCAAAGCAAAGTGTGTGTATACAGGGCTATTGCGTAGTATTATTTTTGAAACTATCAGCGACAAGATGAAAATGTGTGTTAAATGGTTGAAAATAATGGCAATGGGTGTAAGGAATAAAACACAGGCCCTCATTCCGAGTTGTTCGCTCGCTAGCTGCTTTTAGCAGCTATGCACACGCTAAGCCGCTGCTCTCTGGGAGTGTATCTTAGCATAGCAGAATTGCGAACGAAAGATTAGCAGAATTGCGAATAGAAATTTCTTAGCAGTTTCTGAGTAGCTCCAGACTTACTCGATCAGTTCAGTCAGTTTCGTTCCTGGCTTGACGTCACAAACACACCCAGCGTTTGCCCAGACACTCCCCTGTTTCTTCAGACACTCCCGCGTTTTTCCCAGAAACGCCAGCGTTTTTTTCGCACACTCCCAGAAAATGGCCAGTTTCCGCCCAGAAACACCCACTTCCTGTCAATCAGACTACGATCACCAGAACGATGAAAAAGCTTTGTTATGCCGTGAGTAAAATACCTAACTTTTGTGTAAAATAACTAAGCGCATACGCTCTGCGAACCTTGCGCATGCGCAGTAAGCGACTAATCGCAGTATAGCGAAAATCGGCAACGAGCGAACAACTCGGAATGACCCCCACAATTTTTTAAAATAATTTCTCATTTAAAAAAATAAACATACAGTATTTAAGGGCTTTATCGTAGAGAGTGGAAAAAAATGATCATACCAGAAAACACACGATTGCAAATTTGATTTGATTCTAGAGTTTCTGAAACCTATGATAACTGATGTTCAAAATAATTAACAACAACAAACAGCACGAAAACAGCTTCCAGTCTAGAGCCCATTATATTAGTCAGATATACTGTATCATCATTGGGAAAATATAAAATAGGTTAAAAGTTTTTACTTACTCAACATATTTTTTGTGGCATTAGATCCTTACCTCTATTTTCTCTTTCATTTTTTTCTTTCCATAAAGGAATACCGCTAATGACTTTGTGTTGTGTTTTCTGCTGAGTTTACAGTATAAAACAACTCAAAGAACCCAAATTTAATTGGTCTCACCTGCACAGTCAGTGACAGCTCTTTTCTTCTTTGCAATGGATAGATTGTCAATTAAACCTCTTTGAATATTTATTCTGAGCACACATCTTATCACTTTTTTTCATAGTGCTAACAACTGCATATGTTGAGGTCACTACGCGAAGGCTTATGCTGGAGAATCTTTCAAGATAACACTTTATTACTTTTTAAACATTTTATTCTAAATGTATTCTCCACTTATACTGTAGTTTTATATTTTAGCTATAAGAGAACATAACAACTACAGTACAGTCATATAAAAAAGTAGATCAATAATGCTGCCTAGTGGAGTCACAAGACTATAGGGCTGATTCAGAGATCGAAGCAACCACGCATCTGTACGCAGCGGCTGAATCCATCTGGTCTGCGCACTTGCCGCAATCATGCGCAGTCATTCTAATTTAAAAAATGCTGCCAGGGGTCAACCTTAGCTCGATGTGTAAACAATGCAGTTGCGGACGCATAGGAAGGCGGCCCATCACACATGCTGGGCGGCCTTGCCCTGTGCTGGGAGGCCTCCAGCATGGAGGCGATGGACCGGGCGGGTGTCGGGATTCCAACTGTCATAAAAATGCCACCTGTCGGGATTCCGGCATCCATCTCCTGCAGCATGGACAGCACTGGTCCTCGCTGGGGCAGCACATTATGGGGGAGATTCAAATGTTTGAAAAGTCGGTTGGGAGTCTATTTTTTCCTGTCTATTAGATAGGAAAAAACAATCTAATAGACAGGAAAAAATAGACTCCCAACCGACTTTTCAAACATTTGAATCTCCCCCTATGTGTCTGAAATCCTGGCGCCTCGACCCTTGGGTGACAGCATCTTTAGATGGCGTTACCCAATAGAAGCCTATGGGCTTGTTGCGTTCCTTCTGAGAAGGATCCAATTGGATCCCTCCCAGCACCCACTGAGGCGGCAGGTATCATTCCTCACATTTGCATACTGTGCAGTGTACACATGTTCCTGTGTCAAGGGAGACACTCGCACCAAACTCGGAAGATGGCGCAGGTGCTAGCGCAAAGGCTCTGGCACATGCACAAATTTTCTGAAAATATAGCTGGAAAGAAGGTGCTGCAATCACAAGGTGGGGCTGCTGCAGTGGGAGTGGAGAGATGTTAGAAATTACCACCCAGGTGTTAATATGCTCCTGCTAATGTGGCAGCGCTAACCAAGCTCTTACATATTTTATCTTAATCCATACCCATGCACCCTGAGCACTAAGAGCCTTTGCCACGTTCAATGGCAGTACCATTGCCCCACCAGTGGTACTGCTCCGTCCTGTGTTGCTACTGAGCTGTGTCCCAGCCAGTCTGGTCCAATGTTCGGTTGATGATCCATCAGGCCTGTGTTGATTGCCTGATTCAGCAACGTTGGGTTGCACCATCAACTGCCTGATTTAAACCAGCTCCACAGTACTTTCTGGGCCAGATCATGGTATTAGATTCCTTGTATCAGAGTTTGTGCTAGTTTCCTTGTGTTGAACTTCTCATGCCAGATTCTTTGCCAGCTTTCCTGTTTTGTACTATTTCTGTCAGATCCTACGCCAGCTTCCAGGTGTTGGACTCCTTGTGTCAGATTTATGTGTTGCATTTAGCTTCTAGTGCTACTCAGAATACCTGATCAGCTTTGCTCTACAGAGTTCAGCTTCCAGTGATATCCAAGATACCAGTTCAGCTTTGTTCTACAGCATTGAGCTTATAGAGCATTCTGCTGCTGTCACAAACTCCTGTCTACAGTATACAGTATGTGTTTACCAAGTGTATTCTGCTGCTGTCACAAACTCCTGTCTACAGTATACAGTATGTGTTTACCAAGTGTATTCTGCTGCTGTCACAAACTCCTGTCTACAGTATACAGTATGTGTTTACCAAGTGTATTCTGCTGCTGTCACAAACTCCTGTCTACAGTATACAGTATGTGTTTACCAAGTGGATTCTGCTTCTGTCCCAAACTCCTGTTTACCTGCAGTTACCAAGTGCATTCTGCCATTGTTCTAGACTCCTTTTTACCTGCATTCACCAAGGTCTCCTGCTCACCTGCTTTCACCAAGTGCATTTTTCTGATGTTGCAGACTCATTCACATGCTGATGCCATATGAAGTGTGTGCAGGTGCAGAATCCGCACTGCACATGTGCACACTGTGAGATGTGATGGCATCTCACATGTCCGAATGCGGCAGAGGTAATTGCAGGGTGGGAGGGGGTGTTGCGCTGGCATTGGCGCAGTACGGACAACACAGGCGTGCCCAGACAATTTTCGGGGTGGGCCGCGGTAGCTGCATGATGTCATACGAAGCCACTGCGACCTGAAACATAGTGGGTAGCCGTCTGCCTTAGCAGCTAGGCTGCGTAGGCAGAGGGCTACCCCAAACATGCGAAAGCATCGCCACCGTGCAATGCTATTGCTTTCACATGTGTGCATGTGTTCTGACTGCATGTGTTCTGACTTCCCTGTTTCAGTTTCCAGTTCCCTACTTCAGGTTCCAAGTCTGACTTTCATGCTTCAGGTTCCAGTTCCCTATTTCAGGTTCCAGTTCTGAGTTCCTTGCTTCAGTTCTGAAAATATATGGAAATTGCATCCAGTACATAGATTTTAATAATAATAATAATAATAATAATAATAATCTTATATATAACATTAATTGGACTGTTTGTCTTTCCAGTAATGCATTCAGAAACCACTGCACCGATTGGGATGAAACCAATGTGAGGTGGTCCAGTTGGGTCCTGGCCAAGTTTTAGGGGGGTTGCAGTCCTGGTTGGACCTCATGGCAGAATGCGCCAGGCAGAACTTTGACTCTGAGCCTTCCACTGGAATGGTTTGGAAGAAAACTTCACTGTATGGTAACATTGAATCCCAGAAGACATACTAGGGGGTTGGTGTCAGTCGGACCTCACGGTGGAATATGTGGACAGGACTTTGACCCCGGGAGCCTGTTCTGGGCCTTCCACCTGATGGATTTGAAATAAAACTGCACAGATTGAAGTAACATTGGATCGCAGAAGACATACTAGGGGGTTAGGGTCTCAATTGGACCACCCGTTGGTGTACGCTGACCAGAACTTTGACCTGGGGAGCATGTTCTAGGTTACCACTGGATGGATTTGGATAAAAACTTCAGAGTGGTAACATTGGATCCCAGAAGATTTACTAGGGGGTTGGGGTCCCAGTTGGACCTACTGTTGGCAGAACTTTGAACTGGGGAACCTGTTCTGGGCCTTTCATTGGATGGATTTTGAGGAAAACTTCACAGAGTGGTAACAATGGATCCCAGAAGACATACTAGGGCTTGGGGTCTTGGTCTGACCTCCCATTGGTGTACGCGGGCAGAGCTTTGACACAGGGAGCCTGTACTGGGCCTTCCTCTGAAAGGATTTGGATGAAAACTTCAGTTATCTGTAATAGCTGACTGAAATAACCATAATTCAATTACCTGAAATAACTGACTGAAATAACCATAATTCAATTAAATAAAATAACTGACAGAAATGGAGGTGGGAAGACAAAAAAATGTTGTGTACCCAAAAGCTTTGGAATAACAACATTGATAACCAAAAAAAACCCTTACATTCATCCAGCAATGGAAAAGTGAATATTAAACTGAACAGAAAGAAAAGCTGGGGATCAAGGCTACTGGTGACACCCCAAAAATTACATAGGGCAGCTACCTCATGGGTGTGTTGGAAGAGCTAGTAATTATTTTTAATATGTTGACAGTTACATCCAATTAATTGGTAACGTAATAACTAGAGATGAGCGCCTAAAATTTTTCGGGTTTTGTGTTTTGGTTTTGGGTTCGGTTCCGCGGCCGTGTTTTGGGTTCGACCGCGTTTTGGCAAAACCTCACCGAATTTTTTTTGTCGGATTCGGGTGTGTTTTGGATTCGGGTGGTTTTTTCAAAAAACCCTAAAAAACATCTTAAAACATTGAATTTGGGGGTCATTTTGATCCCATAGTATTATTAACCTCAATAACCATAATTAACACTCATTTTCAGTCTATTCTGAACACCTTACACCTCACAATATTATTTTTAGTCCTAAAATTTGCACCGAGGTCGCTGGATGACTAAGCTCAGCGACCCTAGTGGCCGACACAAACACCGGGCCCATCTAGGAGTGGCACTGCAGTGTCACGCAGGATGTCCCTTCCAAAAAACCCTCCCCAAACAGCACATGACGCAAAGAAAAAAAGAGGCACAATGAGGTAGCTGTGTGAGTAAGATTAGCGACCCTAGTGGCCGACACAAACACCGGGCCCATCTAGGAGTGGCACTGCAGTGTCACGCAGGATGTCCCTTCCAAAAAACCCTCCCCAAACAGCACATGACGCAAAGAAAAAAAGAGGCGCAATGAGGTAGCTGACTGTGTGAGAAAGATAAGCGACCCTAGTGGCCGACACAAACACCGGGCCCATCTAGGAGTGGCACTGCAGTGTCACGCAGGATGTCCCTTCCAAAAAACCCTCCCCAAACAGCACATGACGCAAAGAAAAAAAGAGGCGCAATGAGGTAGCTGTGTGAGTAAGATTAGCGACCCTAGTGGCCGACACAAACACCTGGCCCATCTAGGAGTGGCACTGCAGTGTCACGCAGGATGTCCCTTCCAAAAAACCCTCCCCAAACAGCACACGACGCAAAGAAAAAAAGAGGCGCAATGAGGTAGCTGACTGTGTGAGAAAGATAAGCGACCCTAGTGGCCGACACAAACACCGGGCCCATCTAGGAGTGGCACTGCAGTGTCACGCAGGATGTCCCTTCCAAAAAACCCTCCCCAAACAGCACATGACGCAAAGAAAAAAAGAGGCGCAATGAGGTAGCTGACTGTGTGAGAAAGATAAGCGACCCTAGTGGCCGACACAAACACCGGGCCCATCTAGGAGTGGCACTGCAGTGTCACGCAGGATGTCCCTTCCAAAAAACCCTCCCCAAACAGCACATGATGCAAAGAAAAATAAAAGAAAAAAGAGGTGCAAGATGGAATTGTCCTTGGGCCCTTCCCACCCACCCTTATGTTGTATAAACAAAACAGGACATGCACACTTTAACCAACCCATCATTTCAGTGACAGGGTCTGCCACACGACTGTGACTGAAATGACGGGTTGGTTTGGACCCCCACCAAAAAAGAAGCAATTAATCTCTCCTTGCACAAACTGGCTCTACAGAGGCAAGATGTCCACCTCATCATCATCCTCCGATATATCACCGTGTACATCCCCCTCCTCACAGATTATCAATTCGTCCCCACTGGAATCCACCATGTCAGCTCCCTGTGTACTTTGTGGAGGCAATTGCTGCTGGTCAATGTCTCCGCGGAGGAATTGATTATAATTCATTTTAATGAACATCATCTTCTCCACATTTTCTGGATGTAACCTCGTACGCCGATTGCTGACAAGGTGAGCGGCGGCACTAAACACTCTTTCGGAGTACACACTTGTGGGAGGGCAACTTAGGTAGAATAAAGCCAGTTTGTGCAAGGGCCTCCAAATTGCCTCTTTTTCCTGCCAGTATAAGTACGGACTGTGTGACGTGCCTACTTGGATGCGGTCACTCATATAATCCTCCACCATTCTATCAATGGTGAGAGAATCATATGCAGTGACAGTAGACGACATGTCCGTAATGGTTGTCAGGACCTTCAGTCCGGACCAGATGTCAGCATCAGCAGTCGATCCAGACTGCCCTGCATCACCGCCAGCGGGTGGGCTCGGAATTCGGATTTGGGATTTCGAAGAATGCACAGTTCTTTGCTGTGCTGCTTTTGCCAGCTTG
Source organism: Pseudophryne corroboree (assembly GCF_028390025.1). Lineage (NCBI taxonomy): Eukaryota > Metazoa > Chordata > Amphibia > Anura > Myobatrachidae > Pseudophryne > Pseudophryne corroboree. The sequence goes on along the minus strand of NC_086444.1, from coordinate 325,227,498 downwards.
AGTCTTTTCATTTTTCTAGCGAGAGGCTGAGTGCTTCCATCCTCATGTGAAGCTGAACCACTAGCCATGAACATAGGCCAGGGCCTCAGCCGTTCCTTGCCACTCCGTGTGGTAAATGGCATATTGGCAAGTTTACGCTTCTCCTCCGACAATTTTATTTTAGGTTTTGGAGTCCTTTTTTTTCTGATATTTGGTGTTTTGGATTTGACATGCTCTGTACTATGACATTGGGCATCGGCCTTGGCAGACGACGTTGCTGGCATCTCATCGTCTCGGCCATGACTAGTGGCAGCAGCTTCAGCACGAGGTGGAAGTGGATCTTGATCTTTCCCTAATTTTGGAACCTCAACTTTTTTGTTCTCCATATTTTATAGGCAGAACTAAAAGGCACCTCAGGTAAACAATGGAGATGGATGGATTGGATACTAGTATACAATTATGGACGGACTGCCACGGTTAGGTGGTATAAAAAAACCACGGTTAGGTGGTATATAATACAATTATGGATGGACGGACTGCCTGCCGAGTTCCGACACAGAGGTAGCCACAGCCGTGAACTACCGCACTGTACACTGGTTGATAAAGAGATAGTAGTATACTCGTAACAACTAGTATGACACTATGACGACGGTATAAAGAATGAAAAAAAAACCACGGTTAGGTGGTATATATTATAATAATAATACAATTATGGATGGACGGACTGCCTGCCGACTGCCGACACAGAGGTAGCCACAGCCGTGAACTACCGCACTGTACACTGGTTGATAAAGAGATAGTAGTATACTCGTAACAACTAGTATGACACTATGACGACGGTATAAAGAATGAAAAAAAAACCACGGTTAGGTGGTATATATTATAATAATAATACAATTATGGATGGACGGACTGCCTGCCGACTGCCGACACAGAGGTAGCCACAGCCGTGAACTACCGCACTGTACACTGGTTGATAAAGAGATAGTAGTATACTCGTAACAACTAGTATGACACTATGACGACGGTATAAAGAATGAAAAAAAAACCACGGTTAGGTGGTATATATTATAATAATAATACAATTATGGATGGACGGACTGCCTGCCGACTGCCGACACAGAGGTAGCCACAGCCGTGAACTACCGCACTGTACACTGGTTGATAAAGAGATAGTAGTATACTCGTAACAACTAGTATGACACTATGACGACGGTATAAAGAATGAAAAAAAAACCACGGTTAGGTGGTATATATTATAATAATAATACAATTATGGATGGACGGACTGCCTGCCGACTGCCGACACAGAGGTAGCCACAGCCGTGAACTACCGCACTGTACACTGGTTGATAAAGAGATAGTAGTATACTCGTAACAACTAGTATGACACTATGACGACGGTATAAAGAATGAAAAAAAAACCACGGTTAGGTGGTATATATTATAATAATAATACAATTATGGATGGACGGACTGCCTGCCGACTGCCGACACAGAGGTAGCCACAGCCGTGAACTACCGCACTGTACACTGGTTGATAAAGAGATAGTAGTATACTCGTAACAACTAGTATGACACTATGACGACGGTATAAAGAAAGAAAAAAAAATACCACAGTTAGGTGGTATATATTATAATAATAATACAATTATGGATGGACGGACTGCCTGCCGACTGCCGACACAGAGGTAGCCACAGCCGTGAACTACCGCACTGTACACTGGTTGATAAAGAGATAGTAGTATACTCGTAACAACTAGTATGACACTATGACGGTATAAAGAATGAAAAAAAAACCACGGTTAGGTGGTATATATTATAATAATAATACAATTATGGATGGACGGACTGCCTGCCGACTGCCGACACAGAGGTAGCCACAGCCGTGAACTACCGCACTGTACACTGGTTGATAAAGAGATAGTAGTATACTCGTAACAACTAGTATGACACTATGACGACGGTATAAAGAAAGAAAAAAAAATACCACGGTTAGGTGGTATATATTGTAATACAATTATGGATGGACGGACTGCCTGCCGAGTTCCGACTGCCGACACAGAGGTAGCCACAGCCGTGAACTACCGCACTGTACTGTGTCTGCTGCTAATATAGACTGGTTGATAAAGAGATAGTATACAATACATACAACAATATACTACTATACTGGTGGTCAGGCACTGGTCACCACTAGTCACACTGGCAGTGGCACTCCTGCAGCAAAAGTGTGCACTGTTTAATTTTAAATTAATATAATATTATGTACTCCTGGGGGCTCCTGCTATAACAACCTGCAGTGCTCCCCAGTCTCCCCCACAATTATTATAAGCTTTGCCTTTTATACATTGATGTGCAGCACACTGGGCTGAGCTGAGTGCACACAGACTGAGTCACACTGTGTGACTGGCTGCTGCTGTGTATCGTTTTTTTTCAGGCAGAGAACGGATATAGCAGAGAACGGATATATTATATTAAAATAAATAAAAGTTAACTAACAACAACTGCACTGGTCACTGTGGTAAACTCTGTCTGACTCTGCACAATCTCTCTCTCTCTTCTAATCTAATTTCTAATGGAGAGGACGCCAGCCACGTCCTCTCCCTATCAATCTCAATGCACGTGTGAAAATGGCGGCGACGCGCGGCTCCTTATATAGAATCCGAGTCTCGCGAGAATCCGACAGCGTCATGATGACGTTCGGGCGCGCTCGGGTTAACCGAGCAAGGCGGGAGGATCCGAGTCTGCTCGGACCCGTGAAAAAAACATGAAGTTCGTGCGGGTTCGGTTTCAGAGAAACCGAACCCGCTCATCTCTAGTAATAACTGGAAAATGTAAACACGAGCACCACCGGGTAATTCAGCTAGTAATAATAATACTAATCATTAAAAAAAAAATATTGCCCATGTATGAATGCGGGCATGTGTGCAAGGTGACAGGGGGACTATGATAGCTACAAGATAACACACCAATAAACAGGGCAATGTATGGACGGTCAGTGGCACTGACCGTTCCGACTCCTGCAGTTATCCATTTCAACAGCTGCAGGTGTCATTGCCCATACACCACAACAGGAACAACACTGTCCCTGGCTGTGGCGTCACGTTTTGTGTCTGAAATTCCGTCACTTTATGTGTCTGTATAATTCATACACCCCTTAGTATGTTATGTTGCGACCAAGTGCGCCAGGATGCATATAGGAATGGAGTATAAGATGCGCCAGTCCTGCATGGTATAGCAATAATAAGTGTATGAGGATGCATGTCTGTACATGTTTTACTGAAAATGAGAGGTAGTGTAAATGTATTTGCGCCACTGTGTACATGTGGATTTGTGTACAAGGGGTGCATGAGGTGTAAAGCTTAAGAAATATTATTGTTTGGAGACCAGGAAGGCCAAAAAGGAGACCTTGAGATAGAGCAGAAGTGAGAGTAGAACAGAGCTGTAAGGGATAGATAGTGTCAGAGGAGGTAAGCCAGGATAATGTAATAATGGCACAGGGGTTCAAGAATCTTGCAATTTATAAATCATGGATGATGCAAGATTGTTACAATAGAGCTCTTGTCCTAAAGTACACAAGTTGAGGGAGATTAGTGGAGTCTGATATGGTTGAGGGGGAATGATGTACAGTATGAGGTGTCTGAAAAGTTTTGAGAAAGAAAAGCATGAACAGACTTTTCATGATACTGGGTTAGATGTCGCCATCAGCTATGAGAAGGAACAGGTTAAGAAGAGTCTTGTGTCTGAGTCTGGAGGCCAGTGAGCTCTAGTGAGTAGTTCTATTCTAGGTACAGACTAGCCGAAAAGACAGTAGCGAAGGAAATAAATAATAGAAATATACAGGATGCTGGAGAGAAGAGAGAAGTTTGAAGAGTAGTGTGGTGAAAGAGAGTAGTAGAAAGAGAGAGTGTAAATGTAATAGGTACATGGAGGAGTAATGTGAGAGATGCGGATTAGCTAGGGTACATAAAGAGAGAGTGGTGTGAAACAATTGTTCCATGTTGTGCAGAGCTGTTGATGAAGTGGCTAAGACTGTAGGGCAATTTAAACATGCTTGGGATAGGCATATGAATATCCTTACAAAGAATCAAGATTAAAAAAGGGTTGAGATTGCCTAAAGGATAAAATAAAAAAGGGGCAGACTAGATGGGCCAAGTGGTTCTTATCTGCTGTCAAATTCTATGTTTCTATGTTTCTATGTTTAAGTGTAAGCTAGTTTACCACTCTCTTGCTGCGGTTTGCGGCTTTGACGTATGGTCCAAGATGCTGACAGTTCAGGCCCATATAGACGGGCCGATGAGGGAGAGATGTGTGCTGAGCGAACCGCTCAGCACACATCTCTCCCGCCTCTCAGCACAGCGCGATCTGTGCTGAGCGTGTGGGGGAAGATGGGGGGGGGGCTCATTTCACCCAGCAGGTGAAGTGAGCGACCCACTAGATTGGCCTGCATGCAGGCCAATCTAACACCAGCGATATCGCTGTAGGGGGTACACACGGAGCGATAATGCTCAAATTCTAAGCAATCTTATCAGATTGCTTAGAATATCGCTCCGTGAGTACCCCCCTGTAGACTCAGTGTGTTCAGCAGCCAATCAAAGTTGGCAACAGCAATCACGTGAGTTCACTGGGAGCAACTGCAGAGATATGGAAATATCAATGACAGCTGAGCTTAGCAGGACCTGCAGCCAAGCAGAGAGGGCAATAATAATGCTACTTGAAGTCAGTAAAATAAATATGGAGATTGCAATGACAGTTGAGGTCTATGGTCCCAGAAACTGAACAGAGATGGCAACAGCTTGAGCCAAGTGTGTCCGGCAGCTGAATAGAGATGGTAGTTCAGAGCCCATTAAAACAGTCTTATTTTTAAGCTTACAATATATCACAATCATCAATGCAATTGTGTAATTTACCAACAGTATCCAATAATGGGGGTAATTCAGACCTGATCGTAGCAGTATGTTTGTTAGCAGTTGGGCAAAACCATGTGCACTGCAGGTGTGGCAGATATAACATTTTCAGAGACAGTTAGATTTGGGTGGGAATTTGCTGGTACGATCAGGTCTGAAATACCCCCAATATCCAGTGGCTTATCTTGGTGAGAATAAGAAAAAGTGGGCAGCAGGCCATACAGCTGAGTTAATATGCAGCAAACTGTAATCGCCTACCACAGCTAACCCCAAATTAAACTTACAGTTTGCCACTTGCAATTTACTGTTTGTGCTTAAGGTTCACAGTTTGCATTCACTATTCACATTAAAATAGTACTAGTGGATAGGAAACCCATTGAAATGTACAATTTTTTTATTTATTTTTAAGATTAAACTCATATTAAGCAACAAATGTAAACTTTGCAAGGTAAACAAATAAAGTGGATATTTTGGATCTAGTGGCAGAGCAAATGTTTACATTGCTTGTGCATGCTTCTAGAATAAGGTGGGTACACACCAGGTGATATGCTCCATGACCGATATTGCATAGTGTTTCCCTACCCGGGGTGCCGACATTGTGCATACACACTATGCGATATCACACGCGATATTGCAAAGTGACGTCATGCTGCGGCCGGCCTGAACATGCCGCTCCTGACGATATAGTCAGATTGAGTTGCATGTACAGCCGACAGCGGGGGTCTGGGAGCAGGCATCTCTCACAGCATACACACTGGGCCAATATCGCTCAGGAGGGTAAACATGAGTTGATGACAATATCGCCCAGTGTGTATGCACCTAAAGACTTTACATGGGAACATAGTCGCTTTGCAATGCCTGAACTGCTCCACTCTCATTTTTCTCTTTGACTGGCCCATCTACATGGTAAGACCTTTATTTTGATAACTCAGTATTATAATACTTCTGAAAAAGGTACTGTAAATACAAATATTCCTACAGTTCCAGACTGTATCTGAATGGGATCAGTATGTGTGACTGGCAAATGGGATGCCAGCAGTCACAATATCAATGCCTGCATCCCAATGGTCACAATGCTGGCAGGGGCGAGGTAAGTATTCTAAATCGCCCCCTAACCCTCCCTCCTTAGTACCTAACTCTAATCTCCCCTCTAAGTACCTAAACCTAACCCCCTCCCCCTGGGCTGCCTAGCCCCCCCATTTCTGCAGCCTAACCCCCCCCCCCCCACCTTAACCCTACCTTCCAAACTCCCCCGGGTGGCACCAAACCCTACCCCTCCTGGCTATACTTACCCTTGGGATGTTGGCCTGTTCAGGATTCCCGTGTTGGTGTTCTGATGGCTGTTGGGTTTCCGGCGTTGGTATTCCACCTGAACTCATTACAAATTGGCAACCTTGTAAAATTTTAGATATTTTAGCTTGAAATATTTTTGTTATTGTTAATATCCAACTATAACATACTTATTCAGAATAATTACATATTTTACTGCATTTGGCAAAATTACATTTAATTGATATTGAAGTTATAGATAGTGATATTTAAAAAAAAACACCAGCTCTTCCTTGTTTTTTTTTCCTTCTGCTTTTTTTAGTGCTAGTGGAGAGAGAATTTATAAAGATAATGAAAGTAACAAGAAGAAAATCAAGAACGTAAAAAAAATATGGACAGACTGTAAGTGATGGAAAATCAATCATTAACAAGTGATATGTCTGCTTCAGTATTAACATCTATTCTAAATTGCAAACTTCTCAAATTCTAACAAGTTACTTAGATTTAAAAGAATGCTCACCAGCTATACTTGAATAATTGTAATTATCATCAATGCCATGTTTGTCATAATAACTGGGTTCCAAAGTATTGACTAAACATCCACGTTGCATTTCCATATATATTGTGTGGAGTTTTTCATGGTAAAAATAGTGTTACAATTACCATTAGAGCTATACATCTGTCAGTATCTTCTACCTGATAAGAATTCCTATGAAAATGAAGGCCACAATAACTGTTTCTGATGTGTTTAACATCTACAGTAGCATACAATTTTACCTTCTAGGCTGTATGAGACCTGTCAGTAGATAATCAATGGCACTCTATTATGCAGCCTGCGCTGTTATGCAGATGTCGTTTTTCACTCTCAGAGACACAAAGTCAATAATATGTTGCAAAGCTTTGGTTTTCCCATAACTCTGCACTTAAGTTCTGAAACAAAACCCATCTTCTCAGTGTCTAATGTTTCTGAAAAAAGGCATTGTTATTTTCTCTCATTAATTGCTATTTAGTAATGTAGCACTCTAAATGTGACAATGAGTACTCACTGCAAGAAGTTGGGTTTAGTTGCGTATCATTTCTCAGATCAGAGAATTACAGTATGCATTCTGTTTATCTGCAGTTTTCAAGCCTACAACTGGTGCCAGAAAAAATGATGTGCAACCATCATATAAAGACAGCTCTGACGGTTTCATTTTGCAAATTATGCAACTGCTAGATAATGAGGGTAAGGGGGAAATATGTAAGGAAGTTGTGCTTTGAACCAAATATTTAAGCTTTGCAAACCATGTACAATTGTCACAGTATATAAAAAAATTAATCTGCAATGGTTACAGAAATAGCCTGCACAAATGACCATAAGTCTGCTCATTAACATAAAATGTTTTACCATAGGCGTGACTATGCATTAAAAATATGATGGATTCTACTATTATAGCATTTTATATGGCCCCCTCCAGTGTCGGACTGGAGCATGAAGGGCCCACCGGGGGTATGCAGTGGTAGGGGCCCATGATTAGAGGTGTGGCCAGCCTCCAAAGGGGGTGTGGCCAGTCACCACAGAGGTTTGGCTAACCATTATAGAGTACCTGGTCTGGACTCCTTGATAATTTATATAGTAACTAATGCTAGTGCATGCATGATAATGTGCCAGATTAATGACAGCAATGTACTGTAGAGAATACATCATAATCCTGTGCAGTATAATGTAACATATGTATAATATATAATTCAAGTGCACAGTCTAGAACCTGATCCATAGAGGAGGAGGGACCACCAGGCAGTGGGGCCTACCGGTGGTTTCCCCTGTACCCCTGTTGGCCAGTCCGAGCCTGGCCCCCTCTAACTCTTTCCTTTCCCCACCTGGTTTGTGCAATTTGCCACACTTTATTATTATTTCATTTATTTGTAGGAAGCCACATGTGGCGGGCAGCACAGTACATAGGGCAACAATATTACCGTACATGGTAGCATAGCACAAAATAGTGAACAGTACAATCAGAGGCGTATCTATAATGGGTACAGGGCGTATGCTACACAAGGTCCGTGGGTCCGTGTGTGGGGGCAAATCACGCACCCTGTGCACCACTTTTTTACTTCTACTGAGTCCAGTGTCGACAGCGGCAGAGTCTACTAGCACTCACTAATGTACAGCCGGTTAGAAAAGAAGGGACTGACATGAGGACAGCATATGGGCCCCCTCCTCTCATAATACAGTACACAAACAAATGACAGTACAACTTTCAGTACATCTACTGATGCAAAGCGCCACAAGGAGGAACATTACTCGCAATCTGTACCTGAACCCATAGGCCTGGGGCGCAGCTAACAGGTTTAGAGCCACTGTAAGTGGTGCAAAGTTGTGGAGTCCCAGGGCATAGAGCCCAAAGAGGAGGTGTAGAGTGTAGCTGGTGAGCAGAAGTAGCAGGTGATGAGATATGAGGGAGGAGGGCTCTACTCATAGGAGCTTACATACTAAAGGAAAGGGGGAGACAAATGGATGACACAGGGGAGCTGGGGGCAGGTAACATGAGTAGGAGAGATGGAGTATAAAAAGAGGGTGGGAAAAACAATGTGGCTACATGGTTAGGTGGAGGACTGGTAAGCTTTTAAGAACAGGTGGGTTTTTATCCTCTATACTGCAGCACACATCCTTGTGCACAGAACCCCTGTACTACAGCACATATCCCCTGTAATGCAACACGCATACCCTGTGACAGAGGACACATTCCCAGTAAATCAGCACACTGCCATAGGCACAACTCGCCGTCATTTATCACACATCCATGGGGTACAGCCACTCATGTAGCCATCAGTAGGCTGGAGAGAGGTGGCTATTTTCTTACAGAACACATACTCCTTTTTCTTCTCCCCAGTGTTTCCTTCATGGTGAATGGAGAGTGATGACATCTTCTCTATATTGCTCGCACCTAACCCGACCTCAGGGAGATTGCAAGACCCTTAGAAAGTCAGGGAGATCATAACTGTTTAATTGAATCTCCTGACATTAAAGGGTATGTTTACTAAAGGTCAATTTTTGTTTTTAATTGATTTCTATCATTTTTTAAATCGATGAAAATCAATCTTTTCAGGGGCTAAAACACACATTTACTAACAGATTATTCTTATATTTATATTTAATGTTAGTACTGTCAGTGTGTGTTTTAGCCCCTCAAACACAACATTGATTAAGATCGATAAAAATCAATGAAAACTGACTTTTAGTAAATATACCCCTCAGAGAGTTGGAAAATATGCAACAAAGGCTGGTCATTTCTTTAGAATGACAAAAATTGGAGAAATATCTCTTAGCATGTGTAACTTTTCTGTTCCTCCAGTCACACACTAATATGATCTTTGTCTCACTGTTGTTTATTTGGGGGGAATTCACTTAGATTTGCGTTTGATCCCACACGGTCACTTCACAGCAAATTTGCATTCCGTATTATCTTTGCAATTTAATTCCAAACGCACATATATTTTTCAGAGTTCATTTGCATGTTTTTGTTCGCATCCCCTGAGCAAGGGTAAAGGTAAGAAAAATCTTTATTTTAATTTAAAAATGTCAAAACTTGCTTCAGAAATCCCCCTCACCCCCTTTCCAATGACTAATTAGACATTTGGAAGTTTTCAATTAGCTTAATCAGGCCAATAATTACTGTACATGTCATTTTTGGGGTGAAAATAAAATGGACTCAAATTACCACAAAATTTACTCTTTGTTAATTTATGCACCCTAAAATTATTGCTTTTATTTCAATTAATGTATTTACTTCAATGAAAAATAATAGCTTGTTATCACGTAATATTTTTTTTTTAAATGGCCTCAAATTACCCACAATAATTAAACAAAATTCATAAGCTCTTTGCATTATTTAACTTTTTTGCACAAATCAGCCATTTGACACCTTTAAAATGCATCCAGGTACTTTCCTTAAGCCCACTAAAAGTCTTTTATATGACCCTGCTAAAGAAGTTGTCACTTTTTTGGGGTCCAGGAAGGTATTCCCACTTTTTTATGCTCTTTTCCCAATTTGCTTGTGAACAAAATTTGCACTACCTCACTGCAAGTAGTGCGAATGGGCATTTCTAAATTGAATTGTACGAATCTTGGGTGCTCGCATGAAGGCGCAGTGTGCAAGGTTAACTAACTAGGTGAGTTTGCCTTCTGCAAACTCGCATCTAATTAAATCCCCACCTTTATGTGGTGACAGAAAAAGAAGCTAAGTGATGCCAAGACTAATGGTAGAGTAATGAAAGAGGTGAAAGACATATATAAATTATAAAGACAGAGGGGGTCAGTACTCCAAGTTAGGCCTCAGCAACATTATGAGACACAAATGCTCCTACCTACATATTGTGTACTTGTATCTGGTAGCAGGAGCAGGAGATAGTTGTGGGCACCCCCCCTACACTCACATTCACTGCCAACACCCCGTCTCAGCAGCACACAGACACACACTATCTCCTGGGGAGGAAAAGGTACTAATTACCTGGGCCCAGGCTTGTTAGAGGGGCCTGACCCCTGGGTCATCTGCTAAGATGGTCCCACTGTACAGCTGCGATGAGGAGGAGATGTTAGTTTTGAGGGGAGGTGTGGGTTGCACTCAAGGGGAAGTCTCTCCCCATAGTATGGCCCTGCCTCCTGCATATCACATTCACCCTCCCTACTTCCACATTCACGTCTACCACCCCAGCAGCACTTAGACAGGTATAGGGAGGACGGCAGCACCTGCCCCGTGGGCTCCTGCTCTGGGGTGCACAAAGAAGTACCTGGAGCATTAGAGGAGGTCATTGTGCCCCGTTCAGGGCTAGTGCCCAGTTACTGCCTTCAGTTGCCTCCTAAATGTACGTCCCTGTCTGGTAGATTGCGTTAAAGTTTTTTGAGCCTTAGGTTGTGGATGGGATTTTTAAAGTGTTTATTGGATATAAAATTATTTTGTGGTGCTAAACAAGTATATACTTGTAGACTACTGTATTTACTAACACTGCATCTGGCCTTGAAATGGCAGACTCCTGACCTATCTTGGCTGATAGCTATAAGGAAATAGAAAGACTGACTACTTTGTAGCCATTACTGCTTTCCGCACCGTCTGTTATTTGTATACATCTTTGTTTGAAAGACTTCTTTTTAATAAACGTCAGACATACTAATATAAATGTTAATTAAAGTTTGGTCTTTATAATAGGATATATTCGCTAATATAGTAGCTTCAAGATAAATGTAGACTCCACTGAAAGTTTGCTACAGAACGCCAACATAAAATAATCCTCTTTTGTTATTAAGGTATGAGTAGACTCTATGCATGTGGAATGGCTTTGAGCTGGGAATTACTACATTAATAATTAAACACATTGTTGCACTTGGATGACAATCATCCTGCAAAGTTGAACAATCAAAGTAGTTTAATAGGAAACTGAGACTAAAATATGTCAGAAACAAAATTGAAATAAAAACTTTAATATATTTACCAAGGGATAAACAGACACAGAATGAAAATAACCATTGCAACCTAGCTAAAGCACAAAGCCCACATGAGAATTATTCTGAGGTTCAGCATAATCCAATTCACATCTTAAGGTTCATTTCCTTCATCTATTAAACAAAAAAAAAATGTCATTTTGTTTTTAACAACCCATAAGACAGCCAGTACATAACTATGGATGTCATGACCCTTTGTTGATTACCATTGCCTTGTCACTAGGCATGTATTATTCTATATATTGCCAGTTAATAGAGATGCAGTTTTTCTACATAATGCATGTGCATATTTTTATGTATTATCCCTATAGTGAATGAGCACAGCACAAGGAGTAAATAATATATGTGATAGTAGAAGGAGAATACACAATACATACATGTGTAGCCACATTTGTCAGATAAGTTCATATATATTGCAGCTAACATTGTGTTCATTGATTCCTATACTGAAGTCCTGAGACCAGTGCCATAAGTAGGTATTTTAGCGCTGTGTGCAAGAAACGGCGCGCAAAAAATATATATGGGCATGGCTTCATGGGTAAGGGGCGTGGCCACAAAATAATACCAATTCATGCTACGGTGCATAGTAGTCTCCATTATTCAAATTACGCTGCACAGTAGCGCCACTACACCAGGTAGAGCCCCTTTTTACACATTACGGCAGACAGCGTCCCCTTTTTACACATTATGGCAGACAGTGTCCCCCTTTTTACATATTACGGCAGACAGCATGACTTTTTACACATTATAGCAGACAGCGTCCCCTTTTGACACATTACGGCAGACAGCGTTCCCCTTTTTACACATTACGGCAGACAGTGTCCCCTTTTTACACATTACGGCAGACAGCATCCCATTTTTACACATTACGGCAGACAGCGTCCCCCTTTTTACACATTACGGCAGACAGCGTGCCTTTTTACACATTACGGCAGACAGCGTCCCGCTTTTTACACATTACGGCAGACAGCATCCCCTTTTTACACATTACGGCAGACAGCGTCCCCCTATTTACACATTACAGCAGACAGCGTGCCTTTTTACACATTACGGCAGACAGCGTCCCCTTTTTACACATTACGGCAAACAGCGTCCCCTTTTTACACATTACGGCAGACAGCGTCCCCCTTTTTATGCATTATGGCAGACAGCGTGCCTTTTTACACATTACGGCAGACAGTGTCCCGCTTTTTACACATTACGACAGACAGTGTCCCCTTTTTACACATTACGGCAGACAGCGTCCCCCTATTTACACATTACGGCAGACAGCATGCCTTTTTACACATTACGGCAGACAGCGTCTCGCTTTTTACACATTACGGCAGACAGCGTCCCCCTTATTACACATTATGGCAGACAGCATCCCCCTTTCTACACATTACGGCAGACAGCGTCCCCCTTTTTACACATTACGGCAGACAGCGTCCCCCTTATTACACATTATGGCAGACAGCGTCCCCCTTTTTACACATTATGGCAGAGAGCTCCCCCCTTTTTACACATTATGGCAGCCAGTCCCCCTTTTTACACATTGCGGCAGACAGAAGAGAGAGAGAGAAAAAGAGAGAGAGATACTTACCATCTCTCCCCGCTGGCAGTCAGGCTCCTCGTGCAGGCAGATGATCACACCCCGGGAAGCGGAGAAGGAGGACGAGGGTGGGGGACTGGAACCACAGCAGCGCTATGTAATTGGTAGTAGCGCCGCTGCAGCTGTCCCCTCTCCTTCTGCATTGGCTGCCCGCCACTGAGAATGCTGGGTTGAGGGAACCGCATCCCAGCATTCACAGCAGCGCCGGGCAGCCAATACAGAAGGAGAGAGGACTGCTGCAGCGGCGCTACTACCAATTACATAGCGCTGCTGCGGTTCCAGTCCTCCTCCCTCCTCCTCCTTCTCTGCCTCCGGCGCTGCTGCTCTCCTCCAGTGCGGCACACGACACACAACAGGCGGCTTGTAATGAGTCAATTTGACTCATTACAAGCCGCTGGCCGTATGCCCTCAGGGTAACTGCGCTGTGTGCCAGGCACACCTGGCACACAGGCAGTTACGGCGCTGCCTGAGACTGAGGGCCAGATGCATCGCTTGGAAAGTGATAAAATGGAGAGTGAAAAAGTGCCAGCCAATCAGCTCCTAACTGCCATTTTTCAATCACAGCTTGTGACAAGGCATTTAGGACCTGATTGGCTGGCACTTTCTCCATTGTATCACTCTCCAAGCGATGATGCATCTAGCCCTTAGTGTTAACATTTTGATTCCGCAGCTCACTTGCTCTTTTGAAGTATTCAGGGGCATTTTTTAAATTGGATACTTAATTTATATTTAATGACCAATCAACAAAGTGACTCTAAATACGCACTAAGTGTGATCACAGCATTTGAAGACACTCAAAGTGGGTGTCTCAGTCCTTGCACATTCAGATGCACACTTGTACCATACTGGAAAGCCTGATACTAGCAATAATGACCAGTTAACAAAGTGACTCCTTGACTCAGGAGAAAACCACAACTGTTTGGAATGTTTGCTATGTGGCACATGTGACCAGATGGGCTTACCTGATTACAGAATAAGGGGGTAGGAACAGAGGAGGATTTACCACAATGCAACCAAGGCAGCTGCTTAGGGCCCTGTGGGTCTCAGGGGGCCCTGTGAGTCGTAGGGGGGCCCGCTGATAAGGCTGTATGGTGGGAATTTCTGGCGGACCGCGACCACCGTCAAAAATGTTGGAGAGCTGGGCTGGCTGAATACTACCAGCAGGCTGTTAGTGAGTAGACAGCTGTTGGATGCCGGCTCCAGTCCTGCAGTGTTGTAAGCCTCGATCACTCATATACAAGTACAATGCAGTCCGTGAGGGAGGGTGTAGTAATGGGGTATGGGGCCTGCTACATTCAGTGAGGGGAGCACTGATCTAAACTGCAGTACCTGAGTGGTGTAATAATGGAAGTGTAATAATATAAGGCAGAAAAACAACAAATAATGTAAGAGGCATAAATCAGGAATTAAAATATAGTGCTATTGATTGTTTGAGGGAAGGGGCCCTAAATCGGTATCTTGCTTAGGGCCCCATGAGGTCTAAATACACCTCTGGGTAGGGGCAGTCACTCACTTTTCCTGAGCAACGCAAGTGAACTTGCCTCCCCTCTTCTGAGGTGTAGGGATTCTCACCCCAAGACTCAATGGGGTCATGACTGTAGTTTTATAACGCAACTGTAATCCAGGCTGGTTACTGGATATAACTGGTAACGCAACTGTAATCCGGGCTGGTACCGGATATAACTGGACACACAACTGTAATCTGGGCTGGTACCGGATATAACTGGTAACGTAACTGTAATCCGGGCTGGTACCGGGTGTAACTGGAAACGCAACTGTAATCTGGGCTGGTACCGGATATAACTGGCAATGCAACTGTAATCCAGGCTGGTACTGGATATAAATAGAAACTAGTGATGTGCACCGGACATTTTTTGTGTTTTGGTTTTGGATTCGGTTCCGCGGCCGTGTTTTGGATTCGGACGCGATTTGGCAAAACCTCACCGAAATTTTTTTGTCGGATTCGGGTGTGTTTTGGATTCGGGTGTTTTTTTCAAAAAACCCTAAAAAACAGCTTAAATCATAGAATTTGGGGGTCATTTTGATCCCATAGTATTATTAACCTCAATAACCATAATTTCCACTCATTTCCAGTCTATTCTGAACACCTCACACCTCACAATATTATTTTTAGTCCTAAAATTTGCACCGAGGTCGCTGGATGGCTAAGCTAAGCGACACAAGTGGCCGACACAAACACCTGGCCCATCTAGGAGTGGCACTGCAGTGTCAGGCAGGATGGCACTTCAAAAAAATTGTCCCCAAACAGCACATGATGCAAAGAAAAAAAGAGGCTCACCAAGGTCGCTGTGTGACTAAGCTAAGCGACACAAGTGGCCGACACAAACACCTGGCCCATCTAGGAGTGGCACTGCAGTGTCAGGCAGGATGGCACTTCAAAAAAATTGTCCCCAAACAGCACATGATGCAAAGAAAAAAAGAGGCGCACCAAGGTCGCTGTGTGACTAAGCTAAGCAACACAAGTGGTCGACACAAACACCTGGCCCATCTAGGAGTGGCACTGCAGTGTCAGGCAGGATGGCACTTCAAAAAAATTGTCCCCAAACAACACATGATGCAAAGAAAAATGAAATAAAAAAGAGGTGCAAGATGGAATTGTCCTTGGGCCCTCCCACCCACCCTTATGTTGTATAAACAGGACATGCACACTTTAACGAACCCATCATTTCAGCGACAGGGTCTGCCACACGACTGTGACTGAAATGACTGGTTGGTTTGGGCCCCACCAAAAAAAGAAGCAATCAATCTCTCCTTGCACAAACTGGCTCTACAGAGGCAAGATGTCCACCTCATCATCATCCTCCGATTCCTCACACCTTTCACTGTGTACATCCCCCTCCTCACAGATTATTAATTCGTCCCCACTGGAATCCACCATCTCAGGTCCCTGTGTACTTTGTGGAGGCAGTTGCTGCTGGTGAATGTCTCCACGGAGGAATTGATTATAATTCATTTTGATGAACATCATCTTCTCCACATTTTCTGGAAGTAACCTCGTACGCCGATTGCTGACAAGGTGAGCGGCTGCACTAAACACTCTTTCGGAGTACACACTGGAGGGAGGGCAACTTAGGTAGAATAAAGCCAGTTTGTGCAAGGGCCTCCAAATTGCCTCTTTTTCCTACTTGGATGCGGTCACTCATATAATCCTCCACCATTCTTTCAATGATGAGAGAATCATATGAAGTGACAGTAGACGACATGTCAGTAATCGTTGGCAGGTCCTTCAGTCCGGACCAGATGTCAGCACTCGCTCCAGACTGCCCTGCATCACCGCCAGCGGGTGGGCTCGGAATTCTTAGCCTTTTCCTCGAACCCCCAGTTGCGGGAAAATGTGAAGGAGGAGATGTTGACGGGTCTCGTTCCGCTTGACTTGACAATTTTCTCACCAGCAGGTCTTTGAACCTCTGCAGACTTGTGTCTGCCGGAAAGAGAGATACAACGTAGGTTTTAAATCTAGGATCGAGCACGGTGGCCAAAATGTAGTGCTCTGATTTCAACAGATTGACCACCCGTGAATCCTGGTTAAGCGAATTAAGGGCTCCATCCACAAGTCCCACATGCCTAGCGGAAACGCTCTGTTTTAGCTCCTCCTTCAATGTCTCCAGCTTCTTCTGCAAAAGCCTGATGAGGGGAATGACCTGACTCAGGCTGGCAGTGTCTGAACTGACTTCACGTGTGGCAAGTTCAAAGGGTTGCAGAACCTTGCACAACGTTGAAATCATTCTCCACTGCGCTTGAGTCAGGTGCATTCCCCCTCCTTTGCCTATATCGTGGGCAGATGTATAGGCTTAAATGGCCTTTTGGTACTCCTCCATACTCTGAAGCATATAGAGGGTTGAATTCCACCTCGTTACCACCTCTTGCTTCAGATGATGGCAGGGCAGGTTCAGGATTGTTTGGTGGTGCTCCAGTCTTCTGTACGCGGTGGCTGAATGCCGAAAGTGGCCCGCAATTCTTCGGGCCACCGACAGCTTCTCTTGCACGCCCCTGTCGTTTTTTAAATAATTCTGCACCACCAAATTCAATGTATGTGCAAAACATGGGACGTGCTGGAATTTGCCCAGATGTAATGCACGCACAATATTGCTGCCGTTGTCCGATGTCACAAATCCCCAGGAGAGTCCAATTGGGGTAAGCCATTCAGCGATGATCTTCCTCAGTTTCCGTAAGAGTTTGTCAACTGTGTGCCTCTTCTGGAAAGCGGTGATACAAAGCGTAGCCTGCCTAGGAACGAGTTTGGGTTTGCGAGATGCTGCTACTGGTGCCGCCGCTGCTGTTCTTGCTGCGGGAGGCAATACATCTACCCAGTGGGCTGTCACAGTCATATAGTCCTGAGTCTGCCCTGCTCCACTTGTCCACATGTCCGTGGTTAAGTGGACATTGGGTACAACTGCATTTTTTAGGACACTGGTGACTCTTTTTCTGAGGTCTGTGTACATTTTCGGTATCGCCTTCCTAGAGAAATGGAACCTATATGGTATTTGGTACCGGGGACACAGTACCTCAATCAAGTCTCTAGTTGCCTCTGAATTAACGGTGGATACCGGAACCACGTTTTTCACCGCCCAGGCTGCCAAGGCCTGAGTTATCTGCTTTGCAGCAGGATGACTGCTGTGATATTTCATCTTCCTCGCAAAGGACTGTTGGACAGTTAATTGCTTACTGGAAGTAGTACAAGTGGTCTTCCGACTTCCCCTCTGGGATGACGATCGACTCCCAGCAGCTACAACAGCAGCGCCAGCAGCAGTAGGCGTTACACTCAAGGATGCATCGGAGGAATCCCAGGCAGGAGAGGACTCGTCAGACTTGACAGTGACATGGCCTGCAGGACTATTGGCTTTCCTGGGTAAGGAGGAAATTGACACTGAGGGAGTTGGTGGTGTGGTTTGCAGGAGCTTGGTTACAAGAGGAAGGGATTTAGTGGTCAGTGAACTGCTTCCGCTGTCACCCAAAGTTTTTGAACTTGTCACTGACTTATGATGAATGCGCTGCAGGTGACGTATAAGAGAGGATGTTCCGAGGTGGTTAACGTCCTTACCCCTACTTATTACAGCTTGACAAAGGCAACACACGGCTTGACACCTGTTGTCCGCATTTGTGTTGAAATAATTCCACACCGAAGAGCTGATTTTTTTTTGTATTTTGACCAGGCATGTCAATGGCCATATTCGTCCCACGGACAACAGGTGTCTCCCCGGGTGCCTGACTTAAACAAACCACCTCGCCATCAGAATCCACCTTGTCAATTTCCTCCCCAGCGCCAGCAACACCCATATCCTCATCGTGGTGGACTTCAACAGTGACATCTTCAATTTGACTATCAGGAACTGGACTGCGGGTGCTCCTTCCAGCACTTGCAGGGGGCGTGCAAATGGTGGAAGACGCCACCTCTTCCCGTCCAGTGTTGGGAAGGTCAGGCATCGCAACCGACACAATTGGATTCTCCTTGGGGATTTGTGATTTTGAAGAACGTACAGTGCTTTGCAGTGCTTTTGCCAGCTTAAGTCTTTTAATTTTTCTAGCGAGAGGATGAGTGCTTCCATCCTCATGTGAATCTGAACCACTAGCCATGAACATAGGCCAGGGCCTCAGCCGTTCCTTGCCACTCCGTGTCGTAATCGGCATATTGACAAGTTTACGCTTCTCATCAGACGCTTTCAATTTTGATTTTTGGGTCATTTTACTGAACTTTTGTTTTTTGGATTTTACATGCTCTCTACTATGACATTGGGCATCGGCCTTGGCAGACGACGTTGATGGCATTTCATCGTCTCGGCCATGACTAGTGGCAGCAGCTTCAGCACGAGGTGGAAGGGGATCTTGATCTTTCCCTATTTTAACCTCTACATTTTTGTTCTCCATTTTTTAATGTGTGGAATTATATGCCAGTATCAATAGCAATGGCCTACTACTATATATACTGCGCACAACTAAAATGCACCACAGGTATAGAATGTAGATGGATAGTATACTTAATGAAGACGCAGAGGTAGGTATAGCAGTGGCCTTCCGTACCGTACTGCTATATATAGTATACTGGTGGTCACTGTGTCAGCAAACTGCAAAACTAAAATGCACCACAGGTATAGAATGTAGATGGATAGTATACTTAATGACGACACAGAGGTAGGTACAACAGTGGCCTTCCGTACCGTACTGCTATATATAGTATACTGGTGGTCACTGTGTCAGCAAACTGCAAAACTAAAATGCACCACAGGTATAGAATGTTGATGGATAGTATACTTAATGACGACACAGAGGTAGGTACAACAGTGGCCTTACGTACCGTACTGCTATATATAGTATACTGGTGGTCACTGTGTCAGCAAACTGCAAAACTAAAATGCACCACAGGTATAGAATGTAGATGGATAGTATACTTAATGATGACACAGAGGTAGGTACAGCAGTGGCCTTCCGTACCGTACTGCTATATATAGTATACTGGTGGTCACTGTGTCAGCAAACTGCAAAACTAAAATGCACCACAGGTATAGAATGTAGATGGATAGTATACTTAATGACGACACAGAGGTAGGTACAGCAGTGGCCTTCCGTACAGTACTGCTATAAATAGTATACTGGTGGTCACTGTGTCAGCAAACTGCAAAACTAAAATGCACCACAGGTATAGAATGTAGATGGATAGTATACTTAATGACGACACAGAGGTAGGTACAGTAGTGGCCTTCCGTACCGTACTGCTATATATACTGATGGTCACTGTGTCAGCAAACTGCACAACTGAAATGCACCACAGGTATAGAATCTAGATGGATAGTATACTTAATGACGACACAGAGGTAGGTACAGCAGTGGCCTTCCGTACCGTACTGCTATATATAGTATACTGGTGGTCACTGTGTCAGCAAACTGCAAAACTGAAATGCACCACAGGTATAGAATCTAGATGGATAGTATACTTAATGACGACACAGAGGTAGGTACAGCAGTGGCCTTCCATACCGTACTGCTATATATAGTATACTGGTGGTCACTGTGTCAGCAAACTGCAAAACTAAAAGGCACCACAGGTATAGAATGTAGATGGATAGTATACTTAATGACGACACAGAGGTAGGTACAGCAGTGGCCTTCCGTACCGTACTGCTATATATAGTATATTGGTGGTCACTGTGTCAGCAAACTGCAAAACTAAAATGCACCACAGGTATAGAATGTAGATGGATAGTATACTTAATGACGACACAGAGGTAGGTAGAGCAGTGGCCTTCCATACCGTACTGCTATATATAGTATACTGGTGTTCACTGTGTCAGCAAACTGCAAAACTAAAATGCACCACAGGTATAAAATGTAGATGGATAGTATACTTAATGACGACACAGAGGTAGGTACTGCAGTGGCCTTCCGTACCGTACTGCTATATATACTGGTGGTCACTGTGTCAGCAAACTGCAAAACTGAAATGCACCACAGGTATAGAATCTTGATAGATAGTATACTTAATGACGACACAGAGGTAGGTACAGCAGTGGCCTTCCGTACCGTACTGCTATGTATAGTATACTGGTGGTCACTGTGTCAGCAAACTGCAAAACTAAAATGCACCACAGGTATAGAATGTAGATGGATAGTATAGTTAATGACGACACAGAGGTAGGTACAGCAGTGGCCTTCCGTACCGTACTGCTATATATAGTATACTAGTGGTCACTGTGTCCGCAAACTGCAAAACTAAAATGCACCACAGGTATAGAATGTAGATGGATAGTATACTTAATGACGACACAGAGGTAGGTACAGCAGTGGCCTTCCGTACCGTACTGCTATATATACTGGTGGTCACTGTATCAGCAAACTGCACAACTGAAATGCACCACAGGTATAGAATGTAGATGGATAGTATACTTAATGACGACACAGAGGTAGGTACAGCAGTGGCCTTCCGTACCGTACTGCTATATATAGTATACTGGTGGTCACTGTGTCCGCAAACTGCACAACTAAAATGCACCACAGGTATAGAATGTAGATGGATAGTATACTTAATGACGACACAGAGGTAGGTACAGCAGTGGCCTTCCGTACCGTACTGCTATATATACTGGTGGTCACTGTGTCAGCAAACTGCACAACTGAAATGCACCACAGGTATAGAATCTAGATGGATAGTATACTTAATGACGACACAGAGGTAGGTACAGCAGTGGCCTTCCGTACCGTACTGCTATATATAGTATACTGGTGGTCACTGTGTCAGCAAACTGCAAAACTAAAATGCACCACAGGTATAGAATGTAGATGGATAGTATACATAATGACGACACAGAGGTAGGTACAGCAGTGGCCTTCCGTACCGTACTGCTATATCTAGTATACTGGTGGTCCCTGTGTCAGCAAACTGCAAAACTAAAATGCACCACAGGTATAGAATGTAGATGGATAGTATACTTAATGATGACACAGAGGTAGGTACAACAGTGGCCTTCCGTACCGTACTGCTATATATACTGGTGGTCACTGTGTCAGCAAACTGCACAACTGAAATGCACCACAGGTATAGAATCTAGATGGATAGTATACTTAATGACGACACAGAGGTAGGTACAGCAGTGGCCTACTGTACCGTAATGCTATATATTATATACTGGTGGTCACTGGTCAGCAAAACTCTGCACTGTACTCCTCCTATATAATATTATACTGGTGGTCCCCAGTCCCCACAATAAAGCAGCACACTGAGCACAGATGTGGAGTGTTTTTCAGGCAGACAACGTATACTGGTGGTCACTGTCAGCAAAACTCTGCACTGTTCTCCTGCTATATAATACAGCTGCTCCCCAGTCCCCACAATTAAGCAGTGTGAGCACAGATATATGCAGCACACTGAGCACAGATAAGGAGCGTTTTTCAGGCAGACAACGTATTACTGGTGGTCACTGTCAGCAAAACTCTGCACTGTACTCCTCCTATATACAGCTGCTCCCCAGTCCCAACAATTAAGTAATAAGCAAGCACAAAATATTTGCAATGCATCAACATAAACGGAGAGGACGCCAGCCACGTCCTCTCCCTAACATTTCCAATTCACGACTGAAAATGGCGGCGACGCGCGGCTGCTTATATAGAATCCGAATCTCGCGAGAATCCGACAGCGGGATGATGACGTTCGGGCGCGCTCGGGTTACCCGAGCCATACGGGAGAGTCCGAGTATGGCTCGGACCCGTGTAAAAAGGGTGAAGTTCGGGGGGGTTCGGTTTCCGAGAAACCGAACCCGCTCATCACTAATAGAAACACAACTATAATCCGGGCTGGTACCGAATACAACTGGTAACGCAAGTGTAATCCGTGCTGGTTCTGGATACAACTGGTAACACAACAGTTATCCAGACTGGGTAGCAGAGGTTTACAGGAACTAAGTTAATTAGTGTTACCTCTTAGGGAGCTCAGTTACTAAACTCACACTGAGCTGTGTGACTCAGGGAAGTATCCGCTTCGGTAACACAGGTCTCTCTACTTATACCTCTTGGTTCATGGTGACTGGAGGCAGGTGATTCAGGGACTCTTAGGCTGGCACAGGATTGGATAGCTCCTGGTCAGGTGATAAGACCCTGTCACGTCAGTACTCTGATGTGGAGTGAGGCCTAGCGGGCCGAAAAAAAAGTGAAGCCTGAACTTCTACAAATGAACAGAGGATGCTGACTTTTAGGCCTAAACTCCAGATTGCTGAACACAGTGATGAATCAAATGCTGCTCACAGCTGATTACCGATTACTCAGAGGAATTACTACTCAGGTGGCTTAATCAAGAAAGCAAAACAGATTTGCAGTCTTTGTGCTGAGCTGAAGCAAATGCAGGTTGCAAGATATGCTGATGTAAGCCACAGAATATGAAAAATACAGTCAGGATCATGACAAATGGCAAGTAACAATGGTGCCACTGAAAGAGACCATAGATAGGGACCCCTTTGATGGACAACCCTACTTCAAGTGAGCAGGACTGCACCTTCCTTCCTTCATGGTGTTACTTGCCCACTCTTTTTCACTAGCTCTCATAGGGCCTGATGCAGATTTGTAATTAAAGCAAAAAAGCAAGCAACTGGACAAAACCATGCAGGTGGGGCAGATGTAACCTGTGTGTAGAGATTTAGATTTGGGTTGGGTGTGTTAAAACTAAAATCTAAATTGCAGTGTAAAAATAAAGCTGAGTAACATTTGTGGGCTACCTGCAAAAGCAGCCACTATTTAGCCTGCACAGAAAAATTTGCTCCCATTGTATAGCAACATGGTTTGTTCCAGAAACAAAGTTTCTTGCTTTTTTTGCTTTACTTGCAAATCTGAATCAGGCCCATAGAGTGGTTGTGTAATGCAGAGCCATAGGTATGGAGCCTAAGTTGTAATGTGTAATGTATGCACCATAAATCTCAGCTTCATGTGCAACTCGGAGAGCCTGTTTCAGAGCTGGACACAGTGCCGATGTTTGTGCAGTGCGATTATTTAATACAGCGCATAAAAATCCCTACGGTACGTGTGTTTCCCTGACTGTGGCGTACAGGATAGCTGGCACTAGGAACGGCGAGGCTAAACCAAGAGCGTTCTATGGTGGTGACTGAGAGATGGCATAGGCCATCTCGGGAGCCTGTTATGGCAGAGTAGTGGGTGTGTCCATGCAAACAGCGTTCTCAGACTCAGCTCTGTAGCCACAGAGGCCACGTTTAGCTGGAATTCGGAAGGAGACACTGCACATGCCAAAGGCTGGAGCGTGATGATGTGCCAGTGGTGGATTGTGGATTTACACCGTCCATGGCCACTGGAAGCGGGGGTCTCAGGGCTTGCACATTCCAATGCACGCATGGGGAAGGCTGTAACTAGCATTTGCATATTACTGCAACTGCAAATCCATGGCTTGCGGATGCAACTGTGTCCATCTCTGAATTAGGTGAATCTATCTATCTATCTATCTATCTATCTATCTATCTATCTATCTATCTATCTATCTATTGGCACAGGGACTTTCAGGCTTCCTTATGCAGTTTCAATATTACTCTGCATAGTTTTCAAGGTTAGAATCTAGACAAACAATTTGGCAGTTGCTCAATCATACCTGGAGATAATTATATATCAGGTGCTGGAAGGGGGAGGGGTCACAGACAAACAACAGACAGAGAGGAGGGGGGTGCAAATCCCCACCCCTAAATTCCCTTCCGCACACTGAAAATTACCTGTAACCATCCCTGAACCTATCTGGTAATAAAATTCAGAGAATTAGTCACAAATGTTTGCAAACACATGTTTAGCTGCTGGCCACGTCACGGCTTCTCCGATACAGCAGTCCTAACCTACATAATAGCAGTGCCCACATAGGGCCATGTAATTTGTCACAGTAGGCCTCATGATAAAGGCTAGTACTAAAACACTTCCAGACAGAGAGCTAACTTACCCAGGAGCCACCCCCAGGATCTCCCATTGGTACTACAAGGAACAGCATGCCTTCCAAATGCTGCTCCCATTCAATGCCTCTTGCACACAAGCAGACAAACAATTTGGCAGTTGCTCAATCATACCTGGAGATAATTATATATCAGGTGCTGGAAGGGGGAGGGGTCACAGACAAACAACAGACAGAGAGGAGGGGGGTGCAAATCCCCACCCCTAAATTCCCTTCCGCACACTGAAAATTACCTGTAACCATCCCTGAACCTATCTGGTAATAAAATTCAGAGAATTAGTCACAAATGTTTGCAAACACATGTTTAGCTGCTGGCCACGTCACGGCTTCTCCGATACAGCAGTCCTAACCTACATAATAGCAGTGCCCACATAGGGCCATGTAATTTGTCACAGTAGGCCTCATGATAAAGGCTAGTACTAAAACACTTCCAGACAGAGAGCTAACTTACCCAGGAGCCACCCCCAGGATCTCCCATTGGCACTACAAGGAACAGCATGCCTTCCAAATGCTGCTCCCATTCAATGCCTCTTGCACACAAGCAGACAAACAATTTGGCAGTTGCTCAATCATACCTGGAGATAATTATATATCAGGTGCTGGAAGGGGGAGGGGTCACAGACAAACAACAGACAGAGAGGAGGGGGGTGCAAATCCCCACCCCTAAATTCCCTTCCGCACACTGAAAAGGTTAGAATCTATCAAGCTTTTCTACCTCTTACATGCATGAGAGAAATACAGTTCCCTTCCCAAACCTAATGAAAATGATAAGGAAAGAAAGGAGAACAGACAATTTAAAGTTCACTTGGCTGGACTCCAAACTGGAAGTAACAGCAATGAATGGAAAACAAACTGCCTCTGTTTTCAAAGCCTCATTATTAGTATGCTATGGGTGCTCAAGTAAATGATTGTAAAAGTCATTCATTTAATGGAGGCAACAAATTAGTGGCAAAAACTATTGCACTAAGACTTAAAAAATGGAACAACCTTTTTGTCTCTACCTGTTCAGAAGTTTCCTCTGATATTGGACTTCAATTAGTAAACAGTTAGCTGGTAAATGTCGCAATTTGTCACTCAGATGTTGACTGATCTTGGACATAACTTTACTACAAATGATCTCCAATATTGAGATGTGTGCAACCAATACCACTATCCTGTTATTTTAAGGAAGTTATGACCTATACTACTGTATTAAGTAACATATTGGTCATGGCACAATAAAAGGGGGATTCAATTACCCTTGGTCACTGACTGGGGGTAATTGTCTTGCTCGGGGCTATTCAAGTATCCCCGACAAGCCGTCGCGAGCTGGAGAAACAAATCCCCCAAAACATCCACATTTTCGGACGAAAATAGGCCTGTTTCTCCTGAAAACACACAAGATTTACTGAACTTGTGTGTTTTCGGTAGAAAATATTTTTTTTTCGGGTGGCCAAATTGGATTGCCCAAAAAAAGAAATACAGGAGAAACACTGGGAAACATTGCGAAAAACTTCTGTTTTTCGCTCCCGATATTTATTCTCCTTTAATTGAATTCCCCCCTAAATTGGAGAGTTAAAAGCAAAGATACTGTAACTGTTTTATCAGCTATACATTGCACGTAAAATAAACACTCCATTTAGAGGATTCTCTTTGCTTTTCAGTATGTGTTTGACTCATGATCCTCTCATACAAGACATTCCATGTTTTTGAACAGTGACGTGCAGTGAGGTGAAGCAGAGCCTTTCCTGTCATACTAATGTGTAAACCAAAGGTTTGACTGTATAAAGTATATGGAAAATACAAAGAAACTATTAGAAATATCTTCTTTGTTATATTCTAATCATTTTTATAGTCAAAACTCTAAAGCAAAAAGTCTATGACACATCTCTTATCAAAACTCACCAAATTTCCAGCAGTATACTTTATACTGCTGCACCTGTGTATAATGGCCACATGTACCCTTTGGCTCATATAGGGGTATATGCAATTCACGGCGAATCGCGGCAATTTTTCGCCGTTTTTTAATTCGACTTAATTCGACAGGTGATTTCCGGAAGGTGGCTTCCGGAATTCACCATATTCAATGAAAAACGGATTCGCCAGAATCGCGGGCGAAAATCGGCCGATTTGGCGGATTTTGCCGCGATTTAAAAAAACGGGAAAAAACGGGAAAAACCCGAAAAAAAAATGGCGTGGGGTCCCCCCTCCAAAGCATAACCAGCCTCGGGCTCTTCGAGCTGGTCCTGGTTCTAAAAATGCAGGGGAAAAATTGGGCAGGGATCCCCCGTATTTTTAAAACCAGCACCGGGCTCTGCGCCTGGTGCTGGTGCCAAAATTACGGGGGACAAAAAGAGTAGGGGTCCCCCGTATTTTTAACACCAGCATCGGGCTCCACTAGCTGGACAGATAATGCCACAGCCGGGGGTCACTTTTATGCCGTGCCCTGCGGCCGTGGCATAAAATATCCAACTAGTCACCCCTGGCCGGGGTACCCTGGGGGAGTGGGGATCCCTACAATCAAGGGGTCCCCCCCCCCCCAGCCACCCAAGGGCAAGGGGTGAAGCCCGAGGCTGTCCCCCCCCATCCAATGGGCTGCGGATGGGGGGGCTGATAGCCTTTTGTGATAATAAAAAGATATTGTTTTTTCCAGTAGTACTACAAGTCCCAGCAAGCCTCCCCCGCAAGCTGGTACTTGGAGAACCACAAGTACCAGCATGCGGGAGAAAAACGGGCCCGCTGGTACCTGTAGTACTACTGGGGAAAAAATACCCAAATAAAAACAGTACACACACACCTTGATAGTAAAACTTTATTACACACTACCGACACACACATACTTACCTATGTTGACACGCCGACTGCCACGGTCTCCGACGATCCGAGGTACCTGTGAAAAAATTATACTCACCTTCCAGCGTCCAGAGGTACATCCAGGTCCAGAGATAATCCACGTACTTGGCAAAACAAAAAAACGAACACCGATCCATACCGGACTAAGAAAGGGGTCCCATGCTTTCACATCAGACCCCTTTCTCCCGAATCCCGGGACATCACGTGACTCCTGTCACTGAAGTCCCTTCAGCCAATCAGGAAGCGCTACTTCCGTGGCGCTCATCTGATTGGCTGTGCGCTGTCTGTGCTGTGACAGCACATCGCAAAGCCGCTCCATTACTTTCAATGGTGGGAACTTTGCGGGTAGCGGTGGGGTTAACCCGCGGTCAGCCGCTGACCGGCGGGTGACCTCACCGCTAGCCGCTAAGTTCCCACCATTGAATATAATGGACTGGGCTGTGCGATGCGCTGTCTGCTCAGACGCGCAGAGCCAATCAGATGAGCGCAACGAAGTTGCGCTTCCTGATTGGCTTTAGAGACCTTTCTGTGACAGCTGTCACTGACAGGTCTCTCTGCATTCGGGGATAGGGGTCTCATGTGTCAGCATGGGACCCCTTTCAGTCCGTTTGGTCGGGTATTTGCGTTTTGTTTTTTTCTACAAGTACGTGGATTTATCTCTGGACCATGGCTGAGGTGAGTATATTGATCTTTTATTTTCAGGTACCCCTGGATTCTACATGGAGAAGAGGACCGATGTCGGCGTGTGAACATAGGTAAGTATGTGTGTGTCGACGTATTAAATAAAGTTTTACTTTCACGGTGTGTGTGTCCTGTTTTTATTTGGGTATTTTTTTTCCAGTAGTACTACAGGTACCAGCGGGCCCGTTTTTCTCCCGCATGCTGGTACTTGTGGTTCTCCAAGTACCAGCTTGCGGGGGAGGCTTGCTGGGACTTGTAGTACTGCTGGAAAAAACAATATTATTTTCATGATCACAAAAGGCTATCAGCCCCCCCATCCGCAGCCCATTGGATGGGGGGGGACAGCCTCGGGCTTCACCCCTGGCCTTGGGTGGCTGGGGGGGGGGACCCCTTGATTGAAGGGGTCCCCACTCCCCCAGGGAACCCCGGCCAGGGATGACTAGTTGGATATTTAATGCCACGGCCGCAGGGCACGGCATAAAAGTGACCCCCGGCTGTGGCATTATCTGTCCAGCTAGTGGAGCCCGATGCTGGTGTTAAAAATACGGGGGACCCCTACGCTTTTTGTCCCCCGTATTTTAGGCACCAGCACCAGGCGCAGAGCCCGGTGCTGGTTTTAAAAATACGGGGGATCCCCTGACAATTTTTTCACCGCATTTTTAGAACCAGGACCAGCTCGAAGAGCCCGAGGCTGGTTATGCTTTGGAGGGGGGACCCCACGCCATTTATTTTTAGGATTTTACCGTTCCAGCAATAAAAAAATAAATAAAAAAAAATAATATTTTAAAAAATATATAAATAATATTTGTGCCTCCAAAAAAAAAAAAAAAAAAGTACCTAATCCCTTCTAATATAAATAGATCTGCTATTCCCCCAAAAAAACACACAAAAAAAAAATGTTTAAATTTTTTTTATTTGTTTTCACCCTCCAAAGTGTGGCGGATTGAAAATGATGAATTTGCTGTCTAAAAGCACTGCTGTCGAATTTCCAAACTTGAATTGAATATGCTTTGGTCGAATTGCAGCACTTGTATCATTGCAGAAAAGTCGAATTTGCAAAAATTCGAATTTCAAAAAGTCGAATTTTGAAAGTCCGTTTTTTGGTCGGAAAGCACTGAATTGCATAGGCAAATTTTTTTTTTGGTCGAAAATGACCCGAAATTCGACAATTTCGGGAATTCGACCGCAATTGCATATACCCCATAGTGTGTGTAAATCTGGCTCTGGTACAAGCCAGTGCCTCCTCAGCCATTTACCTCACCGCACGTCCCTGGTTTTGAAGTAGGTGGGCTAGATAGTTATAGAGCCAATCAAATAATTGTAATCTTCACAGTAGCAGGTGGATGCAGTTGCAGTCATGATTGCAATTTTTCTGGATTTGCAGCTGTGAGAATATACAAATGCAAGTTATAGCACTCCTCTTGTTTACTAGCATGCACTAAAATGTGCAAGCCCTTAAAACTCTCTTTCAATTCCAGTGGATGGTGTAATTCTGCTAGTGGTTCTACCCAATCCAAAATTTTTGCATCATTACGCCCAGGGTTGGACTGGCCCACAGGGGTACAGGGGAAACCCCTGGTGGGCCCCAACCCCTAGGGGCTTTTCTCCTCTAGGGATCAGGTTCCGGACTGTGCATTTGAATTTTACATACTGTATGTTACCTTATTCTACATAGGACTAGGTGTATTGCATTGCTGTTATTAATCTGGCACATTATAATACATGTACTAGCAGTATTTACTATGTATATTTATAAAGGGGCCTAGACCTTGCACTCTCAAACGGTTGTACACGCCTCTGGGGTGGCTGACCACACCCACTCTGGAAATGCCAATACCCTAAACATGGGACCCTACCACAGCATATCCCTGGTGGGCCCTTCATTCTCCAGTCCGACACTTATCACGCCCACCATCGACACTTGGAACAGCCTGTGACAGGTTCAATGTCTCCTTCTGAATTTTGGCGAAACATGGTCTCTGTGGCATTGAAGCTGAGTCTGAGAACACAGCCGCTTGCATTGTCTCACTCACTGTCTGGCCTTTTTCTGCATTCACATCAGGCCAATGCCCAGTCACCACCCAGGAATGCCCATGGTGGCCTCACAGTTCCTGATGCCAGTGTTCCCACATGCAATAGCATACATTTAATGAACACATACACTGTAGGGGTTTTCAGGATTTTCTTGCAATTCCAGTAGCAAACAAATCACTCAACTGTGCAAACATTGGCATTGTGACCACCTCTGAACCAGGCCTGGAGAAATGGGTGTTCTGATTGTGTAGCAGGCAGTGATCTGTGCACTCATGTGATTATATCAGTAAAGGCACTGCTGTATGTGACAGTGTGTAAAGTGAAATAGAGAATAGAGGAAAGCGGAAAACAAAACAAAACCTGAGTAAGAGGTTCTGATGCATATCCATACTGTATGTATGCCTATTTGCAGAGCGTATCTGTATGTTGTATTGATCAGCATATGCTTCTGAGCTGAGCTTATGCAAGTATTGGAGATGTCATACACATCTTTATCACATCTATACTTATTAACAATGAGGTGTAACTGGGTTGTAATGGGATGTTGTCACGTAGAAAAAGGCCACTCACGGTGTGTTGTCAGAACTGCGGGAAATGTAGAGTTTAACTTTTTTCTAAGTTTAATACATTTCTCAAAGAAGTATATAAAATGCAAAAAACATTAATTGCAAGTAAATGTGACATGAAGGTGATTGTAGCGCTCCAAGGTCTGCCAAGGTGGCATCAAGCATAGCACACTTTGGTGTACTAGCTCAGCAGCAGAGTGTCACTGGGAGCTGTTTTAAGATGCTGCCAACTAGATTTCACGCTATAAATCAATTATTCTTCTTCTTCTTCTTCTTCTTCTTATTATTATTATTATTCTTCTTCTTTATTCAGGGGGTCAGTACGTTATGTCAACATGGTCCTAATATCGACTTGCAGCATTTTGACATTCACCATGAACACTGATGAAATGACAGCATATGACAGTATACCCAGAGTGTTGACAAAACAGTAGGTCCCGGTGGTGTGACAATCACTTACCTCCGCTGAGCTATGGTGGTGCATCAGCATCATCCCCGTCTAATGGGGACAAGTGATGCAGAGTTTTGGTGGTGTCATCTGAAAGAGTAGTAATTACAGTGCGTTATCTAACCCCTCTTACTGACCCTTACCTTAAGCTTTATGGTCCTGATTTAGAGTTGTATGATATGTTTTCACAATTGAGTGATTATCAGTAAACTGCACATGTAACTGACTGATTTCCGAATATACTCACAGTTAGGATTGATTCACAACTGATTGACAGGGAGCAGCCATTTTGTGGGAGGTTACAAAGAGTTGCAACAAAAACATGGGCGTGTTGAGACCTTTTTGGGGTATGTATCAGCCACCGACTGCGATCCTGTATGCAGGAATCATGTCTCCAGCATCTCAGCTGCAGTGGCCATTCTGAGTGACCATGGACTTACTTGAGTAGTTTATGTATTCCGGATCTGCGTTGATGCTACGAATGTACACGCAGTTGCGAGCAGCTGTGAAGGCTCTGGTGGGTGTATCTATACAAATCCCAGAGGCTGCTCAGTTAGCATGTTTTTGCACATCCTGTGAGTTAAAAACATCTGCGGCAGCATCAGCGACCAACTCTGCAGCATTAGCGTCCAACTCTGCAGCATTAGCATCTAACTCTGCAGCATTAGGGACCAACTCTGCAGCATTAGCGTCCAACTCTGCAGCATTAGCATCTAACTCTGCAGCATCAGCGACCAACTCTGCAGCATTAGCGTCCTACTCTGCAGCATTAGCAACTAACTCTGCAGCATTAGGGACCAACTTTGCAGCATCAGTGTCCAACTCTGCAGAATTAGCGTCCAACTCTGCAGCATTAGCGTCTAACTTTGCAGCATTAGCATCCAACTCTGCAGCATACGGGACCAACTCTGCAGCATTAGCGTCTAACTTTGCAGCATTAGTGTCCAACTTTGCAGAATTAGCGTCCAACTCTGCAGCATTAGCATCCAACTCTGCAGCATTAGCATCCAGCTCTGCAGCATTAGCATCCAGCTCTGCAGCATTAGCATCCAACTCTGCAGTATTAGAATCCAACTCTGCAGTATTAGAATCTAACTCTGCAGTATTAGCATTAAACTCTACAGCATTAGTATCCAACTCTGCAGCACTAGCATCCAAATCTGCAGTATTAGCATTCAACTCTGCAGCATTAGCGCCCAACTCTGCAGCATTAACGTCCAACTCTACAGCATTAGCATCCAACTTTGCAGCATTAGCATCCAACTCTGCAGCACTTGCATCCAACTCTGCAGTATTAGCATCCAAATCTGCAGCATTAGCGTCCAACTCTACAGCATTAGCATCCAACCTTGCAGCACTAGCATCCAACTCTGCAGTATTAGCATCCAACTCTGCAGCACTAGCATTCAACTCTGCAGTATTAGAATCCAACTCTGCAGTATTAGAATCTAACTCTGCAACATTAGCATCAAACTCTACAGCATTAGTATCCAACTCTGCAACACTAGCATCCAACTCTGCAGTATCAGCATCAAACTCTGCAGCATTAGCATCCATCTATGCAGCACTAGCATCCAACTCTGCAGTATTAGCATCCAACTCTCAGCATTAGCGTCCAACTCTGCAGCACTAGCGTTCAACTCTGCACATTAACGTCCAACTCTATAGCATTAGCATCCAACTCTGCAGTATTAGCATCCAACTCTGCAGCACTAGCATCCAACTCTGCAGCATTTGCATCCAACTTTACAGCATTAGCATCCAACTCTGCAGTATTAGAATCCAACTCTGCAGTATTAGAATCTAACTCTGCAGTATTAGCATTAAACTCTACAGCATTAGTATTCAACTCTGCAGCACTAGCATCCAACTCTGCAGTATTAGCATCCAACTCTGCAGCATTAGCATCCAACTCTGCAGCATTAGAATCTAACTCTGCAGCATTAGGGACCAACTCTGCAGCATTAACGTCTAACTTTGCAGCATTAGTGTCCAACTCTGCAGAATTAGCGTCCGACTCTGCAGCATTAGCGTCTAACTTTGCAGCATTGGCATCCAACTTTGCAGCATTAGCATCCAACTCTGCAGCATTAGCATCCAACTCTGCAGCATTAGCATCCAACTCTGCAGTATTAGAATCTAACTCTGCAGTATTAGCATCCAACTCTACAGCATTAGTATCCAACTCTGCAGCACTAGCATCCAAATCTGCAGTATTAGCATTCAACTCTGCAGCATTAGCGCCCAACTCTGCAGCATTAACGTCCAACTCTACAGCATTAGCATCCAACTTTGCAGCATTAGCATCCAACTCTGCAGCACTTGCATCCAACTCTGCAGTATTAGCATCCAAATCTGCAGCATTAGCGTCCAACTCTACAGCATTAGCATCCAACCTTGCAGCACTAGCATCCAACTCTGCAGTATTAGCATCCAACTCTGCAGCACTAGCATTCAACTCTGCAGTATTAGAATCCAACTCTGCAGTATTAGAATCTAACTCTGCAGCATTAGCATCAAACTCTACAGCATTAGTATCCAACTCTGCAACACTAGCATCCAACTCTGCAGTATCAGCATCAAACTCTGCAGCATTAGCATCCATCTATGCAGCACTAGCATCCAACTCTGCAGTATTAGCATCCAACTCTGAGCATTAGCGTCCAACTCTGCAGCACTAGTGTCCAACTCTGCACATTAACGTCCAACTCTATAGCATTAGCATCCAACTCTGCAGTATTAGCATCCAACTCTGCAGCACTAGTATCCAACTCTGCAGCATTTGCATCCAACTTTACAGCATTAGCATCCAACTCTGCAGCATTAGCATCCAACTCTGCAGCACCAGCATCCAACTCTGCAGCATTAGTATCCAACTCTGCAGCATTAGAATCCAACGCTGCATCACTAGCATCCAACTCTGCAGCATTAGAATCTAACGCTGCAGCACTAGCATCCAACTCTGCAGCATTAGCATCCAACTCTGCAGCACTAGCACCCAACTCTGCAGCACTAGCATCCGACTCTGTAGCATTAGCGTCCAACTCTGCAGCACTAGCATCCAACTCTGCAGCATTAACATCCAACTCTACAGCATTAGCGTCCAACTCTGCAGCACCAGCATCCAACTCTGCAGCATTAGCGTCCAACTCTGCAGCATTAGCATCCAACTCTGCAGCATTAGCATCCAACTCTGCAGCACTATAATCCAACGCTGCAGCACTAGCATCCAACTCTGCAGCACTAGTATCCAACTCTGCAGCATTAGCATCCAACTCTGCAGCACTAGCATCCAACTCTGCAGCACTAGCGTCCAACTCTGCACATTAGCATCCAACTTTACAGCATTAGCATCCAACTCTGCAGCATTAGCATCCAACTCTGCAGCACCAGCATCCAACTCTGCAGCATTTGCATCCAACTTTACAGCAGTAGCATCCAACTCTGCAGCATTAGCATCCAACTCTGCAGCACCAGCATCCAACTCTGCAGCATTATTATCCAACTCTGTAGCATTAGAATACAAATCTGCAGCACTAGCATCCAACTCTGCAGCACTAGCATCCAACTCTGCAGCACCAGCATCCAACTCTGCAGCATTAGTATCCAACTCTGCAGCACTAGCATCCAACTCTGCAGCACTAGCATCCAACTCTGCAGCACTAGAATCCAATGCTGCAGCATTAGCATCCAACTCTGCAGTTTTAGCATCCAACTCTGCAGCATTAGCGTCCAACTCTGCAGCACTAGCGTCCAACTCTGCACATTAACGTCCAACTCTATAGCATTAGCATCCAACTCTGCAGTATTAGCATCCAACTCTGCAGCACTAGCATCCAACTCTGCAGCACTAGCATCCAACTCTGCAGCATTTGCATCCAACTTTACAGCATTAGCATCCAACTCTACAGCATTAGCATCCAACTCTGCAGCACCAGCATCCAACTCTGCAGCATTAGTATCCAACTTTGCAGCATTAGAATCCAATGCTGCAGCACTAGCATCCAACTCTGCAGCACTAGCATCCAACTCTGCAGCATTAGAATCCAACTCTGCAGCACTAGCATCCAACTCTGCTGCACTAGTATCCAACTCTGCAGCACTAGTCTAGCACCCAACTCTGCAGCACTAGCATCCGACTCTGTAGCATTAACGTCCAACTCTGCAGCACTAGCATCCAACTCTGCAGCATTAGCATCCAACTCTACAGCATTAGCGTCCAACTCTGCAGCATTGGCATCCAACTCTGCAGCATTAGCGTCCAACTCTGCAGCATTAGCATCCAACTTTACAGCAGTAGCATCCAACTCTGCAGCACCAGCATCCAACTCTGCAGCATTAGTATCCAACTCTGCAGCACTAGAGTCCAACTCTGCGCATTAACGTCCAACTCTACAGCATTAGCATCCAACTCTGCAGCATTAGCATCCAACTCTGCAGCATTAGTGTCCAGCTCTGCAACACTAGCATCCAACTCTGCAGCATTAGCATTCAACTCTGCAGCCATTGGCATTTCTATAATGGGTGGATTGTGTGCGAGGAACACCGGCCACCAGGTCCAGGGTGGCCCACCCCGCACACACTGCACCCATTTGCTTAATACTTACCTCTTTGAAGTGCTCTGTCAAAGCCATCCCTTTTCGGCAGCTCAATAGAGTTTGAACACTAGGGGGAACAAACTCTATTACGCCTGCTGAAAACTCTGGAAAGATGGCACGGCGGCCATTTTTCCGGAGCTTCGCGCATTAGCAAAATCTTCAGGAAAATGGCTGCCACGCCATGTTCCCGGAGGTTTGCGCATGCGCAAAAGAGTCTGTGCTCAGACTCTATTGCCGCTGCCACGGAGAAGGATGGCACCACCCGGGGACTCCGGAGAGGTAAGTATTAAATCCTGTGCATTAGTCAGAGAGGAGGGGGCCCCTGATGCAGAAGGCTGCACACAGGCCTCCTCCTCTCTTAAAACGCCCCTGTCTGCAGCATTAGCATGCATCTCTGAATAAGGTGCACTGATGTAATTAGCTCTAAGGGCATGGGTGGATAATTGCAGATGAACATAGTTTTTAAGATGGGATTGGTATCTGTTATTGTGGATAGGGGTTTTGCTCTTTTTTAATTACATCTTTTACAGTAATTAACATATTTGAAAGTCATTATAAAAAAGTAGCATGAAATTGGAAGTCTTTACTAACTGCAAAATATATGGTAATGCATTTAATTTTGTGCAAATGTGTTTCTATGGTCTTGAACAATAAAAAGTTATATCAAAGCGCTATAAATGAAAAGGGAGGTGGGGGGGGGGAGATACCAGTATGTTTACAGCTCTTTTTTGAATTGATAAGATGAGTGTCCGGAATTTTATTTTTAGTGAGTGAGTTTGGATTCCATATATTTGCCTTTTGGGATATCCTCAGCAGGTAGTAGTGGGCTAGCTGTCCCTATCTGTACCTTGCTGTGTTGATGTTTGTTAACTCCCGTGGCTGGTTTCCAAGCTTCTGCCTCACGATCTCCACGGCCGAGTTGCGGGTTCTGCAGCACTTCCGGTCGCGGCAATGACGTACTTCCGGTCACACGGAGCAAAAAGAAATTAACACAAGACCAGATATCCTTACTAGGGAAAGGATTGAAATTTGCACCCCATGCTAAATTGAACAAATTTGATCTATATATGGACACTCAAAAATATATAAGAAAACTGTGCATAAAGAAATTTTTCTCAATAGCAAATAGCAGTGACAAATTGATGGAAGAAGAAAATGGATATAAACATACTGGACTGAAACCAAAGTCAACGTTCTATCCAGCACATATAAAAGGGGCTCATATACACACTTTTCAGAAACTTCTGGAAGAAGAAATAGAGAAGCTACCGGATACAAGAAAGATACATTATAACTTAACGAAAGGAGAAAAAGAAGCTCTAAAACAATTGAAGGAGGATTCCACACGAATAATTAAGCCGGCAGACAAAGGAGGAGGGCTGGTAATAATGGACAAAGAACAATATGAGGAGGAGATGTCAAATATCTTATCAGATGAACAAACGTACAAAAAATTGGCTGAGGATCCAACCAAAAAATTTCAGAAAGAACTACTAGAGATTCTAGAGGAGGGCAGAGACATTGGAATCATAAACCAAAAAGAATTTGACTTTCTGTATAACAAGCATCCAAAGATTCCGACAATATACCAGCTACCAAAGTTGCACAAATGTGAAAACAAACCTCCGGGAAGGCCAATCATCTCTGGCATTAATTCATTAATGGCTAATTTTTCAAAATACATCGATATGTTTTTACAAGATCTTGTAAGTAAACAAAAAAGCTTCTTAAAGGACACCATGGATGTACTATTGAAGATAAAAGAAGTCGAGTGGAAACAAGAACTCATCCTATGTACAAGTGACGTAAGATCTTTATATACATGCATTAATCATGAGCAAGGCTGTGCAGCAACAAGAAAGTTTCTAACAACAATGACAGATATTCCAACGGATCAAACGAACTTCATAATGGATGGAATAGAGTTCATCCTCAACCATAACTATTTTTGGTATAAAGGAAACTTTTACAACCAATGTAAGGGCACTGCCATGGGCACATCCTTTGCACCATGCTATGCAAACCTTTTTGTTGCAAGCTGGGAGGAAGAAAAAATATGGCACAACAACCCATATACAAAAAATCTAAAAAAATGGTATAGGTACATAGATGACCTTTTTTTCATATGGGAAGGATCAGACATGCAACTAAAGGACTTTTTTGAGTATATGAATCAAAATGAGTATGGGTTGGAGTTTATTTCAACATTCAGTAAAGAACGTATAGTATATCTAGATCTGGAAATTTTTATTCAGAATAACAGTATACAAACATGTACACACATAAAAAAGGTTAGCGGTAACACCGCACTTGACATGAAAAGTAATCATCATCACTCATGGCTACAGAATATCCCGGGAGGACAATTCAGACGAATACGAAGAAATTGCTCAGACAAAAAGATCTTTCATAAACAAGCACAGGAAATGAAAGGAAAATTCAAAGAAAAGGGTTATAATGAAAAAACATTGGAACAGGAGATAATGAAAGTAGAAAATATGAATAGAGAAACAATGCTCCAATACAAGCAAAAAGAAACAAATCCAGAGCATCAACTATCGTTTATAACCCAATATAGCAGTGACCATTACTTAATAGAAAAAATGCTGAAAAAACATTGGCATATTTTGAACCTGGATGATCAACTGAATCAAATTCTTCCAAAAAAACCAAAAATAATTTATAGAAAAGCAAAAAATTTAAAACAAGATTTAACAAGAAGTTTTGTCCCAATTGAAGAAAAAACACGAATTGGATCAAAGGGTTTCTTCCATTGTTTACAGTGCAATGCTTGTAAAATTACGAAAAAGAAAGGAATGAAACCGATAACTAAATTTAAATCAAATATAACGAATAAGGAATACGATCTTCAAAATCAAATAACCTGTCATACTGAGGGAGTGGTTTACCTGATTGAATGCCCATGTGGCTATCAATATGTAGGCCAAACGAAAAGAAAATTAAGCATTCGTATCTCGGAGCACCTATACAATATAAAGAAGGGACTAACGACTCACAGTGTATCTCAACACTATCTGGAACATCACAGTAAAGATGCCTCCAACCTCTCATTCATGGGTATACAAAAAGTTCAAAAAAATTGGAGAGGTGGAAATATTGTAGCAGAATTGCTAAAAAATGAAACAAAATGGATATACCATTTAAAAACCCTGCAACCGAATGGTCTTAATATAGATATAAATTTAAAAACTTTTTTAGAATAAAATACTCAGATTCTTATAAAGATATTCTATAAACAAAGAGATTCTTTTAAATATTACCTTTTAAAATATTTTATCTATACATATTAACTTCACATAAACCTACACATTAATTCCCCATTGATACCAGTAAAAAGAAAGCAGCATGAGGTTCCCACCAAAATATGACATCACTTCCTGTTTTATAAACAAAGGATTTCCGTTTTTTAAATGTTTTACAAATAAAGTTTTTTAGATTTCATTCAATAAATAGAGCATCTCATGCAATACACCTTATCCATGACTAAGTGCTGAGGCATGAAACGCGTTAAAGGACCGTGTGACCGGAAGTACGTCATTGCCGCGACCGGAAGTGCTGCAGAACCCGCAACTCGGCCGTGGAGATCGTGAGGCAGAAGCTTGGAAACCAGCCACGGGAGTTAACAAACATCAACACAGCAAGGTACAGATAGGGACAGCTAGCCCACTACTACCTGCTGAGGATATCCCAAAAGGCAAATATATGGAATCCAAACTCACTCACTAAAAATAAAATTCCGGACACTCATCTTATCAATTCAAAAAAGAGCTGTAAACATACTGGTATCTCCCCCCCCTCCCCCCCCCCCCACCTCCCTTTTCATTTATAGCGCTTTGATATAACTTTTTATTGTTTAATTTATAACTAAAATCAAAGCAGCTTACACATACAGGCGCAGGTTTGGGAATTTTTCTGTACCCCAATTTCTATGGTCTTGAGCATTACAAGGTACACGACCCCTTATTCCATTTTTCTGAGCTGCTCACTTAAAAAACCTTTTCCGAGTTGATGATTCCTGATGAATAGACACATGGTGGAAAAATACATATTAATAAAAATTCTAAATCCTACTTTCTGCCATTTAATGTATTCCAGTATTTCCTTTTTCAGGTAATACTGCTCACTTTGAAGTGGAATATCAGTCGTGTGAGCTAGATATATAGTGCTACCTAATATTAATGTGAGCATCTATTTATATAATGTGGGTACTATGTATCAGCAAGTAGAAACCTATTACGCACTTTGGTTTTACGCCATCTCATGCATCTGTCATCATTAGTATACTATGCAAGGTGTAGGAGATACACCTGGAACAGGCTTTCCTTGGCCATACATATGACTTGCACAGAGCTTTTCATACACAACACTCCCATCAAACTCCCATCACACTCCCACAAGTCAGGGTGGTTATGTGTGTCCGCACATCTCACATCCCAAAATGCACTATTCCAAGGAAAGAGAGATCTGACCAAGTTGCATCCGGCTAGGACGGACAAACGCAAAGATGCATAAATTCCCATTTGTGTATGCACTACAGTATATGCAGAAATGTGCCTTTGTGTCTGTTATTCTTGCCCCTCTGTGTCCTAATCAGAGTGAGTGGGCACTGGGACTGTCTTATTACATATGTGACTATAATAAAGTTTGATACTTTATTATATTGGTTATATTGTGTGTACAAATGTGTTTTCCCATATAAAGTGCTGGTGTCTTAGTGAAAATTTAGTCTGAGGTTCAGTCTTTGCCCCCTGCTAATGGGCGGGATGCACTAAGGTTATAAACTCAGCCATACCTCAGATAATGCAGTTTTCGGAGGTTTGGCTGCTTACCACATATGCACTAAGCCCCAGAATGCAATACATTTGGGGCTTGGATGTGCATTTCCCCACTGAGAGGGATCTAATCGGATCCCTCCCAGCACCCCCCACAGTGTATGTTTAGCCCATGTATGCACATATCGGACTCCGGGTCATAATCCAGGAAGTCCTATCATCGCTAAGGACAGTTCTTATTGGGAGAGCTGTCCTTTGGGATTTTCTTCTAGCATACTGCAATAATAAATGCTGTTATGCTTGCGAAAAGTGGTTGGATTAATCACGTGCAAAATGCAATGTTTAATGCATCACGCCCACAAGCCTAGATGTGCGTCTTCTCCAACTCGTAAAATATCTCATCCCACAAGTGAAATGTCAGTCAGCGGGTTGCAAGCTAAGGAGCAGGTTTGTGTTTGAATGGTGGAAAGCCTAATCTGCCTACTTTGGAAGATGCATGCATTTGACCCTTATCTTGATACATAGGGTCTGATACAGAGATGTACACAAATGTATTCCCAGCTGCAAATTTGTACACAGCAGCCACGTTTAAAATAAATATGCGAATATTGCAGCTGGTGGGAGTTGTATAAATATGCCCATAATCAGCGTACAAAGATGCAACCATCAGGTGAACATTAGACAAACATCTACCTGATCTGAGTAGACACCAGAGACATTTTGACTATCTGAAAAATGCCCCAGAAACAGTAGTGACATGCCTACGTTTGAGACTCCACTCTCCTGCTATCTCCTCCAAATACTCACTGACTGCCAGTCTCTTTGCGAATAAATCCTCATTGCAAGCGCCATGACTAGAACTTCACAGAACAAGTGCAGTGTGACTTATACGTATGCACAGTTTGCACTGCATACAAAATCAACATTGCATACAACTCTGAATCAGGCCCATAGATGTGTTTGCTTCCCACAGATGTGTGTGCCTCCCATACAACAGTCAGAGTTACACAAAAATAACTATGCAATCACCACAAAGAGTGATTTGCAATTCATGCCAGCAATTTTGCAATTTTTGAAAATTTATTCCAATATCTCCAGAGCTACAGTATAAGTCTGCTCTATGGCAGCCACATGAAAGCCTCCTGTGGCTCATACAAAGAATGGCTGTTACGCTCTTGACCATTTTCCTCATTTGCATTTTTTGTTGATGATTGTTTAATTTAAACCACCAACATGGTAAAAATTTGATAAGATACAGGACAGCAAACAACACAATGTATGGTTCCAGTTATATAATAAAGTGAGACCTTTAAAAAGTGCCCAGTTGTCTGCCACATTGCAGCTACATTGCTTAATGGTGAGTAACTAAATTAAAATTATTCTTTCAAAGTTGCACTTTATTTTATTAATATTAGGCAGACATAACCTTTTCATGTGCTGCTCAGTGGTACATGAAGAGTATAGTTAATTGATACAATCTGTTTCCAGGGGCCAGTGTTTATCTCAGTTTTCCTTTATCGTGCTCAAAGAACACAACTGGGGATTCCATCTTTAATCCTACACACTGTGGAATATGTAACCATGTAACATCACTGTATATGAGAGAGAATAAAGATGTGTGTCAAATACTGAAATATTACTGCATGCAGTTGTGCCTGAACATTATCAATGAAAGAGGCCTGTCTACCGGAATGACCTGCATTTCTCTTCTATATTACTCTATTGGCAATAATGTTGAGTAGTTGTTTAAAATAAAAAATAAAAAATTGAGAGATGAATTTAGCTGCAAATGAATTAAACCATTGCATAAAAATAGGTTGTATGAATGAATAAGTGATTATAGTTCATTGAGAAATATAATGCAGAAAAATGTTTATTCTTTGCAATGCACAGTAAATACAATGTATTTCTCTTATTAAACTACTTAAAATGATACTTGACAAGTAACCGCTCTCCTAAGCAGCACCAAGGATCTGCAAACCACAGTTCTATTCAAGGTTTTCCCTGTGCAGTCCTATAATTCTTCTTGGTTGACTTGAAGTTCAGTATGCAAACCTTACTCGCCAACAAGATCCTCATATGTATATCACAGAGGGCAGGTGACTTATGGTCATAAGGAAAGGCTGATCTGGATTTGCCATTAAATCCCTCCGTTATAATTATTCACATTTCTGCTGTGTCTAACGCTTTTTCTTTCCCTTTCAGTCTCATGCATGTTTTTGATCATTGTAATGAAATGTGGTGGTGCCAGATTACATAGTCTCACACTGTCTGGCTCATTCAGCGTTATTATGCCTTAAAGCCATCCACTGTATAACATCACTCCTATAAAGGAGTGCAAATAAAGGACTAGCAGCTTGTAGGATGAAAATTAGTTCAATTTACTCAGATCTGACTATAGGTAAACACAGTCCAGCTATCATAAGAGCTTTGCAGTTGCCAAATGGCCACAAGCCAAGTCCTCCTTGTATTCTTACAATATAAGTCACTAGTGCGGACATATCTGATGCTGGAGAATAGTTTCAGATTGCCCCAAAATAAGTCTGGTAATGATTTTCCTTTTAACATTTTACTAACAACTTATTTCAATATTAAGTAAGTCTGCTTGT
Organism: Pseudophryne corroboree; assembly: GCF_028390025.1. Classification (NCBI taxonomy): domain Eukaryota; kingdom Metazoa; phylum Chordata; class Amphibia; order Anura; family Myobatrachidae; genus Pseudophryne; species Pseudophryne corroboree. The sequence goes on along the minus strand of NC_086444.1, from coordinate 325,184,272 downwards.
CAACTTTACCCGTTGCACTGACCTGTTACAGTGTGCCTGGTCTCATAGCCCTATTGCCGTCTGGAGTGATTTTTCTGTTGCATTTCTGACTGTTTTTCAACCTCTTGCAATGTACCCAGGTTAATAAGCCCTGTAAAAGGGCTACTGCACTCTAATTGTGATGCCTGGAGTCTGGTGACAGGGCCCACAACGTATTGCACAATAATCGGATGTCCAGCTCTAAAATTCTGTTCAAAAAGCTTCATCTATTCTGCAACCTTGTCACAGATCTGGAGATGTAACGCAGTCAAGGTCATAAAGGAAGCCTACGATTCCCCCCCCCCCCCCCCCCCCGAAAAAAAAGAGCTGGAGTATTAGGATTGAAATCATAGCCCAAGTCTGCAGTTCACCTTGTAGAATTGATGTCACAATACAAACTCACTGTTGTTCGGTTCCTGACAAAGTTGGCTTTATTTTAAAGTACAGTTTGAAGCAATCCTTAAAGTTCTGAAGAGTTTACGATCTATGGAAAATCTGTATGGCGGTTAATCCTAGACTTCTTAAAAGAAGGACTAGCATCTTGAGATGCCTCTCTGTCTGAGATAGCTGAGATAGGCAGGGATAATCCTGAACTACCCGTGTGAAGTCTATAACTGATTGGACACAATCTGCACAGGACTGGGTGATCTCAAGTTCTTAGTGTAAAGTCCAAAATATTGTTTCTGGCTGGTGGTTGTGATAGGGTAATACCCCTAAAGGTAAGAAGGTCCCTAGAACTGCAGAGGTCTTCATCTACACCAAGCTGTCTTTTCTGTAGAGTTCAATATGTTTAGAGGTGCTCAGATACCCTCAAGACTTCAGTCTAAAGTAATAAGTACTCTGGGCAGTGTGGAGTAGATATACTCATTGGGTACTGATGGAAATATACCAGAGCATACATATAGGTAACGATATGAGAACCAGCAGTGATACAGGTTAATTCCAGCAACAATATGAGGTCAGGAGCAGGCATTCTGTAAAGTCTTGTCCAATAAACAATCTAAGGTCAGGGTTTGTAATGGGTTAGGGTAAGTCCAATAAACAACCTTAAGTTAGCATATAATCAAATACCTGAGCAGCAGCACATGTGCTGTTCCCTGACACAGAAAGGAAGCCAAGAGAGCAGCAGTGGTGCTGCAAAAAATGGCACCAGCCTCTACTAACTAGCACTCTATCTCAGCATTGCGGTGGCTGCTGTAAATCAAAACAGGTTTGCATTTTTACTGAAGTTAGGGCCCAATTCAGACCTGATCGCTGTTGTGCAATTGTCGCTCGACTGCGCATGCTTAGGGATCGTAATGCACATGTGCGAGGCCAAACTTCAAAAGAATCCAGCGTCTTTTTTGATCGCTAGGCTTATGCAAGTTGATTGACAGGAAGTGGACGTTTGGTGGTGGTAACTGGCCATTTTCTGGGAATGTCAGGAAAACGCAGGTGTTTCCAAGCATTTTCTGGGAGGGTGTGTGAAGTCAGTTCTGGCCACGATTAGCCTGTTTCTTTCACACTGTAGAAGTAAGTCCTGGGCTACACACAGACTACACAGACTGGAAAAAAACCTTAAATGGTGAGTGAATTGCAAACGGATTTGCAGCTAACCGGCATATGCAGGGCTTTTCGCAAGGTGCACGCAGACTTGCACGGAGCAAGTATTCACTCTGTTTGGGTGGCAACTATGTAATCGCAAACCTTTGGAAATTCACAGTGGAGTGATCAGGTCTGAATTGGGCCCTTAGTATGGTGATGTTATTATGTACACCAACTGTCGCTACTACTGATTGGATGTTTTAGCGAGATCTTTGGTTCAGCCCTGCTGAGTATGGAAACAAAGCAACCCTGATAGAGTGCTAAGAAAATGGTCAAATGGGATAGCACAGGTTCTCAAACTCGCTCCTCAGGAACCCACACAGTTCATGTTTTACAGGTCATGGGTGGATTTTTAAAATGTGACAGCTGGTGATACACAGTGCGCCTACCTGGTGACCTCGAAAGCATGACCTGTGTGGGGTCCTGAGGACCGAATTTGAGAACCACTGATCTAGAGGAGGTAAAAGTTAACATGGTTGTCATAGGTGAACATGCAAAAGGGTCATTGATGTGTTCACTGGAGGAGAGAAGACTAGAAGACTCAAGAGTGGATGCAAGGATGCTGACAGGCTTTCCATGAGAATCTTTATATAATAATAAAGTAAATACTGTAATTCTATGTATTTTTAAATAAATACTCTCAATGAATTTGCACATTACTGTTGTACTAAACATTTTATGGGTTACAGTACACATCTTTTATTGATCTTGGTGGTGGTTGCATTGGATAGGAACTATTACATTGACCTGCTCTATGATCTCCTTCCAGATGATCAGTTTAGCCCCAGTCTTTTGCTGCTTAGTGGTGTTGTGCAAATTCCCCACCAGATTCAGCACTGCTACATTAACTTCAGCATAGTTGAAGTTGTGCTGGTGCCTCTTGGTGAGGAAACGGCTTGGTCCAGGGCACTAATCATCATTTTAATCCTGATTTCTTAATTACTACTTAATAAATTGTAATCTATGTGATCTATTTATGGTACCTTAATACCCCACCCCATTATGATACTATGTACATTAATTTTTACTGATTATTTACAGGTTAAAAATAGAGATGAGCGGGATCGGTTCCCAGACAACCGAACCCCCCAAACAAACATCCCATTCCAAGCCAGTTTCTGAGTCCGGATCAGGACTTTCCACCAGACTCGGAAACTAGAACGAGGCAAAATGTTATCATCCCGCTGTCGGATTTTTGCGGGTTTTGGATTTCATATAAACAGCCGCGTGTTGCCGCCATTTTCACTCCAGGCTTGGAGAGTGAGGGAGACAGACCTCTGTCTCTCTCTGTGGGTGGTGGCGTTGGGTGGAGTCAGTGTGTGCTCTATAGGGGTGCTGTTAGGGGTGTTGTCCTGTCACTGTGATGTTAGGGGTGCTATCCTGGCTGTCACTGGTGTTTCATGTGCTGCTAGAGGTGCTGCAGCTGTACATGGGTGTTGTTGCTGTCCTGGCTGTCACTGTGTTGTACAGGGGGCAGGGGCACTGTCCTCCTGTATGCAGTGTAAATACAGGGGTGCTGGCCCTGTCTTGTATGCTGTAAAAATTCAGGGGTGCTGTTGTTAAAATAAATGTACACTGGCCCTTTCTGGTATGCTGTATATTTTCTGGGGTGCAGTAAAATAAATGTACACTGGCCCTATCTTGTATGCTGTAATAATTCAGGGGTGCAGTAAAATAAATGTACACTGGCCCTGTCTTGTATGCTGCAAAAATTCTGGGGTCCAGTCAAATAAATGTACATGGGCCCTGTCTTGTATTTTATAATAATTCAGGGGTGCAGTAAAATAAATGTACACTGGCCATGTATGCTGTAAAAATACAGGGGTGCTGCTGTTAAAATAAATGTACACTGGTCCTATATGCTGTGAAAATACAGGGGTGCTGCTGTTAAAATAAATGTACACTGGTCCTGTATGCTGTAAAAATACAAGGGTGCTGCTGTTAAAATAAAAGTACATTGGTCCTGTACGCTGTAAAAATACAGGGGTGCTGCTGTTAACATAAAAGTACACTGGTTCTGTATAATGTAAAAATACAGGGGTGCTGCTGGTAAAATAAAAGTATATTGGTACTGTATGCTGTAAAAATACAGGGGTGCTGCTGGTAAAATAAAAGTATATTGGTACTGTATGCTGTAAAAATACAGGGGTGCTGCTGTTAAAATAAAAGTACATTGGTCCTGTAGGCTGTAAAAATACAAGGGTGTTATGAAACAACAGGGGTGCTGGCACTGTCTACGGTTGCGATGTCTAGGCCTGACCTTCATAACACTGCATTGGAAGAGGAGGCGCCTACCACCATTTGCACACCCACTGCAAGTGCTGGGAGGTGCAACGCCGGTCCAGTTGCTGATATTGGGATTGAGGATGTCACTGTAGAAGTACACCAGGATGAGAAGTATATGGATGTAGCTGGCGCTGCGGAGGAAGTTGACGATGAGGATTCTGATGGTGATATGGTTTGTTTGAATAAGGCACCAGTGGAGACAGTTGTTGGCCATGGGTTGAAAAAGACCATTGTCATGTCTGGGCAAAATACCAAAAAAGCCACCTCTTTGGTGTGGAATTATTTCTCCACAAAACCGGACAACAGATGTCAAACCATCTGTTGCCTTTGTCAATACATAATAAGTAGGGGTAAGGATGTTAACCACCTAGGAACATCCTCCTTTATACGTCACCTGCAGCGCATTCATCATAAGTCATTGTCAAGTTCAGAAACTTTGGGTAATAGCGTAAGCAGTCAACTGACTCCTAAATGATGTGGTTTTGTTTGACTATTATTTCTCTGTGAGGATGAGGATGTGAACACTGAAGGCGGGGACTGAGGATGACATCTTTCCACGGGTGGTATTCATGTGACCGCCGGTCTGCTGACCGACAGTCACATGACCTCCTCCACCATCCCGCCGGCTCAGTATCCCGATGGTCGGCATGCCGACCAACAGGGACTATTTCCACTCGTGGGTGTCCATGACACCCATAGAATGGGAATAGAACCCGTGGCGACCGCAGGTCGCCACCGAGCCCGCAAGGGGCTTGCTGCACTCGCCCCTCCCTGCCGGGATCCCGGCGTCGGTATGCTGCCGGGATCCCTGCGTCTGTAAGCTGACCGGCGGTCAGGAGACCGCCGGTCAGCCATACTACACCCCTTTCCACTGTAGAGCAAGTTTGTGCAAGGAGAGATTAATTGCTTTTTTTTGGTGGGGGCACAAACAAAGCAATAATTTCTGCAAGTTGTGTGGCAGACCCTTTCGCTGACGTGATTGGTTTGTTAAAATAGGCATGTCCTGTTTATACAACATAAGGGTAGGTGGGAGGGCCCAAGGACAATTCCATCTTGCCACATCATTCCAGGGGTGCTGCGCTATATAGGTTGCTGCCCCGCAGCCTAACAGTCCAGGGTTACTGCCCCACTGCTGTTTAAGTTCAGGGGTTCTGATTCCTGTCTGCTGTGCTGTGTAATTCTCTAGGGGTGCTGCCTATGCTGTATAAATCCAGGGGTGCTGCCATATAATTCCAGAGCAGATATGAAACAAGCTTCAACATCACAAACAGATTTGTGAAAACATAGCCGCAAAGGTGGAAATGTAAAATTGCTATTTTGACAAAGTGTTTTTAAATAAAGTGGGGAGAGACCACATTTTTGTCCAAAGTCAGTGTGACTCAGAAGAGACTGAATCATAATCCAGCGCAACTGCCGGAGATGTAAAAGTGATGTTTTCACCCGGAGCATTAGAGAGAGGTTCTTCTCAATTATTTCATGTTAGGGACTCACTTAAATGAATGGCTCCAATTAGTCAACCTTAATTTTGATTTATTATTGATGTTCCACATTTTGGGATTATTTATTTAGAAGATACGCATTTGTTGTACAGGGATCTTCTTTTCCTAAGGGCTGCGTAGGGTTATTGCAAGACCTTGTGGTGCTAGAAGAACAGAGTTTCAATGATCTTGCATTGCATCAGCTTTCCATTGCACTGCAGCACTAGATGGGCCAGGAACTCCTGTGAGGCACAGTTACTGAATAAGGTCCAGTATGGAGTCTCATGGTGGTTTACAGCCAGGAAGATGTCTGGCTTGCAAGGCTGAGGCATGCTGTGAGCACAGAGGTTAGCATTGCTTCCTCCCACAGTCCTACTTATAGTATGAAATGAGTTTTGACTGTAGAATGGTAAGCTCCACTAGGGCAGGTGCTCAATAACAAAAAAATTCACTGCACAGTCGTGCATAGTACTTTACCGAACTCAACTTGCCCCATCCGGAGCTGCTGTGGGGGCTCAGAAGGGGCTGCTAAAACATCTAAGGGCCTGCTTTATTTAAAAATAAAATTTGAATAAAATAAACAAAACTCACAGGGATGCTCACATGCGTATAACTGGAACACATAGGTTTGATCACATGCGTGAACCTGGGAGCTGTGATAAACAAAATAAGGCATCTGCCACAAAACATGTAAATAAAAATGCAATAAAAAAATGGAAAAAAAAGAAACCCACAAAATTTCCACAAAATAAGTCTCCAGACTCTGTGGAGGGGAAAATATCCAATCTTGATCCTGTGGTATACACCAGTTTATTTGCATCCCAGCATTAAATCCGAGATTATCTTAATCCCTGAAAATGGAGAAGGGGGTACAATTTTGGAGGCTTTGGCCCCTAGTTTTTCAGTTTGTCCAGTAATGGTAATTAATAATGATATATTTGCTTGGTTGAAGTCCTTTCTGTTCCACACCAATATAGAAGTAGAGGTGAAAGCCTGTGTGTTTTTCCTGATTGTGTGTGCCTCTCTAATTTTTAATCACCTTCTTGACACTATCCTCTTCCTCTTGCCTCTTCTCATAATGTGAAAAGTCATCAAAGAAGGAGGTGGCTTTTTCCAGGGGGACCACTTGTCGCTAAAATGATGGGTTTATTAAACTGTTTATGTCCTGTTTAAACAACATATGGGTGGGTGGGAGGGCCCAAAACAATGAATCTTGCACTTCTTTTTTTTCCTTTGCATTATGTGCTGTTTGGGGCATAGTTTTTAAATCTGCCATCCTGTCTGACACTGCAGTGCCACTCCTAGATGGGCCAGGTGTTTGTACCGTCCACTTTTGTCGCTTAGCTTAGTCATCCAGCGACCTCGGTGCAAACTTTTGGCCTAAAAACAATATTGTGAGGTGTTCAGAATAGTCTGGAAATGTTATTGAGGTTAATAATACCATAGGATCAAAATTGCCCCCAATTTCTGTGATTTTAGCTGTTTTTATGGGTTTTCCCCCAAAAAATCATCCAGATCCAAAACCAAAACCTGAAAGGGTGGTTTTGGCAAAACCAATCCAGATCCAAAACACGAGCGGAGATCCAGATCCAAAACCAAAACACGAAAAGTGTCCGTCACACATCTCTAGTTAAAAATTGTAAGCAACAAAAAGATTAAAATATATACAAAAATATTAACATTTTAGTATTGGCCAAGGTTTTATGTAGATTCTGTAGCCACAAAATATATATAGAATGTGAATTCTATATTACATTCTTTATTGATTTTCTTTCTTTAGAAAACTTCAAAAACTCAAAATTGTTAATAATCATAAGTTTTGATTTTCTGTTTCACAAAGCGGTGATGCAAAGATCAGGCTGCTTTGGTGGCCTAGGCCCCAGAACATTAAGTGCAGAAAAGGAGGTGCCTGGGAAGTAGGTGATGGAGGAGGAAGGGCAACAGAAATAGGTGCCAGATTAGGAAGAAACTATGGGGGTCATTCAGACCTGATCGCACGCTATGTTTATTTGCAGTGCTGCGATCAGGTCAGAACTGCGCATGCGTATGCTCCACAATGCACAGGCGCGTCACCACCCGGTGACGGGAATCGCCAGAGAGCGACGGACTTCCCAAAGAAAGTGATCGCACCTGCGATCGCAAGAAGATTAACAGGAAGAGGCCGTTTGTGGGTGTCAACTGACCATTTCCAGGGAGTGTCCGAAGAAATGCGGGCGTGTCCAGCTGTTTTAAGGGAGGGTTCCTGACGTCAGCTACAGGTTGGATCATCGCAGCGGCTGAGTAAGTCTTGAGCTGTGCAGAGACTGCACAAACTTTTGTTTGTGCAGCTCTCTGCACATGCATTCGCACCCCATGCACAGCGATTACCCCATCCCCCTGTAGGCGGCGACCGACTGCCCCCTGTAGGCGGCAAAAAATGCCTGCTTGCGACCAGGTCTGAATTAGGCCCTATGTCTTTTGTCGGGGACGGACTGGGGCCAGAATTCGGCCCAGGCATTCACACGCACTCACGCTCGCTCGGCCCAGGGGTGCGCACACACGGCGGAGGGGACGCACGGGCACAGTGCATACAGGCATGCCACGAGTTAGAGGGCATGAACTCATAGCATGCCCCCATTTTTGTTAAACTGCACAGTTACTGGGAATGGGGGCGCTCGGACTCGGCACACGGGAGCGTGCCGTGTCTGTGCATAACCAATAGGTACTTCCGGCAGAAACAAAGCCGGGAGCTGCTCAGAGCACGGCCTTCCTGGCTTCTCTGTGACCAGACCGCTCCACCTGCCCATCGGCATTTGACTGCTGAAGCTGCCTGGTGTGGATTAACAGACAGTCAGTCAAAAGTTCCACAGTCAATAGGACAATACTATATGGTTGACAATAGGTTAACAGATACAAAATGGTTGACAGGTACAAAAGGTCAATATGAAAATGGTCGACACAAAAAAGGTAAACAAAAGTTTTCTTTAAAATTGGGTATTATTTTGTATGTTTAACCACATATGACCCAAATTAGTAGAAACGTGTCCCCTCGCAGGCTCACTTCGCTCAATAACACTTCGGCATGGTTAGGTTACTAAAGGTAATAGTTTGTGAAATGGATAGCAAACTCTGCAAAAGTTGTAAAAACATGAAAAAAAAATGTGTCGACCATTGTCAACTTTTTAAAACTGGTGACCTAATGTACTTGTCTGCCTTTTGTACTGTCTACCTTTTACATGTCGACCTTTTGACCCTGACCTTTTGACCTTTTGTACCTGTCGGCCTATTGACCATATGGTGTCAATCTATTGACTGTAAACCTTTTGACTGTCCATCATCCACCACCCCCTGCTGCCCCTCCCCTTCTGTCACCCGGGATACATGCCCTGTCTGCCCAACACTCCACCCTCTACGTGCTTCCTTGCTTTGTTATTTGTGACAGTGCAATTCACCTGCTGCACAGACTAGTATACTTTACTTTACTCTAAATAAACTTCTATGTTGCGTGCTACTTTAGGTGTATATCTGACTAAACCAGCGCTCACTGTATTCCAGGGGTTTTCAACATGCAGCCCTCTAGCTGTTGTGGAACTACACATACAAGCATGCCACTGTTTTTCTATTAGGAAATGCTAAAACTGTGGCAGGGCATGCTCGTATGTGTAGTCAAACAGCAGCTGGAGGGCCGCGTGTTGGAAAACACCCTGCTGTATGCTATTAGTGCAGAGCTGGATGCATGTTGTGATACGTACACCCTGGCATATAGGCATAAATATGCTATTTTAACATGATGTCTTTTTTAGCATAAATTTTTATGTATATTCACGTAACTCAGCTTTGGGCACTGTGTCTCGGAGCCTCAGAGCTCACCTACGAGCGCTTAATAACACAGAAAACATGAAAACACAGAAATTCAAACTTCAAAAACAGAAATATTGTTTGAAGGAACAAGTATGCAAAACACAATCTTTCCACTCACTCATCTTCACAACTAACTGATGCCACCCAGTGGTAATGCTATAAATTGTCATTCCAGTTGTGCCTATAACCTGAATTACATCTTTAAACTGTTAGGAGATCCATATAACAACAAAGTGGTCTTTATTGTAAATGCACTATCTTCGAAGGAGATTTCTCATTTCATATTAGGGTACATGTGAGCAGTGAGCTGAAGCAGGGAGATAACCAATAGCGTTACAGTGTTGGCACACACAGAAATGTAGCATCAGGATGAGCTCTGCAGAAACCAGTGGAACATTTACTTATCACACATAGCACCTGCATAGGCTGAAAATGTCAGAATTTAACTCTATACGATTCTCATCTTCTCTCACGCTGTGTCCTGCTTGTCTGCTACAGGTGTCCATAGGGACAGCTAATCAGGAAAGGCAGTCTTTGGTTACACCTTTTTAGGAAAGTGGAGCAGTTATGTAGGATATAATAACTCATATTATTATTCTTTATGGAATTACATTCAGCTTCTTATCCAATTACATAGTTTACATAAGTTTCACAGCAGTGCATATTATTTCAGGAAATGAGTGTACTGGTTCTGTGTGAGGCAGTAACATATCCATAGATGATTATGAGGGTGATTCAGACATGAATGCAATTAGATTTGCAGATGCAGCAGCAATGCCAAAATATGCTAACGCAACATCGGATTACCATTGGTAGCGATGGACGCAGCCATGGGCCATCTGAGTAAGCCTAAGCTTACTCAGAATGAATGCAGGAGTTCCTAGGAAATCTGCATTGGAAGATGCAAACCCTGGCCCAGGCACTCCTACAAAACAGGGGAAACACCAGTCCCTGTTCTGTAGAGTGGTCCTGACACTGCTGCCGCTCCGCCACCCACCGGACATGCTGCTACTTGGGAGCACTTTAATGCAGGACCTGTTAGGCGCTGAATGGGTTCTTTACATGATCAGTCGGAGTAAACATTGGATTTGTATAGTATTATTAATCAGGCCCTATGTTAGTGAAAACAAGACTACAGTACATGAGACATCAGCAGTCTCATAATGTGAGTAGAGTTTGGAAGCCAAATGCTAAAGAATTATTATTATTATTAATGTTTATTTATAGCCAGGGATGGACTGGGGGCCGAAATCGTCCCTGGCATGCGCGTACATGCGCGCGTATGCCAGGGGAGGGCGCGTCGTAAATAGGGCCACACGGGCACTAAAAAAAGGGGCGTGCTGCGAGTCATGAGGGCATGGACTCGCGGATGGAGACGGGAGGGGAGGCGGGGGCGTGACCAGACCGTTCCCAGCTCTCTGTGTGACAGGACCGGCCCACCAGCCCATCGGCCCTTCTGGCATTTGCTGGAAGAGCCAGAAGGGCTGTCCCACCCTGTTTATAGCGCTTTTATTTAAAAGGATTTTAAGTGATATACTGTACAATTGCAGAAAAGAAACCCTTAGTAGATAGCAAAACACAGACTCCCAGCAGTACTGAGTAATGATGAAACTCCTATCAAACAGATTCAGAAAGATAGTGCTGTGAAAAATACCTCTGTATGAAACGAAGTTTAAACATAATTAGTTTGTAAAGTAGTGTAGCCCTGTAAAACTAAATAAATGACAAAGAGGAGATACATGATGATCTCTGTTCCCTGAGGCTTACATTGAATGTATATATATGTGTATCTATATATATTTATATATATATATATAATCTAGTTATCCACTGCTTGTGTACATATATGAACTATGTACTATATAATTACTGCCTTTGTAAATAGATGATATATATTCACATTGTTTGATGTGACTCTTGTACTGTATATATATATATTTGTGGGTTGTTGGTGGAGAACGGGGATATTGGACATTAATGTGTTGGACGGTACTGTGGTACGTTGGCACGAGCAGGATTAGCTTGAATCTTCCAGAAGCTCTCGTGCTGACTGAGATGTGCCCGGATTGAGAGAGCCGTTGAGGGAAGCTCGAGGGAGAGCGGGAGTGAGAGCCGCGAGGACACAGAGACGCTGAGGAGAGCGGTGTGCGGCTGAGGTTTATGACAGGAGGCGCTGTGTAGTCCGGCACCGGAGCCCACCCGTACGCACCCCGAGGAAAAGAGATAGCGCGGAGGGTGGCTGAGGATAGTGACGGGACGGAGCGGCAAGGCGGGAGATTGACCTTACCTGACAAGGAGCTACGGTGGGGTTCAAGGTGCTGCATCTCCCTGACTGAGCTGCTGAGGAGAACAGACGGGACAGTCTGTGGAAATCTGATCCAAGAGACGCCTTCAGAGAGGCGGCCCCCGAAAGTGTGACCAACAGGAGCTGTGAGTTGAGACCTAAGGGGGAAGTGGGAGGAATAAACAGACCCATCCGATAAGTGTACAGGCTGCCTGACATAGACTGTGAAATAGACAGGCAGTTCACTGAAGGGAAATAGAACTGTGTATCAGAGAATACCCTTCAGCCGCTGTCTGACACTGAAAATATTAGTGCATTAGAAACTATCCTTCAGCAGCAGACTCACCCTGTAAAGTCAAGTGCAGTATAATAGACTATACTGAAACGGCCCCCTTCACATTAACCCTTTTGACAGGGAATTATTGCAGTAATTGAGGAATCAATAGATGCCAGCTGATCATTGACTTATAAGGTCTAAATGAGACTCTACCGATAGGGAGCAGTACTGGAATATGATACCTCATCCAGTGCAGTAACTGTATATAGTTATTGGAGCATACCGGACAGAGAGGAGAGTCAGGCTCTGTGTGTTGAAGGAGGTATGACCCAAGACCACGTTAACGAATAAAGGGGATGCTGAGGTAACATCAGTCAGTTGTACTATGTGGAGTGACTTTTAGGAAGAGCATCCAGACAGGGGAATTTGCTCCAGAGATGGGGGAGGAGAGCCTGCTTTAGTTTACAGCAGGTGATGATCGAGGAGAAAGATCTTATGGAAATGGACTAAGGTTCACTAATATTATATAGAGGGGACGAGAGTACCGAAGGATATACAAAAGCACAGGAACATTATATGTGGAAGGAGTTTAGTATGCCAGGGAAATTTCGAGTGACATAAAAGGCAGAGGGGATACTGGTAACTTTTCTTTTTGTTGAAGACTAACAACCCACACTAAACTCTCAGAGCGGAGTTCAACCAGTAAACACTAGTTCACTAAAATATTGTTATCAGTAGAGGTAGACCAGATACTTCGGATGAAATTGGAAAGCATATGTATCTCTACAACTTACCTTGTACTCCGGAAACAGACATAGATTCATGTCACTATACTTCGAAAAAAGGCATATGTATAATATAAATTATATTGGGCCCCAACTGTGCACCAACAATCACCATATGGTATACCATAACGGAGAACGGTAATATAAAGTGGGTAATCTAAGGTTACTGTATAAATATTAACAACCTAACTTTATAAAGTTCAGTAGCAACCAGTTTTTTTTGTATTGCATGCACGGTAATCTTTTATGTATAGGGAAAGGATATGGTATAGCATAGTATAATGATATGCATTGTTTCAGTTAAATAAATATTGTCATCTTTGTGAATAAACCATCATATTTATATATGAAGTGAGTTATATTAATGAATACTTACCGGTGAGGTGGAGAACATCCTTGGTAAACGAAAGAACAGCCCCTGAAAGACATAAGGTGACAATAAGGTAAACAACCTCTTTTATCAATTACCCCTTTGGATACAGTATATGTATATAGCATTACTGGTAAATGCTTTCCCAAGCAAGCTAAAGGGGGGAATAAATATTGCTTGGGTGGAGGCACTCTGTTCAATTGAAATAGTAACCTCTTCAGTGTATTATTAGGGTACAAAGGAGGGTTACATTTGGAGGCACTGCTGAGATCCTACTATACCCAAGATTCAGTGTTCCATATCGAAAATATACATCATGGAAGAAGTTACCAACGCCGATATCTATAGGTGGTGTAAAGAAAAGGGCGTGGAACCCTTATGTAGCTTCGGATTAGTTGGACAACTTTCATCGGCCAGTGATGATGCAGTCATTCGGGCTGTTGTACAACTGTATGGTATTAGTCAACCATGTACGGTTGATCGATGGAAAGGACAAGATGGAGAAACTTTTGCTATCCTACTTAGTAATAGACTTCCTTTGGATAACACATTACTACCCTGTATGGTGGTGGTTGAAGATGTCCCTGGGCGAAAAGTTCAACTAGTATGGCCTGAAACCATGGAAGAAGCGGCCACCCCAGGAGAAGATATAGGAAATGATACCACGACTGTAGGAGACTGTTTTCATATCCCCAGTGGGGAAGATCGAACAGAGGATAAGGAAGAATCTCCTGGAAAAGGGGTGAAAACCATGATGGATAAAATGGTTAGTCAGATGGAGAGATTACATTATGAAGGGGGATATAGGAGACTTAGGATTTTCTCTGGTATTTCCCCTGTACCTGCTGGTGAAGAAACATATGATACTTGGAGAGAAGCTGCCATTCAGCACTCTGAAGAGTGGCAATGTCCTGAGCATATCAAACGACAGCGCATAGTGGAAAGTCTCCGGGGACCTGCTATGAGAGTGATTCAAGCCACCAGAAGGAGTAAATCTACCGCCACTCTGAAAGATTATCTAGAAGCGTTGGATTTTTCTTATGGCACCATGGAAGATGTAGGAGATCTGATGTCAAGATTACATCGCACCTATCAGGAGCCGGGGGAGACTCTCACTCAATATATTTATAGAGTGGATCGATTGATTTATCAAATTGTAGAGAAAGGGGGGATAGTTAGGGATGCGGTAGATGACCAACGAATGCGACAGGTTCTGAAAGGAGCTCTAACTCTAAATCCAGTTGCACAAAGACTACGTTGTACCCGACGGTCAGGACCCGCACCCAGTCTTACGGAACTTGTGAGGGAGGTCAAGATAGAGGAAGTACAAATCGAGAATCGAGACAAGACTATTAAGAGAGTCAAAGCTATCTTACCGGCGATACCTGCCCCCACCTCCACTGTTATGGATGACCGATTGATTAAGTTACTGGAAGATCAAAATAAAAAAATAGACCAGTTAATTGCTTTACAGAGTACAGCTTCATCAAGGCCCTACTGGTCGTCAGACTCAACCCGAGGAAGGACCAGGGGAGGTGGTAGACGTGGGAATATACTCTGTTATAGTTGTGGACAACCAGGACATAGATCTTTTGAATGCCCAGTGAGTGGTATGGAGCGGAATGGACGAATGCCGTTTTACCACCGGTCCAGAGAGGAGCAGATGGAAAACCCCAACGGGAGTTCTGTGAACCCCTCACAGGCTCCCCAACAATAACTGTTCATGCTATGGGGAGTGCCCAATGGTCCGATGCTATTCCAGACTGTCTTATGGGAAATGCACCATTAGTGAAAGCACTTATAAATGGACAGGAATGTATGGTGTTGTTGGACAGTGGGTCACAAGTGTCCATTGTATTTGAAACATGGTACCGGGAGAATCTGTCAACTGTTCCCATTCAAGCTCTTAGCGGTCTTACAGTATGGGGCCTCAGTGAACAGAAGTACCCGTATTTAGGGTACATAGTTACACAACTTACTTTGGAACCTGGATTAATTACCCCTAATGATTCTATCCCATTGGTAGCCCTGATTTGCCCTGATTCCCCTGGGGATAATGGCCACTTGTCCGCTATAGTGGGTACTAATACCAATATGTTTAGAAATTTAAAGCAATGGTGTGATAAACAAGACAGGGGAAATAATGAAGGGATGAGACCATTGATAGAACCAGAAACCGTTCACTGTAACTTCTTGGAAAGTCATCCTGATCGAATGGTTACCCCTTTGTCTAATGGGTCTCAGGGAAATTATAACCAATTGAATCTGGAAGAGTGTTTTCAGGGGAGTGATATTGATCAGACTCGAAAACAACTGCTAATGGAACAGCTCATGTTAAGGGAAGATGTTTTTTCCAAAAGTGATTGGGACCTAGGGACTGCATCGGGTGTTGAACATCATATTAGATTGACAAATAATACTCCATTCCGAGAGAGATCCAGGAGATTGGCTCCGGCTGATTTCGAAGACGTCAGGAGTCACCTTAGGAATTTGTTGGAGAATAATGTCATCGCCGATTCCGAAAGTCAGTATGCTTCACCTATTGTGGTTGCTCGGAAAAAGACCGGAGAAATTCGTCTATGTATAGACTATCGTACTCTTAACAATAGAACAGTGACTGATCAATACACTGTACCTAAAGTAGACGAGGCATTGGATTGCCTTCAAGGGAGCCAGTGGTTCTCCGTTCTTGATCTACGATGCGGGTACTATCAGATCCCCATGAGTAAGGAGGACAGGGCCAAAACTGCCTTCATCTGCCCTATTGGGTTCTATGAGTTTTTAAAGATGCCCCAAGGAATCAAGGGAGCACCGGCTACTTTCCAACGAACCATGGAACAAACTGTAGGTGACATGTGTTACCGGGAAGTATTAGTGTATCTCGACGATATCATCGTGTTCGGAAAAGATCTAGATGAACACAATGAACGATTACTGAAAGTGTTAGATCGTCTACGAGCTCGAGGATTAAAACTTTCAGCCGAAAAATGTAAATTGTGTAGATCTTCAGTCAAATACTTGGGACATGTGGTGAGTCGGCAAGGGATAGCTACTGATCCCGATAAAGTAGCCACGGTGAAGAAATGGCCCCGACCAACCAACCTTAAGGAACTGAGGTCTTTTCTGGGTTTTTGTGGATACTACAGGAAGTTCGTAGAGCACTATTCTAAAATCGCTAAACCACTGACAGATTTAACAAGAGGGTATCCGCCCGTCAATAAAGACAGAAGAAAGAAATCCGAGGTAGACATGTCTTACCATAAGCCCAGAGAATTGTTTGGAAACAGGTGGACGGATCAGTGTGAGAAAGCCTTTGTTACTCTGAAAGATCGCCTCACTGAATCTCCTGTGTTGGCATATGCTATACCGGATTTGCCTTACGAAGTACACATAGATGCCTCATTAGACGGGCTAGGGGGGGTGTTGTACCAAAAACAAGAGCAATTGTTGAGACCCATTGCCTATGTTAGTAGAGGAATTTCTAGTAGTGAAAGAAATTATCCCGTTCACAAGTTGGAATTTCTAGCATTAAAATGGGTGGTTAGCGAAAAATTACATGACTATCTTTATGGCGCGAAATTCATTGTACAGACGGATAACAACCCACTTACTTATGTACAGACCTCCGCTAAACTTGATGCCACTGGACACCGATGGCTTGCAGCCCTTACCAACTATGACTTCACTCTCAAATATAGGCCAGGTATTAATAACCAGGATGCTGATGCTTTATCTAGGATGCCACACTCTGAAGCTCCCGAAGGCGAATATGATTGGATTGAAGTACCTGCTGGAGTAGTAAAAGGACTGTGCCACCATATTAGTATCACCAAAAATCAAGAAGTGGCGGCGGTATATGATATAGGAGCCTCTGAAATAGCTATTCCACCTCTCTATTGCAGGTTAGGACGGGTTGAACTCCAGGGGTTAGGAATAATAACCTCTGAACAATTGGCTCAAGAACAACGAACTGACCCCGATATTCTTCCTATTGTTAGGATTATCGAAGATCATAATTATCAGTTGCATCGTTCTCAATTACCAAGGAAGGCACAAATATTGATGAGGCAGTACCGGAAGTTAACCATGCTGAATGGGGTATTATTTCGGAAAACAATCAAGAAAGACGGAGGTACTAAAATGCAAATAGTATTACCCACCAAGTATAAACAGATGGTGCTAGAAGCCTTGCATGATCAACATGGCCACCTTGGATATGAGAAAACCCAGGGGTTGGTGTCCGATCGTTTTTTCTGGGCTCATATGAATCAGGATATAGAACGATTCTGTAGAACCTGTGGGAATTGCATTCTCCGAAAAACTTTACCTATATCTACCGTTCCATTAGTTAATATCACCAGTACGGGACCTATGGAGTTAGTATGCATCGATTTCCTTACCTTAGATGGCCCTGGTAGATCAGACTGTCATATTCTGGTAGTAACTGACCATTTTACAAGGTATGCTCAAGCCTACGTAACTGTGAACCAGACTGCCCTAACTGTTGCAAGAACATTGTGGGAGAAATTCTTTGTACATTACGGTTTGCCCGCAAGGATTCATTCAGATCAAGGTCGAGAATTTGAGAGTAAAGTAATTCGAGAACTGTGTCATTGCTGTGGTATAACCAAATCCCGAACTACCCCCTATCATCCCCAAGGAGACCCTCAGCCTGAGCGATTTAACAGAACGTTATTAAACATGTTGGGCACATTAGACTCTAAAAGAAAATCCAACTGGCGGAAATATATTGCTCCTTTAGTGCATGCATATAATTGCACTCGAAATGACACCACGGGATACACCCCATATTACCTCATGTTTGGTCGGGAGGCCAGATTGCCCATAGATATTTGTTTAGGAACTCGCAATAATTCTAGTTCAAAGATATCTCACAGCCAATATGTTAAACAACTTCGTCAACAATTACGAGAAGCCTATCAACTCGCTGAAAGGGCCGCCCAGAAAATGTGTGACAGAAATAAAGAATATTTTGATCGACATATTAAGGAACACATCTTAAAGCCTGGAGATAGAGTGCTGATTAGAGCTCTGGGGTTACCACGAAAGCAAAAGTTACAGTATAAATGGAAATCCACTCCTTTTATTGTATTGAAACAGCTCCCTAACATTCCGGTATACCAATTAGCCCCAGCAAATGGGCAGGGAAATATGGTCACTTACCATAGAAAACATTTACTCCCTATTGCTCAGGACATTAGATGGGAAAATAATGTAACGTTTCCTATGGAAGATAGTGAAATTAAAAGCATTGGTACACAGGAAGTTAACCTTCAGAGTCCAAGAAAAGAAGCTGAGGACATTGAAGATGACTTCAAAGCAGGATACTACTTTTGGGATAGTGAACCTTGGGAATCCAAAACCCATGTATTGGATTCATATCCTGGAGGACAAGAAAAAATACCCTCTTCATGCACCGGGGTAGAACCGGAGAGTGTTGGAAGCCATGATGGTAATGAAAGTGAATCGATATGTGGAATAACAGAAGTTCCTGACCACATCCATGGGGATAATATAGGAGAAGGGCTTAATTTTGAACAACCATCTATGTCACCTAGGCCTCAAAGGGTTAAGAGGGCCCCTAGAATACTCACCTATGACCAGTTGGGAACCCCAACTGAAATTCCTTTGGTATTGCAACCCCACATGATGATGTCATGGCCATATTTTGGATGAAATATAATCTGTAATACTTAGTGTGAACATTGGAATGTATATGTGTGTGGTGATATACAATTAACTTTAAAATAGTGTAAATGTACTCACCAGGGGGAGAGTGTAGCCCTGTAAAACTAAATAAATGACAAAGAGGAGATACATGATGATCTCTGTTCCCTGAGGCTTACATTGAATGTATATATATGTGTATCTATATATATTTATATATATATATATAATCTAGTTATCCACTGCTTGTGTACATATATGAACTATGTACTATATAATTACTGCCTTTGTAAATAGATGATATATATTCACATTGTTTGATGTGACTCTTGTACTGTATATATATATATTTGTGGGTTGTTGGTGGAGAACGGGGATATTGGACATTAATGTGTTGGACGGTACTGTGGTACGTTGGCACGAGCAGGATTAGCTTGAATCTTCCAGAAGCTCTCGTGCTGACTGAGATGTGCCCGGATTGAGAGAGCCGTTGAGGGAAGCTCGAGGGAGAGCGGGAGTGAGAGCCGCGAGGACACAGAGACGCTGAGGAGAGCGGTGTGCGGCTGAGGTTTATGACAGGAGGCGCTGTGTAGTCCGGCACCGGAGCCCACCCGTACGCACCCCGAGGAAAAGAGATAGCGCGGAGGGTGGCTGAGGATAGTGACGGGACGGAGCGGCAAGGCGGGAGATTGACCTTACCTGACAAGGAGCTACGGTGGGGTTCAAGGTGCTGCATCTCCCTGACTGAGCTGCTGAGGAGAACAGACGGGACAGTCTGTGGAAATCTGATCCAAGAGACGCCTTCAGAGAGGCGGCCCCCGAAAGTGTGACCAACAGGAGCTGTGAGTTGAGACCTAAGGGGGAAGTGGGAGGAATAAACAGACCCATCCGATAAGTGTACAGGCTGCCTGACATAGACTGTGAAATAGACAGGCAGTTCACTGAAGGGAAATAGAACTGTGTATCAGAGAATACCCTTCAGCCGCTGTCTGACACTGAAAATATTAGTGCATTAGAAACTATCCTTCAGCAGCAGACTCACCCTGTAAAGTCAAGTGCAGTATAATAGACTATACTGAAACGGCCCCCTTCACATTAACCCTTTTGACAGGGAATTATTGCAGTAATTGAGGAATCAATAGATGCCAGCTGATCATTGACTTATAAGGTCTAAATGAGACTCTACCGATAGGGAGCAGTACTGGAATATGATACCTCATCCAGTGCAGTAACTGTATATAGTTATTGGAGCATACCGGACAGAGAGGAGAGTCAGGCTCTGTGTGTTGAAGGAGGTATGACCCAAGACCACGTTAACGAATAAAGGGGATGCTGAGGTAACATCAGTCAGTTGTACTATGTGGAGTGACTTTTAGGAAGAGCATCCAGACAGGGGAATTTGCTCCAGAGATGGGGGAGGAGAGCCTGCTTTAGTTTACAGCAGGTGATGATCGAGGAGAAAGATCTTATGGAAATGGACTAAGGTTCACTAATATTATATAGAGGGGACGAGAGTACCGAAGGATATACAAAAGCACAGGAACATTATATGTGGAAGGAGTTTAGTATGCCAGGGAAATTTCGAGTGACATAAAAGGCAGAGGGGATACTGGTAACTTTTCTTTTTGTTGAAGACTAACAACCCACACTAAACTCTCAGAGCGGAGTTCAACCAGTAAACACTAGTTCACTAAAATATTGTTATCAGTAGAGGTAGACCAGATACTTCGGATGAAATTGGAAAGCATATGTATCTCTACAACTTACCTTGTACTCCGGAAACAGACATAGATTCATGTCACTATACTTCGAAAAAAGGCATATGTATAATATAAATTATATTGGGCCCCAACTGTGCACCAACAATCACCATATGGTATACCATAACGGAGAACGGTAATATAAAGTGGGTAATCTAAGGTTACTGTATAAATATTAACAACCTAACTTTATAAAGTTCAGTAGCAACCAGTTTTTTTTGTATTGCATGCACGGTAATCTTTTATGTATAGGGAAAGGATATGGTATAGCATAGTATAATGATATGCATTGTTTCAGTTAAATAAATATTGTCATCTTTGTGAATAAACCATCATATTTATATATGAAGTGAGTTATATTAATGAATACTTACCGGTGAGGTGGAGAACATCCTTGGTAAACGAAAGAACAGCCCCTGAAAGACATAAGGTGACAATAAGGTAAACAACCTCTTTTATCAATTACCCCTTTGGATACAGTATATGTATATAGCATTACTGGTAAATGCTTTCCCAAGCAAGCTAAAGGGGGGAATAAATATTGCTTGGGTGGAGGCACTCTGTTCAATTGAAATAGTAACCTCTTCAGTGTATTATTAGGGTACAAAGGAGGGTTACAGTGATGCTAAATCATACTTGCCTACTGTCTAAAACTTATTTCAAGGAGATTGTGAAAGCAACATCAATGCGTGCAGGTATATAAAATTACAGCGGCACTCGGAAAACACTGCAGTAAACGTAGAAGTCTGTCAGAAAGTAACATTGCAGTCAATAAGACTTTCTTTTATACACTGTGGGGTAAATTTACTAAGATTCGTATTTTCCCGTTTCAGGTCAAAGTTCAATCACGAATGACATCGAAAGTGTAAAACTGCAACTTTTTAAAATTTATTACGACTAATTTACTAAGCTGTCGTATTCGGGTTTTTCTTTTGTTCCGATGTCGATGTCATTCGTGTTTTTTTTGTTTTTTTTTACGGCAGTGATTAGCAAAACACTGCCGACTTTTTAAAAATGAATCTCGGCCGGATCTGTATGATCCATGCTGGGGTTCATTTTTATTTTTTATTTTTTTTTAAATTAAACAGTGTGAAATAAAAAAAAAATTGCGTGGGGTCCCCCCTCCTAAGCATAACCAGCCTCGGGCTCTTTGAGCCGATCCTGGTTGCAGAAATATGGGGAAAAAAATGACAGGGGTTCCCCCATATTTAAGCAACCAGCATCGGGCTCTGCGCCTGGTCCTGGTTCCAAAAATACGGGGGACAAAAAGAGTAGGGGTCCCCCGTATTTTTAAAACCAGCACCGGGCTCCACTAGCTGGACAGATAATGCCACAGCCGGGGGTCACTTTTATATAGTGCCCTGCGGCCGTGGCATCAAAAATCCAACTAGTCACCCCTGGCCGGGGTACCCTGGGGGAGTGGGGACCCCTTCAATCAAGGGGTCCCCCCCCCAGCCACCCAAGGGCCAGGGGTGAAGCCCGAGGCTGTCCCCCCCCATCCAATGGGCTGCGGATGGGGGGGCTGATAGCCTTTTGTGATAATGAAAAGATATTGTTTTTAGTAGCAGTACTACAAGGCCCAGCAAGCCTCCCCCGCATGCTGGCACTTGGAGAACCACAAGTACCAGCATGCGGCGGAAAAACGGGCCCGCTGGTACCTGTAGTACTACTACTAAAAAAATACCCAAAAAAAGACAAGACACACACACCGTGAAAGTAAAGATTTATTACATACATGCACACAAACATACATACATACTTACCTTATGTTCACACGCAGGTCGGTCCTCTTCTCCAGTAGAATCCAAGGGGTACCTGTTGAATAAATTCTACTCACCAGATCCAGGGTCCCAGGGTCCTCGGGGCAACCATTTGTAATCCAGGTACTTGAATAAAATAACAAACCGCAGACCCGAGCCACGAACTGAAAGGGGCCCCATGTTTTCACATGGGACTCCTTTCCCCGAATGCCAGAAACCCACTCTGACTTCTGTCTAAGTGGGTTTCTTCAGCCAATCAGGGAGCGCCACGTTGTAGCTCTCTCCTGATCGGCTGTGTGCTCCTGTCCTGACTGACAGGCGGCACACGGCAGTGTTACAATGTAGCGCCTATGCGCTCCATTGTAACCAATGGTGGGAACTTTCTGCCCTGCGGTTGACCTAAAGTGACGTCACCGCTGAGCAGAAAGTTCCCACCATTGGTTACAATGGAGCGCATAGGCGCTACATTGTAACACCACCGTGTGCCGCCTGTCACTCAGTACAGGAGCACACAGCCGATCAGGAGAGTGCTACAACGTGGCGCTCCCTGATTGGCTGAAGAAACCCACTTAGACAGAAGTCAGAGTGGGTTTCTGGCATTCGGGGAAAGGAGTCCCATGTGAAAACATGGGGCCCCTTTCAGTTCGTGGCTCGGGTATCCGTTTTGTTATTTTATTCAAGTACCTGGATTACAAATGGTTGCCCCGAGGACCCTGGGACCCTGGATCTGGTGAGTAGAATTTATTCAACAGGTACCCCTTGGATTCTACTGGAGAAGAGGACCGACCTGCGTGTGAACAAGTACAAGTACCAGCATGCGGGGGAGGCTTGCTGGGCCTTGTAGTACTGCTACTAAAAACAATATCTTTTCATTATCACAAAAGGCTATCAGCCCCCCCATCCGCAGCCCATTGGATGGGGGGGACAGCCTCGGGCTTCACCCCTGGCCCTTGGGTGGCTGGGGGGGGGGACCCCTTGATTGAAGGGGTCCCCACTCCCCCAGGGTACCCCGGCCAGGGGTGACTAGTTGGATTTTTGATGCCACGGCCGCAGGGCACTATATAAAAGTGACCCCCGGCTGTGGCATTATCTGTCCAGCTAGTGGAGCCCGGTGCTGGTTTTAAAAATACGGGGGACCCCTACTCTTTTTGTCCCCCGTATTTTTGGAACCAGGACCAGGCGCAGAGCCCGATGCTGGTTGCTTAAATATGGGGGAACCCCTGTCAATTTTTTCCCCATATTTCTGCAACCAGGATCGGCTCAAAGAGCCCGAGGCTGGTTATGCTTAGGAGGGGGGACCCCACGCAATTTTTTTTTTGGAAAAAAACCACTTTCCCACCCCTTCCCACTGATAGACATGCACGGATCTCATGGATCCCTGCATGCCTATGCAATCACGAATATAAAAAGCAGGTCTGCTTTTTTTTAGCACTTTTTTGCGATTTGTAATTTTTGACGGCAGTGTTTTCCTCTTTGGAGATTTGCACTTTTTAGTAAATTACCGAGTTCTACTAATTTGCTGGCGTATTTTGACCGATGGTGTATTCATTCGTATTTTTTTACAACTACTTCCAAAAAAATACGAATGCCCTCATCTCTACCGTGATTTGAGTTTAGTAAATTACCGAGATGACACTTTGAAGAAAAAACGGCATCTCGGTCAAAATCGGGACCTTAGTAAATTTACCCCTGTGTATAAGTATATATATATATATATATATATATATATATATATATATTTATCTGTCTCTTCCAGCCAATTTGATAAATGGTTCCCTAGTTCTATTAAGACACTCACATATGTACTCAGTATGTAATACTGTTTACAGCTCTCCACAGACTGTAACAAGTCATTTTGCTGTGTATTGCAGGCTGAGGTATGAAAGCTTATAACCAGCAGAGGGAGACCAAACATATGTCCAGGCAGTACAAGTCTGACTATTCAGAAACTGTGTTGGTAACACAGAATCATTAGCATGTGCTTACTTCAGCTGAATACTTCTGCAATCATATCCCGCTAAATGCCTATTGTCATTTTCTATATCCAAAGTGAGGCTGTTCCTTCCAAGGAGCTGATATGTGGTGATGAGAATATAATGCATGTTCTTGTGCCAGCATTCTAATGAAAATCACTCTCGCAGAACTTGACTGAAGCCAACAATTCCTAATGTATGATTTCATGGCCGGCAAGGGTCAGTATAATTGAATAGAACATAAGGTACTGGCTGAGCATGCAAAGCCATACTACAGCAGTATTGATATAAATCATTAATTCACATACTATATCCTGCAGTAAGAACAATGGGGGTAATTCCAAGTTGATCGCAGCAGGAATTTTGTTAGCAATTGGGCAAAACCATGTGCACTGCAGGGGGGGCAGATATAACATGTGCAGAGAGAGTTAGATTTGGGTGGGGTGTGTTCAATCTGCAATCTAATTTGCAGTGTAAAAATAAAGCAGCCAGTATTTACCCTGCACAGAAATAAAATAACCCACCCAAATCTAACTCTCTCTGCACATGTTATATCTGCTACACCTGCAGTGCACATGGTTTTGCCCAATTGCTAAAAAATTTCCTGCTGCGATCAACTTGGAATTACCCCCAATGTGAATTTATGGCAAGTGTCGCAAGAATATATAAAAAGACAGTTAAACTGGGACTATTGAGACTATTTGACCACTGAACAGCAATGCAGCTTTTATAATATGTGCTGTGAATAACACTGCCAGGTGGTTCCATTGTTTCCGATAGTGATCAATCCTGTCCTGCAAAGTCAGACAGCAATCACAAAATGTTTTTGCAGAGCTCGGCTGCACAGGCGTTTGCACACTTGCAAAGCGAAAATACACTCACTGTGGCCGACAACTATGCATTTGCACGGCTGCTAAAAACAGCTAGTGAGCGATCAACTTGGAATGAGGGCCCATGACTCTTCTTGCTTCTAGAAAACACAACAGAGAAATGGTGATCAGGAATGCATTGACTGAGCTCTCCCTTGCTGTCATTGTACTGTAGATGGTAACTGCTAATTGTGAGCAATATTTAAGTAAGGGCTTTTACCAGTGAGACATTACAATCATTTTACACATGCTGTAAACACATGAAACCTGACTTAAAATACATATTTAGAAATAAAAAAACAATTGGTTGTTTGCATTGTTTCACTAGTAACCAGCAATAAAATAATAAGCCGTAAACACCAACACACTGTCAGACAGGACAGGGATAACATGTCATGTACTGCAGCAACTATAGCAGCGCTGTCCTTACTTAAAATTGTTATATTTCGTAAATTGAGAGCTCAATGGAAACTTTCAGTTCATTCCATTCAATGAAGCTCAATTTTGTGACACATATGACAGCAATGACACTGAATATTAGCAGAGTGCATTGTTATGAGGCAATACACACTTTTTACCATATCCTGAAATAAGTGCATTATCCACTTCCAATTTACAGAACAGTTCAGGTCAGTTATTCCTCTCTGGACCTCTAGAACCAGGCAGGTCACTATGGTGCTTGAAATGACAGCAGTAAACCTGAAAATCCATCTGTAGTCTTGCTTCTTGTCCTATTAGGCACAGCTGTCTTTGCTTTTTATTCATCCCAGTGTATAATACGAAACTATTTGGCAAACCAAGAATTAAAAAAATCGAATTACTGATACATAATGCTCCCAGCAGTAGCACCACTGATACATAACACTCCCAGCAGTAGCACCACTGATACATAACACTCCCAGCAGTAGCACCACTGATACATAACACTCCCAGCAGTAGCAGCACTGATACATAACGCTCCCAGCAGTAGCACCACTGATACATAACACTCCCAGCAGTAGCACCACTGATACATAACACTCCCAGCAGTAGCAGCACTGATACATAACGCTCCCAGCAGTAGCGCCGCTGATACATAACACTCCCAGCAGTAGCAGCACTGATACATAACACTCCCAGCAGCAGCAGCGCTGATACATAACGCTCCCAGCAGTAGCACCACTGATACATAACACTCCCAGCAGTAGCACCACTGATACATAACGCTCCCAGCAGTAGCAGCGCTGATACATAACACTCCCAGCAGTAGCACCACTGATACATAACACTCCCAGCAGTAGCAGCGCTGATACATAACGCTCCCAGCAGTAGCACCACTGATACATAACACTCCCAGCAGTAGCACCACTGATACATAACGCTCCCAGCAGTAGCACCACTGATACATAACACTCCCAGCAGTAGCACCACTGATACATAACACTCCCAGCAGTAGCACCACTGATACATAACACTCCCAGCAGTAGCAGCGCTGATACATAACGCTCCCAGCAGTAGCGCCGCTGATACATAACACTCCCAGCAGTAGCAGCGCTGATACATAACGCTCCCAGCAGTAGCAGCGCTGATACATAATGCTCCCAGCAGTAATGCCGCTTATACATAACGCTCCCAGCAGTAGCGCAGCTGATACATAACACTCCCAGCAGTAGCAACACTGATACATAACGCTCCCAGCAGTAGCGCCGCTGATACATAACACTCCCAGCAGTAGCACCACTGATACATAACGCTCCCAGCAGTAGCACCACTGATACATAACACTCCCAGCAGTAGCACCACTGATACATAACACTCCCAGCAGTAGCAGCGCTGATACATAACGCTCCCAGCAGTAGCGCCGCTGATACATAACACTCCCAGCAGTAGCAGCGCTGATACATAACGCTCCCAGCAGTAGCAGCGCTGATACATAATGCTCCCAGCAGTAATGCCGCTTATACATAACGCTCCCAGCAGTAGCGCAGCTGATACATAACACTCCCAGCAGTAGCAACACTGATACATAACACTCCCAGCAGTAGCGCTGCTTATATGTAACACCCACAGCAGTAGCGCCGCTGATACACAACGCCCCCAGCAGTAGCGCCGCTGATACAGAATGCCCCCAGCAGTAGCAGCGCTGATACATAACGCTCCCAGCAGTAGCGCCGCTGATACATAATGCTCCCAGCAGTAGCACAGCTTATACATAACGCCAGTGCCAGATTAAGGTCCACATGGGCCTGGAGCTGAAATTTCTGAAGGGCCTATTTTGTGCTGCCGCAGGGGGTGTGACTAGTGATGTGGGGGACATGACCAGTGCTGTGGGGATGTGGTCTGAAAAGGGGGTGTGGTCTGAGTTATGGACTGTGGCTAGTACCTTTCTACAGTCACCTCAATTGCCTTAAATCGACAGTGTAATGTGAGTCTATAAAAGTAAATGCCGATTGTTAACGTGACTGAAAATGAAATATGTCAGATACAGTAATATGAGTACAACATATGTATGTTTATAACATTTTACAATTAAATGCAAACAGTAATAACAAATCTATGACATCATACTGCATTAAACAAATAAAATAAAACTTGGTCATAAAAGTGGTAAAAAATAGATCTTTTAATCTCAAAAAATGTCAGCCATCTTAAGCAATGAATATAGGGTCCTGGTATGTTTAATGGCATACAAAGTGCTTAACCTGCATTTACAGTATTCTAGGGTTGAGCCATTCACCCGAAAAAGATCACCGCAGTTTCCTGAAGTACTGTAAATTGCAGTACTAAGGACAGCAGCTTTAAATCATCGGCAGCTGTAAGTGCTGGCCATACAGGGTAACAAAATAGAAAGCAGCGTGAACATACGGGTTCACTACGGCTGGCCGGCGGTCGGGCTCCCGGCGACCAGCATCCCGGCGCCGGGAGCCTGACCGCCGGCTTACCGACAGCTTGGCGAGCGCAAATGAGCCCCTTGCGGGCTCGCTGCGCTCGCCACGCTACGGGCACGGTGGCGCGCTACGCGCGCCACACTATTTTATTCTCCCTCTATGGGGGTTGTGGACCCCCACGAGGGAAAATAAGTGTCGGTATGCCGGCTGTCGGGCTCCCGGCGCCGGTATACTGAGCGCCGGGAGCCCGACCGCCGGCAAACAGAAGACCACCCTGAACATACCAGTCAAGTGTTCTTTCTATTCTATGGAGTCCCTTTTGTGGCAGGTAGGAAAACCCCTTCTTACCATTGTTCCTGAAATACTGTATTGGCGTTGCGGCGATCATGTGTAGCTGGACTGCAGACTATGTGGACTGGGCATTGCAGCAGTTCTATGTAGTTGGCGCGCTATATGCGCACTTACTTGTTTCAAACAAACTACGTAAGTGTCTGGTGGCAGCAGCAGCTTAAGGTGAGGTGGTTGCAGAAAGGAGGACAGCCTAGTCCTCAGTGTTCAGGCCACTGGTAAGTCTGGGCTGCGCCCCCCTTTCCCTGTAGATAGTGGTTACCTTGCATAGACAATTACATTGTGATGTTTTTAAGTGAGGGTATTAAATGAAGGTGCCAGCA
Organism: Pseudophryne corroboree; assembly: GCF_028390025.1. Classification (NCBI taxonomy): domain Eukaryota; kingdom Metazoa; phylum Chordata; class Amphibia; order Anura; family Myobatrachidae; genus Pseudophryne; species Pseudophryne corroboree. The sequence goes on along the minus strand of NC_086444.1, from coordinate 325,155,762 downwards.
TCTGATGCACTTATTCTGTGATTCCAGGGTGTATTCTCTTTAAATGCAACATTGCGGTCAGCACTGTCTCAAGGGGATCTGGTCTTTAGGTCGACAGTAAGTAGGTTGACCACTATTGGTCGACAGTAAGTAGGTCAACATGGTTTCTAGGTCGACAGGGACTCTAGGTCGACATGACAAAAGGTCACCATGAGTTTTTCAGATTTTTTTTCTTTATTTTTTTAAACTTTTTCATACTTTACGATCCACGTGGCCTACAATTGGGAACGGTAACCACAGCGGTAGCGGAGTGATGCACCTTGCCCGAAACATGGCGAGCGAAGGGAGCCATGCGAGGGGACATTGGTGCACTAATTGGGGTTCCCGGTCACTGTACAGAGAAAATGACACAAAAAAAGTAAAAAAACTCATGTCGACCTAGTACACGTCGACCTAGAGTCCCTGTTGACCTGGATACCATGTCGACCAATAGTGGTCGACCTAGACACAGTCGACCTAAATCTAATCTACCTAACATACCACACCTGTCTCAAAACTCAAAAGTAAATATTGCTGCCTGTACTACACTAACTCACCCAACACAGAGCATCAGTGACCACTACATAATACAGAGAGCATCTATGACGCCATATAGTACAGAGAGAATCAGTGACGACATATACCGAAAGCGTCAGTGACGCCATATAATACAGAGAGCACCAGTGACTACCATATAATACAGAGAGCATCAGTGATGCTATATAATACAGAGAGCATCTGTGACGCCACATAATACAGAGAGCGTCAGTGACGCCATATAATACAGAGAACACCAGTGACGCCATATAATACCGAGAGCATCAGTGATGCTATATAATACAGAGAGCATCTGTGACGCCACATAAAACAGAGAGCGTCAGTGACGCCATATAATACAGAGAGCATCAGTGACGCAATATAATACAGAGAGCATCTATGACGCCATATAGTACAGAGAGAATCAGTGACGCCATATACCGAAAGCGTCAGTGACGCCATATAATACAGAGAGCACCAGTGACGCCATATAATACCGAGAGCATCAGTGATGCTATATAATACAGAGAGCATCTGTGACGCCACATAATACAGAGAGCGTCAGTGACGCCATATAATACAGAGAGCATCAGTGACGCCATATAATACAGAGAGCATCAGTGACGCCATATAATACAGAGAGCATCAGTGACGCCATATAATACAGAGAGCACCAGTGACGCCTTATAATACAGAGAGCGTCAGTGATGCCATATAATATAGAGAGTATCTGTGATGCCATATAATACAGAGAGCACCAGTGATGCCATATAATACTGAAAGCATCAGTGACACAATAGAATACAGAGAGAGCCAGTGACACCATATAATACAGAGAGCACCAGTGACACCATATAATACAGAGAGCACCAGTGACACCATATAATACAGAGAGCACCAGTGACGCCATATAATACAGAGAGCATTAGTGACGCCATATAATACAGAGAGCGTCAGTGACGCCATATAATACAGAGAGCGTCAGTGACGCCATATAATACAGAGAGCGTCAGTGACGCCATATAATACAGAGAGCATTAGTGACGCCATATAATACAGAGAGCGCCAGTGACGCCATATAATACAGAGAGAATCAGTGACGCCATATAATACTGAGAGCGTCAGTGATGCCATATAATACCGGGAGCGTCTAACCATAACTAACTAACCCCATTATTCCCAATAGCATTTCCCTTATTATACTTCTCCCTCCACCCCCACTCAGGTGCTAACAAACTGCTGCTTTTTTCTATTAAATTCCCCTCACCTGTTGAAGATCATGTTAATCCTATTAGGGGGGCCACCAGGAGGAGGTAGGAGCTATGTGTGCAGTGCTGTAACACAGCCTCTGTAAGTCCCCAGCGTTGCACCCATCGTAGAGCATTTTTTTTTATAACCATAAAATAATCAAATCAGCGGCAGTACAGAGGTCAAATGACTTCCCTCTTTCCACTCTGTCCAGTGTCAGTGTCCTCTCTGCACGGATGCTCACAGTGCAGAGTTGAAAGTTCATCATTCCTTTACTGCTGCTAAGCCGTTTGTGCACATTCTTCCATCCACTCTGGCTTCCCCTGCTATCTCCGCCCCCGGGGTGGACCCTATGTGACGTCATACAGTGCAGGCAGGGCTGAGTGTGGAGCTCCTCACAGCTCCGCTGTTTTTAATGCCAGGGACGCGGCTTCAAGCGAACGGAGGTATTCTCCCGGGCAGGTAGGGGAGGTGGTGGCTCTGCAGGGTTTGCATGGGGGCCTGGGAGGCCGGCTGCTGGCAGCTTGTGATAGGAAATTTTTTTTCCTGTCAAAGCTGCCAATCTCCTGTGGGCCTATTTTCATGGGGAGGCCTGGAGCTGCAGCTCCATCCGCCCCATTGTTAATCCGGCCCTGCATAACGCCCCCAGCAGTAGCACAGCTTATACATAACGCCCCCAGCAGTAGCACCGCTGATACATAACACTCCCAGCAGTAGCACCGCTGATACATAACGCTCCCAGCAGTAGCAGCGCTGATACATAACGCTCCCAGCAGTAATGCCGCTTATACGTAACGCCCCCAGCAGTAGCACCGCTGATACATAACACTCCCAGCAGTAGCAGCGCTGATACATAACGCTCCCAGCAGTAATGCCGCTTATACGTAACGCCCCCAGCAGTAGCAGCGCTGATACATAACACTCCGAGGAGTAGCAGCGCTGATACATAACGCTCCCAGCAGTAGTGCCGCTGAAACATAACACTCCCAGCAGTAGCAGCGCTGATACATAACGCTCCCAGCAGTAATGCCGCTTATACATAACGCTCCCAGCAGTAGCGCCACTGATACATAATGCTCCCAGCAGTAGCAACACTGATACATAACGCTCCCAGCAGTAGCACCGCTGATACATAACACTCCCAGCAGTAGCACCGCTGATACATAACACTCCCAGCAGTATCAGCGCTGATACATAACGCTCCCAGCAGTAATGCCGCTTATACGTAACGCCCCCAGCAGTAGCACTGCTGATACATAACACTCCCAGCAGTAGCAGCGCTGATACATAACGCTCCCAGCAGTAGCGCCGCTGATACATAACACTCCCAGCAGTAGCACCGTTGATACATAACACTCCCAGCAGTAGCACCGCTGATACATAACGCTCCCAGCAGTAGCACCGCTGATACATAACACTCCCAGCAGTAGCACCGCTGATACATAACGCTCCCAGCAGTAATGCCGCTTATACGTAATGCCCCCAGCAGTAGCGCCGCTGATACATAACACTCCCAGCAGTAGCAGCGCTGATACATAACGCTCCCAGCAGTAGTGCCGCTGATACATAACACTCCCAGCAGTAGCAGCGCTGATACATAACGCTCCCAGCAGTAATGCCGCTTATACATACGCTCCCAGCAGTAGCGCCGCTGATACATAATGCTCCCAGCAGTAGCACCGCTGATACATAACGCTCCCAGCAGTAGCACCGCTGATACATAACACTCCCAGCAGTAGCAGCGCTGATACATAACGCTCCCAGCAGTAGCGCCGCTTATACATAATGCTCCAAGCAGTAGCACCGCTTATACATAACGCCCCCAGCAGTAGCAACACTGATACATAACACTCCCAGCAGTAGCAACACTGATACATAACGCTCCCAGCAGTAGCACCGCTGATACATAACACTCCCAGCAGTAGCAGCGCTGATACATAACGCTCCCAGCAGTAGCAGCGCTGATACATAACGCTCCCAGCAGTAGCAGCGCTGATACATAACGCTCCCAGCAGTAGCACCGCTGATACATAACGCTCCCAGCAGTAATGCCGCTTATACGTAATGCCCCCAGCAGCAGCACCGCTGATACATAACACTCCCAGCAGTAGCAGCGCTGATACGTAACGCTCCCAGCAGTAGCGTCGCTGATACATAACACTCCCAGCAGTAGCACCGCTGATACATAACACTCCCAGCAGTAGCACCGCTGATACATAACGCTCCCAGCAGTAGCACCGCTGATACATAACGCTCCCAGCAGTAATGCCGCTTATACGTAATGCCCCCAGCAGTAGCGCCGCTGATACATAACACTCCCAGCAGTAGCAGCGCTGATACATAACGCTCCCAGCAGTAGTGCCGCTGATACATAACACTCCCAGCAGTAGCAGCGCTGATACATAACGCTCCCAGCAGTAATGCCGCTTATACATACGCTCCCAGCAGTAGCGCCGCTGATACATAATGCTCCCAGCAGTAGCACCGCTGATACATAACGCTCCCAGCAGTAGCACCGCTGATACATAACACTCCCAGCAGTAGCACCGCTGATACATAACACTCCCAGCAGTAGCAGCGCTGATACATAACGCTCCCAGCAGTAATGCCGCTTATACGTAACGCCCCCAGCAGTAGCACCGCTGATACATAACACTCCCAGCAGTAGCAGCGCTGATACATAACGCTCCCAGCAGTAGCGCCGCTTATACATAATGCTCCAAGCAGTAGCACCACTTATACATAACGCCCCCAGCAGTAGCAACACTGATACATAACACTCCCAGCAGTAGCAACACTGATACATAACGCTCCCAGCAGTAGCACCACTGATACATAACACTCCCAGCAGTAGCAGCGCTGATACATAACGCTCCCAGCAGTAGCGCCACTGATACATAATGCTCCCAGCAGTAGCACCGCTTATACATAACGCCCCCAGCAGTAGCAGCACTGATACATAACACTCCCAGCAGTAGCAACACTGATACATAACGCTCCCAGCAGTAGCACCGCTGATACATAACACTCCCAGCAGTAGCAGCGCTGATACATAACGCTCCCAGCAGTAGCGCCACTGATACATAATGCTCCCAGCAGTAGCACCGCTTATACATAACGCCCCCAGCAGTAGCAGCACTGATACATAACACTCCCAGCAGTAGCAACACTGATACATAACGCTCCCAGCAGTAGCACCGCTGATACATAACACTCCCAGCAGTAGCAGCGCTGATACATAATGCTCCCAGCAGTAATGCCGCTTATACGTAACGCCCCCATCAGTAGCACCGCTGATACATAACACTCCCAGCAGTAGCAGTGCTGATACATAACACTCCCAGCAGTAGCAGCGCTGATACATAACGCTCCCAGCAGTAATGCCGCTTATACATAACGCTCCCAGCAGTAGCGCCGCTGATACATAATGCTCCCAGCAGTAGCACCGCTGATACATAATGCTCCCAGCAGTAGCACCGCTGATACATAATCCTCCCAGCAGTAGCACCGCTGATACAGAATGCCCCCAGCAATAGCACCGCTGATACATAACGCTCCCAGCAGTAATGCCGCTTATACACAACGCCCCCAGCAGTAGCACCGCTGATACTCAACGCCCCCAGCAGTAGCACCGCTGATACAGAATGCCCCCAGCAATAGCACCGCTGATACATAACGCCCCCAGCAGTAGCGCCGCTGATTCAGAATGCCCCCAGCAGTAGCGATGCTGATACAGAACGCCTCCAGCAATAGCACCACTGATACATGACTCTAATGCATAATGCACCCAGCAATATATTATTATGCCCCACGAGCGCGCCCCCCCCCCCACAGACACACATATGCATACTCACTCAGAAAACACACACAGACCACACACACACACACAAATTCTCATGCACTCTCCCCACACTTACCTATCACAGTCTGGATGGCTGGATCTGGAGCAGCATGTCCTCCTCTACAGCAGTCTTGAGGTGCCGTTTAGCTCCACTCCCCTGAGTCTATTTAGCTCAGGCCCCTTTTTAAATGGCTGATGCTGTTATGAGGGTCCGGTGAAAACACTGTTTGTGGCCCAAGCCTTACAGATAAACTGTAATAAGGAGAAACCGATTACACTGAAAATAGGTCTCATAGAGGCTTATGCAAAGTTAGGAGCAAATAAAAAAGGCTCTTTTCCTGGACTAGCCATGTTACAATACAAGGAGGGCAAATGCATTTATGTTGGGTGTAGGGATAATATGGGACCCTTTTGCATTTGGCACACAAATGCTGGCCAACTTTTTTTCCGCAGTGGAATGTAGAAATGATCTAGGAAGATAAGCCCTTCCCCACTGTAAATCTGTCTGCTTATTTATTTCACCCCTCTGCAGTACAAGATGGCTGTAGCATTGCACGAATTTGCTCCTGTATTTGCTTCTTTTTCAGCATTGCCCCAACTCTCTCCAGCTAAAACAAAATCTTTTTTTTTATTTTTCATTTGCACAGAGTATTAATGCAGCTAGCTTATGTTCAGAATGGAATCCCCTGATCCACCTGCTCCCCCAACTGGTATTGGACCGCCACACCTTTCTGCTTTACCAAATTACCCATAATTACTGTATTTAATGTCATACTAGCTCTACCTACACTATATGGACAGATAATAATGAAATTTATTCAACGACATGCCAATGGGAAATATTCCTCACAGGAGCAAAGCAATGTACAGTAAGCCATTCTACAGTACAATGTATCTATCCTGTATCATGGTATATAAAGTATATAGTACATGTCTACAGACTGTAAGAAGAGTATCACTTGGTAATGATAGAGGTTGTTTGAGCATGACAGCAGCAGAATGTGCAGAACTGCAAATCAAAATACAGATGTGATTTTATATGAGGCAAATTTTCATCTGTGTAGTGTGAAATCATTATCAACCTCCAGGACTCAGTCTTCATGTAACCCTGCCTCTGCTGGAAGGCACACAGCAATCTGACAGCGAGGATCTGGCAGCTATGAGACAAGTATGGTGGTTATAAGGAAGGCATTACCAATCCACGGTAGAAAGCAGTACCTTCCTTGCCGTTGTGCTAATCTCTAAGACCAATTCATTGAGCAATACTGTATTGCAAGTTATGGTAGACACTGACAAATCAGTATTATAAAATAACATTTCGCAACACTGATACGATCTTGTTTATCATATGGTAAGCAGAATGTTAAGAAAGACAGAAAAATATGAACAATCCATTTGTAAACAATGGCACAACATAAAAACAATGCATACTGTAGCTTAACCTGGTATGTGATTAAGAAGAAAGGTCAGATTACCTGTAAACAATGCTATCTTTCAGCAGGAAAAAAACAGGAATGCTGACGCACTCATTAATAATGATATGGCAGGAGCAGCATTCCTGAACCTATCCTGGGCCTTCTGAGTGCCTTCTTTTCCAAATGTATGTATATATGTATATATATATATATATATATATATACACACACACAGTATATATGTGTGTGTGTGTGTGTGTGTGTGTGTGTGTTCCTGAACCTGTTTTGCCAGAAAGTAGCATTGCCTATAAAGCAACACCTTCCATAAAATATTGCTATAGATTTCTATACTTAACAATGCTGCTTGTTTAATGTTGACTTCAGATGATTTGTTACCATTTAATTATCAATTCATTAGTTGTTTATGGTGTATTCTGTAATTGTGAGAAACGGCATGTAGTTATGTGACCGGCGGTCAGGAGACCGCCAATCATATTACCTCCCCCTACATCCCGCTCCCTCACAATACCGACGGTTGGCATGTCGACCAACAGAGACTATTTCGGCTCGTGGGTGTCCACGACAACCATAGAGTGGGAATAGAACCTGTGGCGAGTGCAGCGAGCACGCAAGTGGCTTGTTGCACTTGCCCTCCCCCCGCCGGCATTCCGCTGCCGGGATACTGGCGTCAGTATGCTGACCGCTGGTCATGCAATACACAGCCGAGAGAAACATGTAGTGGCTAACATGGGTATATGTTTATGTAAAACACTAAGGGCCTGATTCAGAGAAGCACACACTGGTGATGTCTGATGCAGTGGTGCAGTGTTTTTCTACTGCACATGTGTCAAAGACGCACCAATCAGCAATCCAGAATCTACGTACACTGCAAGTGGGCGTCTCAGGCCTTGCACATTCATACGCACAGATGTACACCAGGAAAATGCTTTGTAGAGGCATTTGCACAAAGTCACAGACAGACAGCCAACAGACGCAGACATGGAAGCGGCTGCGTAAGATTCAGAATAAGCCCTTAATTAAGTATGATTTGGCTAATTCTTTAACTTTGAAGGATTATCTCAATGTGACTTGAGACCAGATCTTCTTTATGTCTATTAAACTCTTTCCTGGCAGGGTACATGTAAACACATTGGGAATTTAATGCAAATGTTTGTCAACTTTTCAGTTAGCCTCCAAGTTATGGGATGTAATAGGAATAGGCTGTGAGTTGAAAGCTAAGTTACCATCCTGCTGGTGATGTGCCATGGGTTATGAAGTCACACATCTCCGGCATTCTGGCTTCTAATGTGTTCTAAAAAAAATTGAAGGGATAAAGAACATGGCACTAGCTAACAGCGAGGGCCACAGCACGGAGGACACCTGTTTTGGGGGATTATTTTAGGTTTTAGTATTTTTCCTATTTACATATTCTAATGCAACATGTGTGTATTGGGATTTTTATATATACAGTATGCTACATATATAAAGAATTCCTTTTTAATTTTTCAGTTTTGTCTGGCAAAAGGTGGCAATGATTCATCCCTGTAAAATCCTGTTTTAGATGATTTGCAGCTTAAGTACTGTATAATGAAAGTTTACAAGTTTTGCATCATTTGTAAAGATCCTCTTTCAATCAAAATTACTGAGTGAAAAAAAATGTTGCCAACCTTATGTTTTTAATGGCTACCTCAAGGGCTACATACAATAATTTGGTCATCCTCCTGGTGATTACTAGCACACAGGAGCATGCATATGGGACCTCTCTTCTCTTATACTGCCCCTGCTGTCTGGCCTGACGGTTGATCTGGGGCTGATGCAGAGTTGCTAGTAAGACAGTTCTGCATATTTTCATACTACGCATACCCCAGGACAGGGGCGTTTAGCAGAGGAGGGAGCCTGTATGCAGAATCTAGGTGGGCCCCCACCTCTCCACGGCGCAGTAAGCTCCAGGATTGTGCTGAAGTCTACTGAGCATGCACGGGTCTCCGGAAACATGGTGCCCACCATGTTATGGAGACTAATTTCACTACTGGGCATGCGCGGCGGCCAATTTGGCTGTGATTTTTGCCGCAACTGCAGCGCCTGATGTGGGACTCCAGGAAAGGTAAGTATAACATGGGTGCAGTGTGTGCAGCTTGGCCCCCTTGGACTTAGGTGTCCATGTGCACTGCACATATTGCACCCATGGTAGAAACACTAATGACCCAGAATTAAGAGTACACAGATACAGGCTTTGCTGAGTCGTATGCAGTGAGTTGCATCTCCACTTACAGCTGATTGAGTGTAATTAGACGCAGGGCCGGCCCGAGCATAATATTTTTGGTAAGCAAATATAGATTTTGGTGCCCCTCGATATGGACATTGGGTGAGGCATCAATTGGTGCCCCACCCACAAAAAGCCAGATCCACATAAACACTGAGAAAGCCAGATCCACATCAAAAATGTTGACCATTGTGACCATTGTCTGTCTCCATGGCTGGGGTCAAATGGACTTTGGGAGCAACAAAATATCCAAATGTGAGTAGTTTAAATAAAACTAATTTTATTAATAAGAGTTTAAAATGTGTACTGTATACACTATTAAAATCAATATATCAAAGCATCATTTGTTGGTTCTAGAAAGTCAAATGTTTTATGTTCACCGTTAAGCACAATTCATAATCAATAAATGACATAAATAAACCACATGTAAACATTAAACATACTGATGTAGAATTCCACTAACATGTGGGCGACAGACACTAGAGCTCACCCATTGACCTGTAGGCCAATGGAGAGCTGGTGTAGCAGAGAGTCCCTCTGCTGCTGTGTGCCTGGAGTGGGCAGCGCCACACCCAGTCTGTCCATCTACACAGGGAGAGTGCCTGCAAATACAGGGAGTGCTGGGTAAGCTGCAGGAGATCAGTTGGGGTCATGAGGAGAGCCCTCTGGGTTAGCAGCAGCTTGGTGCAGGCAGTGAGGAGGGAGCTGGAACAGGAGGAAGGCTGGGTGACATGAGTCCCAGACAGACACCACTGCGGCCAGCATGCGTGGCATTTAGAGGGAGCCCCGGCTGAGAAGGAAAGACTGCGGGAACTGCCAGAGATGCAGTATGGGCTTCCGGGTAGACTGGGGGCCTGGTACAGGCTGCCCGATACCTTACTCACTCTGGCGCCTTACTCAGCCGCATACCTGGGGTAATAGTCAGGCCGAGTCTGCACGCACGTAAACTAAATTCACAGAGGTCGTGTTTACAAAAATAGCTAACAAAGCAGAGTTGTTTTCTGATGGAAGCTTTTGCGTTAGTGTACCTATAATGCAGTATGTGCTGTGCACATAGGCCCTTGATCCAATTGGGCACACACCGCAGACCCTGCATCCATGTTTATTTACTTACCTGTCCAGAGTCCTGCATCACAAATCACCCGGAAATGGCTCAGTGGCCATTTTCCACGAGGACTCGTGCAGTACACATTAGTCACCGGGAACATGGCAAGCGTCATGTTTCCAGAGACCTGCACATGCGCAGTAGACTGTGGCTCAATCCCAGAATCTACAGCTCTGCAGAGATGAGGGAACATATGTGCTGGCACTCCAATCTTATAATCCAAAAATTCACAGGTGCCATGAGTTAGGTCAGGTATACAGAAAAGGGACTGCGACATTCTAAAGACTTTCTTAGCTTGACCAAGATGCTGACAAAGTCCTGTGAGCGCTGCAGCCACTTTTCTGTATATACTGTGTATGTGCGTATATATATATAAATATATATATATACATACATACACACATATTATATAACACACACACGATACAGTATATAACACATATATCTTATATACAATCTAACACATTCATACATTCCAACACATATAGTATATACATACACTTACTGTACTTTTCATACAGCAGCAGGAACTGGTTCCTGAATGGAGCGGGCAGGACACCTCACATCCATATACCCCGCCCCTCACGGTGTAATGTCTCGATTCGCAGGGATAGGGAAGGGGTGGAGCTAATCAGATTAGCCCCACTCCCTTTTAGGTTCTTCCGTGAAGGAGGGGGGAGTTCAGGGGGGTTTGGTCTGGCTCTGTCAAAGGAGGTTTTTGGGGGTGGGGGGTTCTAGGTATTCAAACACCCCCTGAATGAGCCAGCAGAGATGTATACAACTCTGTAAATGTGAATACCTGCATATAGGGGGTTATTCAGGTTTGTTAGCAAAACCAAAAAAGCACACTAATGGGCAAAACAATGCACTGCAGGTGGGGCAGATGAACATGTGCAGAGATATTTAGATTTGGATGGGTTATATTGTTTCTGTGCAGGGTAAATACTGGCTGCTTTATTTTTACACTGCAATTTAGATTTCAGTTTGAACACACCACACCCAAATTGAAATATCTTGGTACATATTACCTCTGCCCCACCTGCATTAGTGTGCTTTTTTGGTTTGCGAACAAACCTGAATAAGGCCTATAGGGGGTCATTCCGAGCTGATCGCACGTAGCAACTTTTTGCGCTCTTGTGATCAACCTGACGCCGCCTATGGGGGGGAGTGTATTTTAGCATAGCAGGGCTGCGAACGCTTGTGCAGCCCTGCTATGCTAAAAAAGTTTCACGTAAAACAAGACCAGCCATAGGCCTACTTACCATTTGCAACGGATCCAGCGATGCAGATCAAGGATTTGACGTCAGACATCTGCCCTCAAAACGCCTGGACACACCTGCGTTCACTGGACAACTCCCGGAAAACGGTCAGTTGACGCTCCCGACATGCCTTCCTCCTGGCAATCTTCTTGCATTCGCCGCTGCGACCGCTTTCCTCATTCCCGGCATCGTCGCCGGGCGATGACACGCATGCGCAATGCACACGCTGCGCATGCGCAGTTCCGACCCGATTGCACCGCTGTGAAGAAGTCGGAATGACCGCCATAGTTCCATACACTCAATGTGAGAGCAATTACAGCATCAGCCCCATAGTGTGATAATGTGCATCTGCCTTGTGGTAGGAAAGACAACTGCCAATGTCTTTCAAAATTATCATCATGCAAAGCATTAGTATAAATCATTATAGAACTGCATGAGCTACATATTGCAAATGTCTCTTATGTGTAAACTGAGGAGAGTAAAATCGGAATTGCTGTAGCTTGTGGGCCGCAGGGAAATGTTCATGGAAGACGTGCAATGGATGAATAACAACTTTTTTTTTTCTAGCAAAAAGTATAGGGCAAGTAGCACTTGTAAACTCTCTAGGGAGACACTGAGATACTTTGGAATTAAATCAACACTGTGGCTGAGTAACTGGTCTAACACAGCTATTTTAGAAAACAGTTGCTGACTGTATTTGTAAAAACTGTTTAAGTCCCACACAAAAGCATGAATGCGTACTGCCGAAAGTCAGTGAAATGAATACAGAGTTGTCAGGAAGGGTGCCATTTTAACATACATTGAACAATGTTTAATTATGTTTTAATGAAATAACACATGTAGCGCAATCAGCCATTTCATTCAATACTCCTGTTTCCAAGGCTCTGCTATTATTTATAGCAATACAGAAATAACATTAGACCAAAAACAGCTCTGAGTTCTTCTGCTTACTGAACATTTTCTGGATTTGTGTTAGTCAAACAAACTTTTTCATGTTATTAATGTAATCATGCTAGTGATTATACAGCAAATCCCAATATGACCCTTTTACATGATTTATTTTGTTACTCATGATAAGTTATTATAGTAGTTATAGGCTAAATAAGCAAGTGAATGGGTATGTAGATGTAATTAATAGTTTCTAACCACCAAATGCCCAACTTTGCTTGTATCTGGTACACTCATACCCCTTTTCCACTTTCCCCGGTTATTGCTGGGTCAACACGGGTCGTGGCTCAGTTGAAAAGGGTCCCAAACCCAGGTCCAGTGGCCTGGTAATCTGACCTGGGTAGTTACCAAGGTCAGACCTGGGAAGGACCTGGGTAAGACTGCAGTATAAACGAGTAACCCAGGTCACCAGACCCGGGTCCCAATAAAAGCCTGATAATGTCGATTATCTTACAGGAAAGAAAGCTAAACCTTATACACACTTAGAATACACTTTACCACGGAGCCGCTGCAGCCGCTAAACTTAGTACACACGCTACGTACTTTATACACTGTTTGCGTACGGAGTCCCGTACCACTGTATGGACTTAGCGTACAAACGCCGCGCTGGGGGTAAAAAGTACTCACAGCGCGCACACACCCAGCGATACACTTTAAACCTTTACAGTAATGCAATGCAATGATAAAACACTTTAAACCTTAGCAGGGCAATGAAGACACGACACCAATTGTGATTTAACCGCTGAGTTCCGACACCACAGTGGATTATTGCTGAAAGGGGGTTACAATACAAATAATACAATACAATATAACAGAGTAAATGGCTACATTCAATGGTACATACTTGAGTAGATTCGCTTGCGCTTCCCGGCCCGGTCCTCGGTCATCAAATAAATAACTTTGTGAGTCTTGTGTGAGACCAGGCTGCAGCAGGCTTTATTTATACAATTCTTCCAAAAGCATTACAATGGATACTGTAATCCCTTTGTCCATTGGACACAGGAATGCACTTTTACAGTACAGGAGAGGTCATAGGTCGATTTGAATTGGTGGGCGATGTCTGTTCTAACTGCTCTTGTGGGTGGTCTCCTCTGGATTCCCGCCGCATACATAATGTACAGTAAATACAGTTTATATCTATATTCTGCTTCTGCACATAACTATCCGCAGGAACATGCGATCTTCCTCAAACCAACAACGGAATGTTACCCTTAAAATACCCTACAGCTGGATACCAAACACCACCTTATGACCTTGTTCTGTACCCTCCTATTCTGTAAAGGTGAATCCCCTTGTTCTGAAACCATTTAAACTGTTGTTATTTTCTGGTGTGGTGCAGGGGGACTATGTGTACATTGTGCACTATTTGGATTAAATATGTAATGTGTTTTGATAGCTCTCCATGCGTTCACAAACTCTACCGTAAATACCCATACCACGCACTGATGCGCACAACCGCGGGAGCGACCATACGCAAATTGCGAATATGTGCACGCACAGCAAAACAAGTACACGCGCGGAGGCCATCTGTGTGTAGTTCGTACGTGATGTGTGTACTGCAATATTTTAAACTTTGACAGTCCACCCTTTGGCAGTCACCAATAACTGCCACTATCTAATCACTAAACAGAAAAATATCTACACAATATCTACAGAAGTTTTGGATGGTCGGGGGAGAGTGGTAGGTAGGAAATGTATGACCTAGTGGAATAGTAAAAAGCATGTATGTATAATTCCATGTCTGAGGGGCATGTATCATCATGCCGTATATGTTCTAAATAAGCTTCGAGGTATTGCGAAGTATACATTAAATCCTTCTCATCCTGTATTAAGGGTCTGTAAATGGGCCAACAAACACTACCGAGCTCTTTTTGGCTTCTTGTTCCAACAAATGGGGTGCACATTTAGTTGATGATACATGGAGGGGGAACACATGTGAGTGCTAGTACATGTAGATATCACCTGTTGACTATGTGTGTCGTTAACTGAAGGTTGTAGAGATGAAGATAAGACACATATCTAAAATACATTCACATAAACATTTACATAAACATTCTTGGGTAGGGCTGATGTCGTTTCCAGATGGGTGTATCTGGGCAGAGGGGGAGACAAAAGAAAAACGGGTGAAAGAAACAGGCCATGGAATTCATTTGCAATCCTTATCATAACACTGTCTCTATGGATGGGTCGTAAATTAAATCTGCTGCTATAACAATGCCCTCGCTCCCTAGACTCATCAACTTTGTGCCGTGCTTGTGCCGCGTCAGAATTCGAACACACCTAAATATCAAGCCAATAATTATGACGACTCCCAGGATACAAAGGAGAAACTTCCCTACACTCATAATAACATTTTGAGCCCACTCTCCTAATCCTGAGAATCAATTTCGTGGGTTCAACCATGAGACCCAGCCGGTCAGCTCATTACCCACAGCCATCAGGGTAAGGTTGTGTCTCCTCCGGAACTCCCACTTCAACTGCAAGATATCGTCCATCTTTTGATCGATAATCTCCGTGGGGTCGTCAGTGCTGTTTGTAATATACGTACAGCACTTCACACCATACTGAGTTGCCAAAGTGACACAGTACCCACCCGTCACGGCTGTGATATAATTAAGGACCATCCTGTGCTGGATCAATTCCTTCTTGTAAGCTTGTAACTCCCTTCCCGTATACCTGAAGGTGTCGTCATACATCTCAGTGATATTATCTGTCAAGTTCGCTAGCGCTTGGATATACCTATAATTTATAATTCCTCTGGCAGTACGGGTGATGTCTAATGCGAGAAGGAATTGAATCCCGGTTGATTCGTGGATCAAATCAGAGGCTGTGTGCTCTGTCCTATCTATGAGGTGTCTCTTGACGATGTGTTCATAGTGAGTATGAGTATAAGGAGCCTGAGCACTGCGGTGAACGTCTTTCATCTTATCATGGGTTATGGTCATGACCTCTGGCAGTACTCTCCCAATATAACACAATCCCTCTGAGCTCGGGGCAAGCCACTTGTACGCCTTCCTCCCACATATGAAATAGGCATCATCTGGGAGAACATAGGGGACAATGTATGACATCACCATATTACAAACTTTCCAAGTAAAGAAACCCATCCTAGTTCTCCCATCTGCTCAGTACAAGTATCAGGCTGGATGATATGTGCATAATACCCTGGCGATACTTTTCCAACTCACATGGTCTTGCTTCCACGAGTATACCTATACCGAAAATACCTTCCACTGTTGGCTATTTGGCGTACAAGTTCAGAGTCTATGGGTATCCTATCAGCTCTGTGTGAAAAGGTCATTGTCTGGTTATTCCACGTCACTTCCCAATTTCCTGGTTTTTGGTAATTGGAAATATTAAACATAATAAGGATCTATCTACATGATACTGGTGGAGCTTCAAACTAGGGGGCCTAGAAATATTGAATTTCTTGTCCACCGGTCTCCCACCCCGTAATTCGAGTACCTCATCTATTGCTAAAGGGTATGGTACTAATCCTGACTTGCTCTGACCTTGAGGTACTTGTGAGCACACCCAGCATTCTGTCTGGTTTAAGACCTTACCCACTAGTGAGTGGTAATCACTCAACGGATGCCGGTCCATGACGATATTAAGGTTGGACTGCCTTCTCTGGTATATTCTCACAATTCCTACAAATACAATATTCATCAGACAATAACCCCTCACAGTGCCTCTGAGCTCCTTGACTACCAGGGCGCTTACTGATGCCAGCCTTTACCAAAATGATGTGCTGATCCTGGGATCCTACAAATTCGTACTTGCCATCAGAACCCATTCCAGATCCCTGCTCTACCTCTCTGGGACCCTCACCAAAACAAACTGTCCTTATCAAAACTAGAATTACTAACAGAACCCGAAACGCAGTCTCTTGTGATCGATCCATTTCGTTAGGGGAAAGGAGGAAAATAAGAAGGAGAAAAGAAAGGAAAAATGCAGGGGGAGGTGAAAAAAAAGAAAGTGGTACGACAACCGTTCTAGCTCTTGTTACTCTCTGTGCTCAGATGCCTTTCAACAGTCCTGCCTCTCTACTTTCCCGGAACAGACACTCCAGTGATACGAGATTCTCTACACTCTGCTCTTTGTCACGAGTTCTCTCCGGGTCAGCGACCTTCTTGCAGTGGGACGAGTGGATCCACGTCTCTCTTTCGGCAACTTTCAATGCTGTTGTGCTGGTTAACAAGACTTGATATGGTCCTTCCCACCTGTCTATGAGGCAACCTGAGCGTAAGAAATTTCGAATCATCACATAATCCCCAGGTTCAATGTCATGACAATTACTGTTCGGCAGGTCAAGAATCACCAGCTTTAAATTTCTTTGTTGATTTCTCAGCTGCTGGCTCATCCCAACCAAATATTTCACAGTCACATCTCAAATCATCCTGAGGGTCTATCATTACTTGAGGTTGTCGACCAAAAAGAATTTCAAAGGGTGATAGGTTAAGGGGAGACCTGGGAGTGGTTCTGATGCTGTACAACACTAGTGGCAAAGCTTCTGGCCACGACAATCCAGTTTCAACCATTAATTTGCTCAGCTTGTTTTTAATAGTGCTATTCACTCTCTCCACCTTTGCACTCGCCTGTGGACGGTACGGAGTATGCAGCTTGCTATTAATTCCCATCAGTTTGCACATGACCTGAAAGACTTCACATGTAAAATGGGTAACCCTATCACTTTCAATTATTCTAGGGATACCATATCTACACACAAATTCCTGCACAATTTTCTTTGCAGTGAACGTAGCGGTATTTGTGGCAGCAGGGAACGCTTCTACCCAATTTGAAAATACGTCAATACAAACTAACACATATTTTAAATTCCTACAGGGTGGTAACTGTATGAAATCAATTTGTATTACCTGAAAAGGACCGTCTGTCGGAGGGATATGGGATGGCTCTGTTGGTATTGACTTTCCAATATTCTTCCTCAAGCAAGTAAAACATGTCATTGCTCTCTTACCTGCATGAGAAGAGAATCCTGGCGCACACCAGTAGGCTCTCACCAGCTTACACATACCCTCTTTACCCAGATGAGTCAGACCGTGTGCCGCCTCAGCTAAGCTTGGAAGATATGCTCTGGGGGCTACTGGCTTACCTTGTCCACCTGTCCACAGTCCCGAGGGTTCCTGGCCATATCCCTTTGACCTCCAGACTGCCCTTTCCTGTGAAGAACACAAATCTTGCATTTCAATTAATTGTTGTGTATTGATCGTGTTTAATGTCATCAGTGATGTGATGTTCATTTGTATGGGGGTGCTGGCTGCTGATTTAGCAGCTTCGTCTGTCCGGCTGTTACCAAGTGAAATTGGGTCTTGGTTGTAAGTATGTGCTTTACACTTGATAACAGCCACTCTGTCTGGTTCCTGTATAGCTGTTAAGAGCCTTTTTATGTGGGACGCATGCGCTACAGGTGTGCCAGCTGCCGTCATGAAATTTCTGAGGCGCCATAGGGCCCCGAAATCATGTACCACTCCAAAGGCGTACCTAGAATCTGTGTATATATTAGCTGACTTACCCTTGGCCAATTCACACGCTCTGGTTAGGGCGACCAGCTCAGCAACTTGTGGGTTCAGCTTCTATGATACCTCTGTCATCAACAACTGCGTATCCAGTACACAGGTCTCCCGAGTCAGTCTGTCTGTGGCAACTACCTTCAGTATAAAAGGTAAAATCTACGCCTTCCAGTGGGTTGTCACTAATGTCAGGTCTCGCAGTGAAAGTCTGATTCAGGTATTCCATACAGTCATGCCTATCAGTGTCTGCACTAAATCCTCCTTCACCATCATTCTCATCCTCCACCCTTTGTGCCTGTCCAGGCACACTTGGCAAGTAAGTTGCAGGATTTAGTGCGCTGCATCTCTTAATGTTGATGTTTACAGGGGCCATCAGTGATAATTCCCACCCTGTAAACCGCGCGGATGAGACATGTCTGGTTTGGGCGGAGTTCAGTAAGGCTGATACAGCATGAGGTGTATGGATGGTCAGGTTGTGTCCTAACACTACGTCTTCGCTTTTACTTACTAGCAAAGCTATCGCTGCAACACTTCGCAAGCATGTGGGGAGAGACCGCGCTACGGTTTACAACTGTGCACTGTAGTAAGCTACCGGCCTGCTGGCATCACCATGTCTCTGGGTTAAAACTCCTGCTGTGCACCCTGCACTTTCTGTACCGTATAATTCAAAGGGCTTCCCATAATCTGGCATACCTAATGCAGGTGCCTGTGATAGGCACTGTTTGAGTCTCTCAAATGCCAGTTCGGACTCATCTGTGTGCGAGATCCGATCTGGTTTGTTCGAAGAGACCATCTCTTGCAAAGGTAAAGCCAGTATGGAGAACCCTGGGATCCAGTTTCGGCAGTACCCACACATTCCAAGGAAAGTGCGGATCTGTTGCTGGGTTTGTGGCAGAGTCATGTCGCGAATCGCCTGTATTCTATCAGCGGTGAGGTGTCTAAGTCCTTGAGTCAAGCAATGTCCCAAATATTTTACCCTGGTCCGGCACAACTGCAACATGTCCTTTGAAACCTTGTGTCCCATTTGGGAAAGATGAAACAGAAGCTGTTTCATGCCTTTCAAGGACGATTCGAGTGAGTCAGAACACAACAATAAGTCATCGACATACTGTATTAGTACTGATCCACTCTCAGGTTCAATGTATTGTAAACAGTCATGCAAGGCCTGGGAGAAAATACTCGGGCTGTCAATGAAGCCTTGGGGGAGACGAGTCCAGGTGTACTGTTCTCCCCTGTATGTAAATGCAAAGAGGTATTGGCTGTCAGGGTGCAGAGGGACAGAAAAGAAAGCAGAACAGAGGTCAATAACAGTGAAAAATTTCGCAGTAGGGGGAATTTGCATGAGGATGACAGCTGGATTGGGCACTACGGGGAATTGGCTCTTAACTATCTTGTTTATCACCCTTAAATCCTGCACTAGCTTGTAACCCCTCCCCCCACTCTTTTTCACAGGGAAGATGGGACTATTGGCAGTGCTGGACGTCCTGTCTAGGATGCCCTGTTGTAGCAACAGCTCTATGATGGGGTACACTCCTAATTCTACCTCTGGCTTCAGAGGATACTGAGGGATTTTGGAGCTATCCTACCATCTTTTACTTGCACTACTACTGGAGCTACATTCGCCATCAATCCAGTGTCTTGTCCATCTTTGGTCCAAATGGAACCCGGTATTTGTGAGATCATTTCCTCTACCTTTGATGGACACTTGTCTATAACAGCAGAGTGCGACATTAGCCTCTGAGGGGTGTCTAATATATATTGCACTTCTTGAACGTGATTCTCGGGTATATCCAAGAAGACACCCTCAGGAGTACAATATATGACACACCGCATTTTACACAATAAATCTCTGCCGAGCAGATTAGTCGGAGCCGATGCAGCCAGCAGAAAAGAGTGTTTGGTCTGCAGGGGCCCTATCGTAATCTCTGCCAGTCTACTCAAAGGGTAGTTTTGCACCGTTCCTGTTACTCCCATTGCCGAAATTGTTTTACCCGTGGTTTCTATACCTACAGTCGAATTTAGCACTGACCTGGCCGCCCCTGTATCTACAAGAAAAGGTAATGGTACACCAGCTACATCAACCGTGACCTCAGGTTCCCTACCAAGGCTAGCAATCAACTTCACTGGCTGCAGACTACAGATGTGGCCCAACCCCTATTGTGTGGTGAGACCCTCCCGCAGCACATTGGCAGCTACGATATGTGGGGGAGGTAGCTGAGAATTTCGGAGGTCTGCCCATCTCTCCTTGGTGGGTACCTCCTTGTTTCCCCTGCATGTGGCTCATAACTTCTCCTATGTGGTCCCTGATCCCAATTATGTGAGTAGTAGTGTGGTTCGTATTTTCTGTCTAGGGGTCTATCTTGGCTATGCGCTCTACTACTCTTACAGTCTTTGGCAAAATGCCCTTCCTTCCTACAAGTGTAACATGTTCTAGGTCTGTCCAAAATAACAGGGGTCCGGGTTTTCGGCTGATGGGGTTTTGCCGTAAGGGCCTGTATACTTACCGTCATCAGTTTTTCCCCCTGTGACTCCCTGTGTTTAATGATGTTCCTATCATGCTCGATAGCGGACTCTCTCAATGCAGCCACCGAGATACCTCTCCAGTTTGGTAGAGAAGTCTGTATCCTTGTTCTGAGTGCCTCCTTCAACCCGTCCATTAATACTGAAACAGCTACCTCCCTGTGATGTACATTGTCTCTAATGTCCTCGATCCCAGTGTATCTAGCAATTTCCTGCAGTGCTCGATGGAAATATTTGGATGCCGTTTCACCTTCCTTTTGTCTTATGGAAAAGATTTTATTCCATTTGACAACAGTAGGGAAATATATTCCTAATTGCAGATTGATTTGTCGTACATTCTCCTGAGTGTACTCACCAGTGAGAGGTACTTCTGCGTCTAAGTTGCAATCAGTTATAAATTTTGCGGGGTCAATATTTGAGGGTAAACATACCCGTAGCACTGTTCGCCAATCTTTGTTTGTGGGTTCGGTGGCATTACCTAACTCTTTAATGAACCTCTGGCATACGACTAGATCTTTTCTGGGATCGGGAAATTCTGACATAATTGACCTTAATTCTGTCCGGGACCAGGGACAATGCATGGCAATGTTCCTGACGGGAGTTACTCCCTGAGCGTCAGTCTTCCCATTGGGGACTGCGATCACCCTGACAGGATTTAATTCAAATACATCATTTTGATTTGACTCTACAATGTGAGGTGCTATGGTTTCTGCATAATGTATGGTACCGTACTTACCTGTGGACACGACCTCACTTATCCCTCCACTAGGGGGCCTGACTACTGCTCTTGCTGGTTGGGCCGTGCCCACCTGAGTGTCTTGTATGGTGGCTGCTAGAGAGAGTGCCGATATCATGCTGGACTCATCCTCTTGTTCGCAGTCCTGGGGAAAATTTAAAACAGGGTACAACTGGCAAGGGTTAGCGTTAGTACATTTTGCAATTACACTTCTATTCTGTACCAATGTATCATTGCCTGTAGCCATTTTCTCCCCAACAATATATGGTGGTGGTGGTGCGGTCGCCATTGTTTTCCCGCTAGGTTTGGAACCTGCTGCGCGAGCTAATTCCCTTTGCATATCCCCCTCCTGTTGCCACAAATTTAAACAATCTGTATGTTTAATCCTTCGTTTCTTGGATTTTATCAGACAAATCCTTAACCTTAAGTTCTGTAATACCTCTGGTTCAAAGCTGCCCACCCTAGGGAATGGTTCCCTATCATTGTTAGTCATACATATCCACTCATTGCATAAAACTTCTGTGTGTGAACCATATTTTTCACACATGATAATCCTTGCTGAGCCTTTTGGCCATAATTCTGCCTGAACCCTGTCTAAACATCTCTTACTTGAGCAACTGGCTCCCATATTTGTGGGTCTCTTCTAATATCTTTAAAAAAATTCCCACAAACACCAAAATACTCAGTATAAGTAGACGGTGGAAGTATACCTGAGCGCCTTCCACTCGCTCTCGCCCACGCTGGCCAATACAATGATACACTGTTGATAGCGGATCGCAATGTACCCAACTTAGGGCTCCTATCAGACATTACACCGTAATTTCTTTCGGTGGAAGTTCTGTGTGGAATATTTTCCTGAGAGAGGCAATGAAAATTTCCTTTTCGGTATCTTTCAACTGGAATTGTTTGTAGGGTGAAAAACAGAGAAATTAGATAACTATCTTTCACCCTTTCCAGTGAAGCCCACCAGGGAGATTTCTCAAAGTTATCAAAGAAAAACCCCTTTGTCTATACAATTACGTCTGCGTATGCCCTTCCACAGCGCATATGACACAATAATATCACGTTGCTCTGTGCTGAACAAACGGACATGTGATGCAATAGCACAGCCTATAGATACTAGTTATATATATGCCCTACGATTGCTGTAGACCACCTAGCTTAGACCACCTAGACCATATGTATGGGATACCACTCAGTCCACTAAGACCACCTAGTTAATAATGCAGGGTGGCAAACCCTACGCCACCGAGCCTCTACTAACCCAGTGTGTCCACTTAGACCACTTAGTTCTTGGGTTCAGTATCCACTCACTCCTGCATTCGCTGACTCAAATACACGTTATTTTTCTGTACAGAAAATTAGGATTCATTCAAGTTGGCAGCTTTACCCCCAGAGGCAATTTAAAAAAATAAAAAATATTTATGCTAAACTGGTTTTTATATAAAATTTCTTTAGAAACCGGGTAGTTTGGTGCTATTGTAGCGTAGCTACTGTCCCGCCTTTAAACTAAACGAATTATTGTGTCATTTGTACTTAGCGACCGTATTTCTTACGCAATTTGCATAAACACGCGATCGTGCGTGTCTTCTTACGCTGCGTACGCAGTCCCGTACTTTGTCCGAGACACGTGTACAAAACCGTACGTCCGCAATTAAACAAATTCCACAACTTCTATAAATGTGATCAATACCAACTATAATTGCTCACTTAACACAACACACAGTTTCTTTCTGTATAAACCTTTATAACTAGGCCAGGCTGCGTGTGTGTCTTACACTTACTTCCTTAACATTTATTTTAGTTTTAACTATATAGCAACAAATATCTCCGGTTTCACACAAGTTTAAATGAATCTAGCAATCTGAATGTTATGGCAACACTGTGAGAGAGTATGCAAAGAGTATGGGTGCTGTGTACGATTTTGGCGCCAAAAAAAATGTCACAGATCTTAAATAGCTTTTTTTTCTGTTTACCTTACGAGTTCTACCAGCATCTCTACAAACCATACAGTGCAGACGCCATCTAATCAGCAATTAAGTAGGGTTTTCAGTGCATCCATCGACCAAGAAAAGGATACGTAGGATAACTTCCCACCCTTTGCTGATAGATTACATCTGCTGTGATCTGTTAGGTAGTAAGTATGTGGAAAACCGGAGAGCCCCCAATTGATAATGTCGATTATCTTACAGGAAAGAAAGCTATACCTTATACACACTTAGAATACACTTTACCATGGAGCCGCTGCGGCCACTAAACTTAGTTCACACGCTACGTACTTTATACACTGTTTGCGTACGGAGTCCCGTATCACTGTACGGACTTAGCGTACAAACGCCGCGCTGGGGGTACAAAGTACACACAGCGCACACACCCAGAGATACACTTTAAACCTTTACAGTAATAAAATGCAATGATAAAACACTTTAAACCTTAGCAGGGCAATGAAGACACGACACCAATTGTGATTTAACCACTGGGTTCTGACACCACAGTGGATTATTGCTGAAAGGGGGTTACAATACAAATAATACAATACAATCTAACAGAGTAAATGGCTACATTCAATGGTACATACTTGAGTAGATTCGCTTGCGCTTCCCGGCCCGGTCCTCGGTCATCAAATAGATAACTTTTGTGAGTCTTGTGTGAGACCAGGCTGCAGCAGGCTTTATTTATACAATTCTTCCAAAAGCAATACAATGGATACTGTAATCCCTTTGTCCATTGGACACAGGAATGCACTTTTACAGTACAGGAGAGATTATAGGTCGATTTGAATTGGTGGGCGATGTCTGTTCTAACTGCTCTTGTGGGTGGTCTCCTCTGGATTCCCGCCGCATACATAATGTACAGTAAATACAGTTTATATCTATATTCTGCTTCTGCACATAACTATCCGCAGGAACATGCGATCTTCCTCAAACCAACACCGGAATGTTACCCTTAAAATACCCTACAGCTGGATACCAAACACCACCTTATGACCTTGTTCTGTCCCCTCCTATTCTGTAAAGGTGAATCCCCTTGTTCCGAAACCATTTAAACTGTTGTTATTTTCTGGTGTGGTGCAGGGGGACTATGTGTACATTGTGCACTATTTGGATTAAATATGTAATGTGTTTTGATAGCTCTCCATGCGTTCACAAACTCTACCGTAAATACCCATACCACGCACTGATGCACACGACCGCGGGAGCGACCATACGCAAATTGTGAATATGTGCATGCACAGCAGAACAAGTACACGCGCGGAGGCCATCTGTGTGTAGTTCGTACATGATGTGTGCACTGCAATATTTTTCGACTTTGACAAGCCCAAAGGGCCGGCAGAGGGAAGACTTGCCACTAACCCAGATGAAGCCTGCGGTGTGATATGGTGTTTCAAGCTGCTGTGGCACAGTCTGAAACCCATGTTCAGTTACCCAGGTCGGACGCAGGTTTTTAGTGGAAAAGGGGTATAAGAATACTCAAAGCTGACAGCAAGGGAGGGCACATGCTGCAAATAGTATGTGCATACATAGTCCCAGGATCAATGGAGAAATGTATTGCAAATGCAAATGGTGTACCTGTCTGGTGACTGGGAGCTGTCTATTTAGACACATGGAGATAGACCGTCTTATTGGCCTGTTATGGGAGTAAAGCAATACTGGTTGCGGTGTCAGGAGCACAGTCACTCACATTGGATGGGGCTGGTGCAAGTTTTGAAGGTTGAGTATAAAGACACATCATGTGGTATTTTAGCATCTAAAGACAGTCAAAATGGGTGTCTCGTTCCTCACACGTTCATAGCTGTACATCAGGGATGGGCTTTTAGTGGTAAAAGCATAAAGTTGCAGATGACTGACCGGTAAAAGATGCAGACACGGACATCACTGCATATGACTAAAAATCAGCTCCATATTAACTTTTAGCAATCAGTCAGGAGAATAACATGCACGGTGTAAAACAGTTTTGTCAAGCATGACCATGGATAGAACTGTCAAGTCTACACTACATGCTATACCTGTTAGTACTACAGAACAGAATATAAAGCAACTGTGACCAATCATACTCCAATTACCACAGTTTGGGGTACATATACTAAGCAGTGATAAGAACGGAGAAGTGAGCCTGTGGAGAAATTTCCCCATCAACCAATCAGCATCTCTGTATAATTTGATAGTATGCAAATTATAGATGTTACTTCAGTGCTGATTGGTTGCCATGGGCACTTCTCCACTGGCTCACTTCTCCACTCTTATCACTGCTTAGTAAATGTACCCCTTAGTGGCCTATTTATCAAAATACATTTGCCGTATATACCCTGTGAACACTGATGTTTGCATAATATCCACATATTTCAAGTAATGTATATCTAGGGAGGATGGAACCAAATTTTGGAGATATCTGCTGTGGTCACCAATTTTCCATCACTCAAACAGCCCCATAGTTTTCTATTGGGGCTACTACTGTATTTATAATTTTACTAAGAACATTCTGGAGCTTGGCCCAGTAGCTAACACCATCTACAGATAGCGTTAGCCATTGTAGACTACAGGATACTTTCCGCACAATACAGTATTTCAGTTGTTGGCAATAACCAGATCAGAAAAGGAACTAACTTATTCTGGTCATCTGACAAAGACTCTGCCAATGACAGTAATTCAGATCAGATTTATGATTGACAGAATGGGCATATGCACTACAATGTTACCATAGGCATGCGCAGAGTTTTCATTTGTGGTGTGCAAGTCCAAAATTCATATGACACACAGCAATGCCCTTAATTCATAATATGACATGCAGATATTCTACTAATTGATAATATAACTGCAGATGTGTGGTTCTTCAGAGATCCGAATCCACACAAATTTTGTTTATTCAAAGTGAACCAAAGCCAGGTCCAGATCTCCCAAGGGAATCTAATTTGTGCTGAGTCCTAGTTCACATTTTAAATCCAAATTTCTGGTTTTGGTTGCAAAAATTACACGATTTTAGTTATTTTTATCAATGATTTATCAAATTATTTTTTTTTAACATTTTTAAACCGAACCAAATACAAACCAAAACACTTGAGGTGGGTTTGCAAAACCAAAATATGAGGATGAAATTAGAACCAAAACCAAAATACAGAGGTCTGCGCACATCTCTAAATATAACACACGTGCAAAATATTCATATGTCACAAAGTAATGTCTTAGCTCATATGACAGACAGGGGCAGATGTATAAGTGATAAAGCAATGTTAAAGGAGTGATACTGTAAGTGGAAGGTGATAATGCACCAGCAAATCAGCTCCTAACTGTCATTTTTCAAACTCATAATGATTGGCTGGTGCGTTATAATCACCTTCCACTTATCACTGCTTTATCACTTCTCCAGGCTTAATACATCTGCCCATGTGACAGATAGATAATGTGCCACACATCTGTACCCCAAATCAATGGTAGAGAGTAATGGCCCCAATTTACTGTATAATGACTTTACTTCTCAGACAGTCCCATGTCTGTGTAATCTGTACCTACTCCATTCCCTTCTTGGCCCTCCTGACCTTGATTGTAACTAATGAGGTAGCAGTACTAGCCATTGCTAGGGAGCATTACAGTTGAGGGGATCTCTCATCTGCAAATCCCCTGTACAGCTGACAGATGCTTTTCCGAGTCCAGCTTCCTTCTGCTATCTCCTGTGAGCACTTTGTTCAGAGCATAATGGTGCAGTCAGCATAAAGATGAATGATTTCCCAGCTAAGTGACCACTGATACAGAAAGGCATTGGAAGCCCTAGAAAGACATGTGAATGACTCGGCATTCTAAGGATCCCAAATGAAGTGTTACTGTGAGGGGAAGGGAACTCAGATGTTCCTTTCCTCTCTGAGCAAGAAGAGTGCAACGTATCATGCAGTGGAGCAGTCCTGAGAGATAAGTTTGGGGCTCACAGGTGATGAGAGTGTATTCTTCTAAAAACATTTGGTAAACCTTTCAAATGTTGTTATTATGCCCCAAAATTAAAGAGAAAGTTGACAGAGCTTTAACAATACCTTCATGAGGTCATGTTGTGTATAGTTATACTATGGTGTTCTATGCATGTTGTTCTATTTACTGGACAGCATACTGTACATAGGGCTAGGGCCCTACAGTATGTAAAATTGACTTTACCATTTCCTTTGCCCAAAAAGTTTCTTTAATAAACACTATTAATTGCCCACAGTATCTTAAACAGGAGTATTCAAGCTATTTATGGAAACGTTCTGTTGTAGACAAAATATTTCCTTACATAATAGGCCTATGGCTTGAAATATGGACCAATACTATTCAAGTAGATAAACAGAGTGATTGCATGAGAGCAGATTGGGTTAAACATCACGTCTGGGGGCACCTTGTGATTAGTTTGACCAATTATGATTAGGGATAATCAGCACCGCCCATACAGGAAATGACCTAAGAGGGTTAGGGTATTTAAGCATTTCATTTCAGTCTCCCCTCCATACACCTTGAAAAAGACCACACATCAGGTCGAAACGCATTGCTGAGGAGCTGAAAGGATACAGGGATTGACCTTTGGGACTGATACCCCGCTGACCAGTAGTGGTGAGGAACCCGGGTTTATTTTTCTCCCCATGGTTGGTGATTCCATCTGGTATCTAACCCAGAGGTCTTTCGACTTTTATTGTGTAATTTGTGGCATTGTTTTTTTATTGGAATAAATTGAAAGAACTGTTTTTACTACAAGGATTTTATTACATTTTTTTGGTATCGTTTGAACCTATCTGGCTCTGGGAAGAAACCATTATGAGCTTTGAACCACTCTTGCTGATGTAAGCAGATAAAGTGAGCATTTCAGATTGTCCAATGTGATATTTTAAACGTGAGATTTGAGCATTTGGGATAAAGATACCTTTATGTGTGATTTCATAATTGTTTACATGTAAGCCTTCATGTGAGCAGTTTTTTCTATCTGGTTTCACGGAACAGGTGATCCCATAAATATACTCCTTTGCACCTTTCCCAGATAGATAAGGGTGCCCCAAATAGGTGGAAACCTATTTTAGGTATTCTCAAATTAACCACTTCCTTCTGCTTTACTTTCTGTGGCTCCATTCCGGAAATCACGAGGAGAGATCTGAAGGAACCTGGGAGGATCGGTGAAAGATACCTTGATGTGTTTATCTACACTTTCCCTGATGTAAGCACACATGTGAGCATCTCCCCGTTTCTTGTACTGATAATAGTGACGGGAAAAGAAACCTTTATGAGAATTTTCTCTAGGGCTTTATGTAAGAACATTGTGAGCACACAGTTGACTGTTTACCACAAGGGTGACCCCATAATAACTTTAAGAAACGAGCACTACCCATATGGAGGAAGATTGAGGATTCTCTCTATGATATATATATCCAACCGGGCTATGATATAGGAACTGAGATCTTCCTTTCTTTTCTTTTTATCCTCTCTCATGATTTGAACTTACGGAGACGGCTGGAGAATCTTTCCTCAGTAGAAAGCTTCAGGAAAATCACCCGGAATCATATGAGAACTTATTATTGATATTATTTACGGCATTGTTGATGTATGGAGCGCTACTGAAAGTGTGTACCAAAAATCTTTTTTGTATGTCTAATCCCCTGGAGTGTAATTGGTGATATACTCTTGTCCACACTTACTATAGCTGCTCCTAGGGTGCAGGGATTATCTCTAATTCCATTTTTTGTCCATTGTATTTCACCATAGAGTTTGTCCCAGCTGCCCACATTATGTTTACCCACAGAAATGTGAGGAGAGAAAAATTTAACGAAATTTTCCAAGGGGAATCCCAATCAGCAGAATTGGCTGATGAAGATCTAGAAAGCACCATGGATAAACTACAATCGGCCCTAATTAAGGAAGGAAAAATATGGTGGGAAGTGCTATCCCTGGGGAAATATATATCAGAGGAAATTATCCCGAGAGGATTAAGGATAGAAAAATTACCCACGTTTTCTAATAAGTAGGCAGAGTTTGAAGAAGATTGGATGAAAATCCTGGACTCTTGCTCTATATCACTTATGAGATTGATAATACGAGAAAGGAATAAAGATCTAAAAGAAGTAGAAGGGGAAATAGAATCACTAAAATTGAGTATTGAACCATTTAAGGATCTTCAAGATTATCAGGAAATGGAACAGGATATCGTAGAGAAAATTAATCAAAATGAGAGGGAATTAATGCAAAAGAAGAGAAAGAAGTATATTAGGGATATCAATGACTTTAAAGAAGGGAGACAGCACCAGATGAATAGGAAACAAAATATCCCATATAGAACATCTCGTCAATCATTTACCCCTCGGGGACCCACAGTAAGGTTCGACACACCACAGCATAGACCAGGTAACAGAAGGATTAACAGCCATGAATGGGAGTCAGAATAAAGACCCCGTCTCCATCAACGAGAAGGGAACATCAGAACAGGAGACCGATACAGGCCATCGAATAGAAGGGGCTCCTATAGGGACAGGCCAACAAGGATAAGGGACATGCATAGATTAGACGACACTGTAAATACTAGGGAACCACGTAGGAAATCCCATGGATGAGAAAGAATGGGATATGATAATTACAGGAGACCCTCATATCAGGGTAGAACACAATTCAATCTCAGAACCTCTAACAGATATGAGAAGCTGAGCAGTCACGATGAGGATGTTTTTTTAGGGTAGCTGAAAAAGGAAAAACGAAAAGAGGCAAAAGAGGGGGACAGGATAAAAATAGAAAAGGAAAATGGAGCCGCCAACGACTCAAAAGGAGGAGTCAAAAATTAGTAGAGAATGTAACCGATCATGAGAGTGAGAAGGCTCCCATTGACAATGATCTCAAATACACCAAAATCTTTAACCTCAGTAGTTATCAACTTTCCACTGAGGAAGAGAATGTTTTAAGACGAGGTTTGAAATTCGCTCCGGATAATAAGGTGGATCCATTTGAGGTCTATGTTGACCTACAAAGGTTCATCAGAAAACTCACCCTGAAAAAGTTTTTTGCAGAACAACCCCCCACAGATAATACCTCCTCCACGGACAAATTTAAACCCAAATCCATTTTCTTTCCTGCGCACAAGAAAGGTTGTTTTGTGGAGACGTTTGAGAAGGCAGTGAAAGAGGATTTGGAGAACAATCTTGGTTTACAGGATTGTAACCAATATAGGAAGAATACCAACTTTTCCAATAAGGATAGACAAGCACTGAAGGATCTCAGAAACAACTCTGCCATCGTCATAAAACCTGCTGATAAGGGGGGAAGTATTGTCATCATGGACAAGGAGAAATACAATATGGAGGTAATGCGACAGTTGGATGACACAAATACATACAAGAAACTCAGAGGGAATCCGACAGCAGGTATAGAGAAAAAACTTACTACATTTTTGGAGAAGTATAGAAGTAAGGGAGTAATCACAGAAAAAAACTGCAAATACATGATTATATCTGAACCCTCTATAACGGTGTTCTATGTACTTCCCAAAATTCATAAAAATAAGGAGAATCCCCCGGGTCGACCAATAGTGGCGGGAACGGAGTCCATTCTCTCTAATCTTTCACACTTCCTGGATCATTTTTTACAACCACTAGTTAGCAGAACGCCTTCGTTTTTGAAAGACTCCACGGACATTATAAAAAGACTGGCGGATATTATATGGAGGAAAGGGTACTTTTTGGTTACCGCCGATGTATCCTCATTATACACCGTCATTAACCATAAGGATGGGATAGATGCCGTATCACAAATGATGACTACAGGAACTGGCTCTCACCCGCAACTGGAATTCACCATCGAAGGGATTGAATTAATACTGAAGAACAATTTCTTCAGTTATAATGACACCTTCTATCTCCAACTGAACGGTACAGCTATGGGCACCAGGTTCGCCCCTAGTTATGCCAATTTATTTATGGCACAATGGGAACACGAATCCGTATACAGCAGCGTGGGCGACGGGGGGAACCTGGTGATTTGGACAAGATATATCGATGATATTTTCTTCATATGGAATGGCGACCGATTATCCCTGGATACCTTTTGTACTTATCTTAACAATAATAATAAAAATATCAATCTCTCATTTGAGATTAGTGAAACCTCAGTACACTTTTTAGACCTGGAAATCTTCATAGAAGAGAACATCATACACACAAAGACCTATGTGAAGCCGACTGACTGTAACTCCTTCATTCCTTATACGAGCAGCCATCATAAAAATTGGCTGAAATCTGTTCCCAACAGCCAGTTTCACCGTATAAGGAAGAATTGCTCAAAGAAGGAGGACTACAAAGAAAAAGGGACACATTTCAAGAATCAACTTTCAGCCATGACCCCAAAATAGTGGAGAAACCATTCAGTAAATATAGAGAGATCGAAAGAATAACACTTCTAAATGAGAATGAAGAACAACTAGAAGGAACATTGGATATGTCTAACATACCTTTCATCACCAAATACAGTAAACAACACATGCAAGTAGAGCAAGTTATCAAGAAACATTGGAAACTACTACTTAGAGACCCCATTCTTAAAGATGTGTTAGCCGAAAAACCCAGATTCATCTATAGAAGGGCAGACAATCTAAAAAACCAGTTGGTAAAAAGTTGCACTCATGATATCGGGAGGAAGGGAATGATACTCACCAAAGGATTCCACCGGTGTGGAAATTGCGCTATGTGTAGGAATTGTAAGAGCACCACTACAAAGATCATGGATTACACATCCACCAATAAGAAGAATAGCATGAAAATCAACCAGTTCATCACGTGTAATAGTAAAAATGTGGTATATCTGCTACAGTGCTCATGTGGCAAGCAGTATATAGGCAGAACAACTAGGAAATTAAAGGATCGCCTAACAGAACACATCAGAAATATAAAGAAAGGCCTAATGACACATGGAGTTTCAGACTATTTTAAAGAAAAGCACAATTGTGATCCCTCCAAACTAGTGTTCTTCTGTGGAATCCAGACCATTCACAACAACTGGAGAAAGAATGACACAGAAAAGACGTTGGCGAAGGCAGAAATGAAATGCATCTTTAATGTTGGGACTTTACACCCTGCGGGTCTTAATTTAGATTTTGAGACCAAATGGTTCTTATAAGCCTCCATTTTTGACTGCTTTTCAAAGGTAGACTATTCTTCTCACTCCCTATCCTTTTAATTATTGCACAGGAGAATTATATTCTTTTGGGCAGTTTTGCTATCCCTGTCTATGGGCTGGGATTATGTTTTAATACAGCCTAGTAAGATATTTTATATATAAGTATAAGTATCCCATATTGACCTTGATTAATCTTATAAACTCTCCTTATAACTAAGTCTATAAACTCTTCTTATCCTAATAGAACTTAGCCCTAATATTGTATGATCCCTTTTAGGAAGGATATTAATGTTGGGAATTGGCTGGTCATTATAAGGTCGCTTGGAAACGGATGTTACTAGATGTATATTACATGCACTCTTGTTATATTAATGTACTTTAGATGAATTTTTGATGGGGTGAACTATATATCACAGCGCATGTACTTCACTGATAGCCCCATATGGTTCCAGCCGTCGTATCAGACTGGTAGTTAGTGCGTTCCAAGAGTAAGTGGAACGCAGCTGTACTTCCGGTGACGTCACGTGACCACCGATACTTCCGGATTCTGACCCGCACGGAGGAACGCATGTTGTTCAGCATGCGTTCCACGTAAGAGTCCTTAGGTAATCCTCGCCGGCTGATCATCCACCTTCCTTTCCCTACATACTGCTGTGGTCTATGATTGAACAGACCATAGCGGTAAACACGTATATTACATCTCAGTCCGGCACATAATTACCGGATATCCGCCGGAAGTCCGTGCGTTCCACGGCCTGTGGAACGCAATACTGTTATTAAAATCAGATACATTTATGTATATAATGCATTTTTGGTGGTAAGAGAATCATTGTTTTGAAGTTGTACAGAAGCCAGGACAATCCATACCTATTTTTGTATACCTAAAAGGTATTGTAGATTGTAATCAGCACCGCCCATACAGGAAATGAC
The DNA here is from genome assembly GCF_028390025.1 of Pseudophryne corroboree. NCBI lineage: Eukaryota > Metazoa > Chordata > Amphibia > Anura > Myobatrachidae > Pseudophryne > Pseudophryne corroboree. The sequence continues at coordinate 325,122,312 of NC_086444.1, read as the reverse complement.
CTAAGAGGGTTAGGGTATTTAAGCATTTCATTTCAGTCTCCCCTCCATACACCTTGAAAAAGACCACACATCAGGTCGAAACGCGTTGGTGAGGAGCTGAAAGGATACAGGGATTGACCTTTGGGACTGATACCCCGCTGACCAGTAGTGGTGAGGTACCCGGGTTTATTTTTCTCCCCATGGTTGGTGATTCCATCTGGTATCTAACCCAGAGGTCTTTCGACTTTTATTGTGTAATTTGTGGCATTGTTTTTTTATTGGAATAAATTGAAAGAACTGTTTTTACTACAAGGATTTTATTACATTTTTTTGGTATCGTTTGAACCTATCTGGCTCTGGGAAAAGAAACCATTATGAGCTTTGAACCACTCTTGCTGATGTAAGCAGATAAAGTGAGCATTTCAGATTGTCCAATGTGATGTTTTAAACGTGAGATTTGAGCATTTGGGATAAAGATACCTTTATGTGTGATTTCATAATTGTTTACATGTAAGCCTTCATGTGAGCAGTTTTTTCTATCTGGTTTCACGGAACAGGTGATCCCATAAATATACTCCTTTGCACCTTTCCCAGACAGATAAGGGTGCCCCAAATAGGTGGAAACCTATTTTAGGTATTCTCAAATTAACCACTTCCTTCTGCTTTACTTTCTGTGGCTCCATTCCGGAAATCACGAGGAGAGATCTGAAGGAACCTGGGAGGATCGGTGAAAGATACCTTGATGTGTTTATCTACACTTTCCCTGATGTAAGCACACATGTGAGCATCTCCCCGTTTCTTGTACTGATAATAGTGACGGGAAAAGAAACCTTTATGAGAATTTTCTCTAGGGCTTTATGTAAGAACATTGTGAGCACACAGTTGACTGTTTACCACAAGGGCGACCCCATAAGAACTTTAAGAAATGAGCACTACCCATATGGAGGAAGATTGAGGATTCTCTCTATGATATATATATCCAACCGGGCTATGATATAGGAACTGAGATCTTCCTTTCTTTTCTTTTTATCCTCTCTCATGATTTGAACCTACGGAGATGGCTGGAGAATCTTTCCTCGGTAGAAAGCTTCAGGAAAATCACCCGGAATCATATGAGAACTTATTATTGATATTATTTACGGCATTGTTGATGTATGGAGCGCTACTGAAAGTGTGTACCAAAAATATTTTTTTTATGATTAGGGATAGGTAGTTATGTGGTATGTGAGGCACTGTGGCTTGTGACAAAGCCTCTTTTTTCCTAATGTTATGGTTTTTGAGTGCGCTCACTTTCGTTGACTTGTTTGAGCGCTGGACCACCCTGACAGGGGCTACGTCATCACCCGGTGGCTAGTCATGTTAGAGGGTTGAATGGATACCTATTATTGGTAGCTGTTTGAGATGTATTGGTCTGTGTGCACCCTTGGTGATATCAATGGACATTGCCGGTTGTTAGCTGTTTAGCGCATTGTTGGAGTGGGCTGATTATAGCCATCCTTAATTAAACATTTAAATATTCTTAATATGCTTTTAATAAATAGCTAGCAAGTTTTATACTGCCAAATCTACATCTCCGACTCTTTATTTACACTATTGTTTTAGTTATGAATGAGTTAATCATATGGTGTATGCACAGGACTTCCCTCAGACGATTGAAGCTTTATGGTTATTGTTTCCAGTTTTACTCCTGGCACCGGGGAGAATATTGCACAGCACATTACATATAGAAAAGGTTTAAAGCCCCTTATTAGGCTTTAAAACAGTCCAAGAAGTATTTTCCGCTCTGTTCTATACAGGAACAGTGCCACCATATAGCAGCCTGCAGTGCACCCAATTTAGACAATAGCCAAAAGACACAGACAAACCTCCAGTCCCCCTAAAATCCAGTGTATCTGCATAGGGGACCCCACATTATACAAACATCCAGCTATCCTTTGCTGTAGTCTGTTGAGCCTGACCCAATGTCCCTGGATCCGGTCATGAATTTCAGAGAGCATTGATCTAATTCTGTATGTACTGTAAACCGCATTAGGTACAAAACAACAAATCAAAACACGTACATGTGTGTGCTTGCACAAGCTTGGGGAACTTCTATGAAATTGCTCACTGTACTTTAATAAGAAATAACAGTGACAAGATGGATAACTGAAGGTCTTCTGAGTGACAGCGACAGCCCACAGCCATGCAGTCTGCTAATTTGAACTTGTGCATGTTTTTCCCGAAGCTTTAAGCTGGCTGTGAAATTGACATTTTACAGTTCTATATCATTCTGGTATTGTAAAAGCCTTTCTCTGTTCCTTTTAAATGAAAAAAGCTCTTTCACACCCTTGAGTCACCATGTACATTATTCTAGCTTTAAGCATCAATAAGAAAATATTTATATCATTTGATTCTAGCTTCAGGGTTGTTTTTTCACAAGTACAAAGTGGGTTTATTCTGTTACATAATGAACTTTTAAAGGTATTTTTCTTTCTCTGAGGTTGCTGTGGGGGAGTACCAATTATTTATTTAATATTAATGTTAAAAAATGAGACATGAAATGTTATAAATGACTGGACATACCCACGGCTTAATTTAAAATACCAGGAGGCTATAATTATTTTTTTTACTTTCAATAGATCTGTTACAGTATAGTACTTACCAAGGATATAGATATATATATATATATATATATATATATATATATTTATCATCTGTTACACAATTGGTGTAAAGTTTGTGGCCATGTATTTGTCTCTCTGTGAAGCAACTTTAATTACATGTCTTTGCTTGGGTACCACTGATTAAAGGAGCCCATGTAATGCTACAAGCTATTGTTTCAGTGCAACTGATTTCCATTCATTTCTGATGACATATGGCTAACAAATGATTGTCCATTACCATGAAAGTCCGCATTGGGACTGGATGAATGGGGCAGAAAATTGTGGTTGTTTGTTCTCAGAAACCAATCAGATAGAAGTGTTTGGGGTGTATTTATTAATTATCAGGTTTTAGAGCCGATAATTATAGTTTCTTATTGCGGTAATGAGAAATGAAAGATTGCCCAAATGTATCTTTAAAAACATCAATGGTCAGGGGTTCCAAAGGAAAAAGGATCCTACTTGCGAGATGTGTAAAAGTAATGTGATCGCTACTTTATTGTTCAGATGCGCTACTGTGCTTGCACAGTCAGCAGTCCACACATGTTGCAGTAAGTTGACCCTATTGTACATTGGGCCTAATTCAGACCTGATCGCTAGCAAGCGATTTTTGCACTGCTGCGATCAGATACAGGGGGAGGGTATTTTAGCTGTGCAAGTGTGCGAACGCATGTGTAGCAGAGCAGTACAAACAGATTTTGTGCAGTCTCTGCGCAGCCCAGGACTTACTCAGCCGCTGCGATCACATCAGCCTGTCCGGGACCGGAACTGATGTCAGGAACCCTCCCTGCAAACGCATGGAGACACCTGTGTGTTTCCAAACACTCCCTGAAAACGGTTAGTTGACACCCACAAATGCTTTCTTCCTGTCAATCTCCTTGCGATCGCCCGTGCGAACGGATCCGTTGCATAAACCTATCGCTGGGCAGCAATTCGCTTTGTATCTGTGTGACACGCCTGTGCATTGCGGTGCATGCGCATGTGCAGTTTGGACCTGATTGCCCGCTGTGCGAAAACGCACAGCAGCGATCAGGTCTGAATTAGCCCCATTGTCTAACACCATCTAAAGATGACATTAGGGGGGTCATTCCGAGTTGTTCGCTTGTTGCCGATTTTCGCTATGCTGCGATTTGTTGCAAATTGCGCATGTGCAAGGCACGCAGGGCGCATGCGCTTAGTTAGTTAACTAAAAACGTAGCAGTTTTGCTGTGGATCCTGCGGCTCTTTTCAGTCGCACTGCTGACCGGTGAATGATTGACAAGAAAGGGGTGTTTCTGGGTGGTAACTGAGCATTTTCCGGGAGTGTGCTAAAAAACGCAGGCGTATCAGGGAAAAACGCGGAAGTGTCTGGAGAAATGGGGGAGTGGCTGGCCAAACGCAGGGCGTGTTTGTGACATCAAACCAGGAACTAAACGGTCCAAGCTGATCGCAATCTAGGAGTAGGTCTGGAGCTACTCAGAAACTGCAAAGAATTATTTAGTAGCAATTCTGCTAATCTTTTGTTCGCTATTCTGCTAAGCTAAGATACACTCCCAGAGGGCGGTGGCCTAGCGTGTGCAATGCTGCTAAAAGCAGCTAGCGAGCTAACAACTCGGAATGAGGGCCTAGGTCTCTAAGATGACGTTAGCTTGATAAATCTAAGAGATAGCAGCCCCCATAGAAACCTGTGAGGGCTGCTATTGCAATCAAAATTGGGGCATTGCAGCAGATATCAAATACTGATACTGAAAGCATTAGACCACCACAGCCTATTATGGATATAATGTATGTGTATCCAGGGAATAGCTATAATGGATAATTTTCCCAGAGATCAGAACATGCAGAGCAGACGGTGACACAGTTCCAGAGTCTACAGGAGATGTGCGCCTCTGAGAGAGTGTGAGGAGGTTGGTGCTGCACAGAGGCTGCAGATGGGCTCTTCCCTCTCTTCAGCTGTCCCTGACGTGTTTTCTGCTGTACAAAATATAAATAGATTATATAAACATATTGTTGTCTGCACTAGCTAGTCACATTTGATTGGCTGTTGCAGAAGCTGATAGGTACATTCTTCATTTATGTTTATATATTATATATTTTTGTGAATGTACAGTATTGGAGCATTATACCTGTCATATTTGCGAGGTTACATTTATTGAAACCTAATAGTGAATCCGTCTTTTGCCTTAACAACAAATATTAAAGGGTAAGGGGGCTTGGCCACAACATGTTGAGGAAAGGACTGTGTCAGTTCATAGATCCAATCCTTTGTACCCTCCACTTTCAGCCCTATCTTCTGCAGGTGACTGCTTTACTGTATCATGAGATGGAGAGATATACAGTACTTCTAAAGTACTTTCCTATGCCGCAATGTAAAATCAGTATCTGCTGAAAAGTAACATGTACATTTTCATAATACCTGTATAACAGTAAAATGCTTGTGTGTACTACGGCATTCCAAGCAGTGTCCACTTTATGGGGGTAATTCCAAGTTGATCGCAGCAGGAAATTTTTTAGCAGTTGGGCAAAACCATGTGCACTGCAGGTGAGGCAGATATAACATGTGCAGAGAGAGTTAGATTTGGGTGGGTTATTTTGTTTCTGTGCAGGGTAAATACTGGCTGCTTTATTTTTACACTGCAATTTAGATTGCAGATTGAACTCACCACACCCAAATCTAACTCTCTCTGCACGTTATATCTGCCCCCCCTGCAGTGCACATGGTTTTGCCCAACTGCTTAAAAATTTCCTGCTGCGATCAACTTGGAATTACCCCCTATATGCCTTATGTTCTTTATAAACATGCTGAAAATGAATGAAAAGAACAGCTGATGTATTCTAACCCATAGAATAAATTAGTAGGTATGGATTGCAGGTTATCTATTGCTAAACAGTTTAATTGGGAAATATAGACCTAGAATTTAAGAATCATTTGTCTCCATTACCTATCAATGCTACATTATATAGCAGTTACTTTCCAGTTTCCATTTAATTATTCCCTTTACGTTTCGTACATCTGTTCCACCCACTTTTCACTAGGTGCTTAATACTATAATCTATACCATTTACTTATCTATTATGCCTTGGATATGTGATATCATTTCTTTTAAGATATCCATTTTAAAGTAATTTAACTCAATTTTAGGAAAAAGTCAAGAACACTATCAATTTAATTCAATTTAAATTGTTTCAATATTTAAAATCCCTTAGCATACAGATAATTTCTGAAGCAATTGTCTCTTTCTTTTGAGAAAAAAAAAAATCCCAGCTGCATCAATAAATATCTAAACTTTCTGACAAGGTCACTTAATCATCGGCAGAGCTGGCTGCATCCACACGGCCTTATCAGTACAGCTACTGTCTCTTTCAGAAGATAGTGAATGCTACATGTGCATGTTTCTTAATTGCTATTCAGAAGCAAATCTCCCTGCTCTGAGCTTTCTCTTTGTGATGTGTTACTGTCATTGTGAGTAGATTATCTTACTATTAAACCGGTATAGCTTCCTTCTGCCAATCCCCCACTGATTTACTTTCATGAAACTCTTGAGATAAGCAAAAAAAAAAAAACCTTTAGTTCGGAAATGCTAATTGCAAAGGTCAGCACTCGATGGCCAAAATGCACTGCTTAATTTTTGGCCTATAATTATTTTTAGCAGCAGTGGACTCTTTTGCATAAATTATTCATCTACCAGTTATAAGTAAATAAAACTATGAATTCCGTGTTTTTGATTTTTTTTTAGTCTTCCTAAGTGAGGGCATGCTCTAGGCTATACATTCCTAAAAGCATCATAAATCAGAAAGTATTTACATATTTGTATTTGAAAATAGCAATACCTTACAAAAACAAAAAAATGGATTTAGGGGGTTATTCAGTAGCCAATGCTACTGAGGTGCGATCGCATCTCCCCGTTTGCCACTGCAGTGCGCATGTGCAGGACCCACACTGCGCATGTGCAGGCAGATAGATGCTATTGCATTTCAGTAATGTGAACACTTCTGCCTGGTTGACAGGCAGAGGCGTTTGCGGGGAAGTCGTGGGCGGTAATGTGGCATTGCGGGGACGACGACGTGGCATTGCAGTGGTGGAAACTCGGCATTGTGGGAGTCGTGGCTTCAGAAACAGGGGGTGGGTTCAGGGTGGCTGCGTGACGTCACATGCGGGCACTGCGATCAAGAAATGGCGGTGGCCCGAATGCCTTTGCAGCCAGGCTTTTGTGACCGCATTGCTGATTAATGGAAGCCCCCATGCTTCCATTAATCAGCAATGCGATCACAATTGAATTGCGATCGCATTGCTGGCCGCCAATAGCATAATGGACGGCCTTGTCCTGTGCTGGGCGGCCCCCAGCATGCGATTCTAGGCAGTTGCAGTTTTGATAATTTAGCAAAACTGCAACTGAAGCTGAATCAGGTCCTTAATTCTTATTTGAAAAAAAAAAAAAAACTGGGTGGAGGCATGCATAGCAATCCTTATATATTTCTAGGTAGGTCCATTCCCAACATGAACCTAGAAGAGACCCTTGACTGAGGGTACAACTTAATTTACACAAAATGAGAGTAAATTTTTCTACAAAAAATGTAGTATTTGCACTCATATAGTGAATTACACAGATCAATTTTAATCAGCATCTACAGTACCTGTATGTATGAATAAAGTACAAAGATACTCTCAGAGGCATTATAACAAGGAAACGGCATGTGTGTAATTGTATTTGATGGCACCATCTTAATCATAGCACCCTGACCCCCAACCAGGTTACCTGGCTGCCAGTGGCACCATCTTTCCAGTATTGTCTTACTGACTATGTTGCCTGTGCTGAAGATTGCAAAGACTCTAACAGAGTACTATATTCTGTTCCGACACCATCTTCCCAAAGACACCAGCCTGATAACTTGAAGGAGTCTGTTATGGATGCAGGATGTGCTACACAAACCTCCCTTGACTCATGAACCCATGTGCACCACACACCATGCACCCATTATACTGTGAATACACCACTGGATACACTATTGCTGTAAGTATATCATCATGCTGTTGTTACAACAGTCACCATCATCAGTTGGAGAGACAAACAGTGTAGTATGCCTCCAAACATTGCTATGACATTCTGGGATGTTGACATTATAACATGGAAACTCACATCATAGGGTCCCCCTTTCATTATATCATCCAGACCTAGCCTGTCTAGCATGGAGCTGGGTTCCCTATGGGAATTATATCTCTCCCTAGTGGTAGAGCACTGCAGCTCTTCCCAAACATCTCTCGGGGTATTGGTATGGGATAATAAGTTTTTAAAAATATATTTTTTTACATTTATTTACTGGGGCTTTATTGGTCCAGCGAGAGCTGTCATGGTTAAATTGTTTGGTGATGCAGGTTCTTGTAAAACTACAGTAATCCAGCCTTCCATGGCATCCAAGGTCCACTGGAACTTTTAAAGCCCCTGTAGAAATACAGTAAAATAAACACACATACTGTACGCGTAAAAAGTACTTTATTAAAAGTACAGTAAACACTCACCCAAAAACCCTTGTTCACAACTGTATTGCTCTCCTAAAGCTTGGCATGGAGGGTCCTCTTCTCCTCCTGCTTGGTGAACCCTTTATTACGCATACAAAGAAGATTGTCAGAAGCATGCTCCTAGTGCCGCCGACTGACAGGGTGCTGCCAGTCAATCTCTTGTCAACATGGAGAAAATTCACTCTATGTTGGTAGGAGTGATGACAGGCCCCATAATGGGCTAAACTGGATCCATATACTTCATTTTAACACCATATAGCTTGTGGTTATTGGCCCTGTCTTATCTTAGTGTCAGTGGAAGAATTTTAGATGGGACCCTGCACTGTTTTTCACACTGATTTTGCCAGACTTGCCAGATGTGAGTCCTGGGCTGGCAACACTTCATCAGCATGGACCTTGGAACCAGCCTTCAGGCATTCACAACAAATATACTTTTCTGCATTGTGCATGCAAAGAGGCAGTCTCCAACTGCAGACCTGAACCATCAATGGCTTCTCTTTTATTATAATAAAAAAAAATACCAACCATCTATGGTTAAACCATTGATGGATAACCCTAATAATCTATGTGGCTATGTGAAGCTGTCCACCTACACAGATGTTTGACGGATTATTCACTGGATAAAATGGGAACTCCAATAATGACAGAGTATATGCATAACAGGTTTCAGAACAGTTATCCGAAGGTTTTATCAATAAATCACCAGCTCATAGAATATAGGATCAAGCATGAGGGAACCGAAGCCAAAAGTCAGGTACATGTGAATTGATTTTACAATGTGGGATTGCATACAACAGAACCCATGTACCAGTAATCAGAAATCCAAGACACAAGGTAATAAGTTTCAAGCATTTACCTTCATCTTCTGGCTAGTTCAGACACTGCAAGGTACAGTAAATAGAGATGCTGCCACCTACAGGAGCCTCAAGACTGCTTGAGAGAATCAATATTGTTAAAATCCCTAAATCTACTGATCACCATATTAATTGTTTGCTAGAATTTTGCACATCTACTTTAATTGCTGAGTGATTTAGCGCTATAGTATGTTTGGCAACTTTAATTTAAAATGTATATTCGTACACTGTCTTCACCATAGGAATGTTAATATCAATGTTGCTATATGATCTGGATCCCTACTTATTCACTGCTAGTACCTGGACTGACACAGAATGCCTTCCTTCAGCTTGTTTGTGAAAATGTTTCTTAATTTGGATTACACATAGATATATTACGGAGAAATGTATTATCTTCTTACTACTGTACTTTCCCTTAGATGTAGAACCACTATATGACCATGTGGACATCACAATCATTTAAATACTGGGAAAGTTTATGTTTTATCAATGGCCATATTTGTTGATCAGTAGGCCTAAATTAAGAATATTCTCTTTTTTACATTTTTTTTTTTTATAACTAATGATTCTTTTAGCATGTGTAATTAAACCAGAGGACTCAGTATGCCACATGTTTTAATAAGAATAAAAGCTGCAATACTGCATTTGGGGCCATATTCAGGTTTGTTAGCAAACCAAAAAAGTCTAATGGGGATATTAAATTAGCCCCGAAGAGACATCGAGAGTAAAAACCCTCAATGTTTCTTCGAGTGTTGCGGTCGGGTGTTTTGATTAGCTCGGCCAGAAAAAAGTGCATTTACATCCGTAAACACACACAGGTTCAGTGAAACCAGTGTGTTTTCGGGTGAAATAGCCCCTTATTTGGATGAAAACGGGGCTGTTATCTGGAATTTTGCTTAGGCTTATCAGGCCTAATTACTAATTAGATAGCCCCCCCCCAACTCCCCCCCCCCCCCCCGGCGATACATTTTACCCGACAGCCAGTCAGGGTAATTGAATATCCTGGTATGTCTCTCCGCTGCACATGTTACATCTGCCCCACTTGCAGTGCAACATGGTTTTGCCCGATTGCTTACTTTTTTGGTTTACTAACAAACCTGAATAACCCCCTTGGTGGAGATGTACTGAGCCAAGGAGAGTAATAAACTGGAAAGAGATACATTGCCAGGAAATCTGCTCCTGTCTAAGACTGCGTTTGAAAAATTACAATTAGAAACTGGTTGGATGGTACTTTATCAATCTTCACTTTATCAATTTTCAAGGGTTAATACATCTGGCCTTGTGTTTGAAAAATGACAGTTAGGAGCTGATTGGTTGGTAGTCTATCTCTCTCCACGTTCCCACTTTCCCTGGCTTAGTACATCTACCCCGTAATACTTATGATAAATCACACAGTGAACAGTATTGATTTTATTTAATTTCCTCTATATTCTATGGGTACACCATTAAAAGCTGGATTAGTGTAAAGTATCTTTCTAAGATTGTTAGCAATAATTAAAATAGAAAATCAATTCCGTTTTGGGTTTGCAGTACATGGCTAAACATTTTTTACATGTTAAACTGCAGTTCTCTTGCTGAGCCATTAGATGTCATACAGTTCATATATGCAATATCACATACAACTGTTCTTAGTATTACCTTGTTTTTTATGTACTGTGATTGCAACATGTAATTAATGAAAGCTTAATAAAAGAGCAATACACACAGAAGGGGAGATATATCAAGCCTGGGAGAGAGATAAAATGGAGAGGTTGTCCAATCCAGGGCCGTAACTACATGTGTGCCAGGTGTGCCTGGCACACAGCGCAGTTGCCCTGAGGACGCAACGGCCAGCGGCATGTAATGAGTCAAATTGACTCATTACATGCCGCCTCTGCTGTGTGCGTCGTTCGCTGCCGCGCTGTGGAGGAGAGAGCAGCGCCGGGCAGCGGAGAAGGAGGAGGAGGGAGGGGGACTGCAGCAGCACAACAATGTAATTGGTAGTAAGCGCCGCTGCATCAGTCCCCTCTCCTTCCGTATTGGCTGCCCGGCACTGCTGTGGATGCTGGGATGCGGTTCCTTCATCCCAGCATCCACAGCAGCGCCAGGCAGCCAATACAGAAGGAGAGGGGATAGCTGCAGCAGCGCTTACTACCAATGAAATAGCGCTGCTGCGGCTCCAATTCCCCTCCCTCCTCCTCCTTCTCCCCTGCCTCTGGAG